>NC_139489.1:1674807-1989807 GCF_008360975.1 Lichenostomus cassidix
AGACATGAAAGGACTTACGAGGATCCAGGGCTCGCTGTTGGCGGGGGACCTGGAAAAGTGACAGAAGAAAAACAGCAGGATGAGTTACGGCGAGGTAGCGAGCAGGAAGCCTTTGAAAACCTTTTAGAAGATAAAAGCAGCAGTCTGTCATGTTGGCTGTGGTTTATGGAGTTGAGCAGAGGAGTGGCAGCTCCTCAGCACCAAAAACAAGCCTGGCTTGGCTGCAGAACATGACATGAGGACAATAAACAGGTGAGGAACTCAGCCTCCTCTTGAAACTGCCTTAGGAGAGCATCTGATGATTGATTTCTTATCAGAAATCAGAAAACATGGGAGATTTGTGAGAAAAGGCTACGAATCTCATCACATCCATCATGCCTTGTGTGTTATTTGTCCAGTTCCAGAGAGGATTAACCAGGACTGTGTGCAAATATCTTCACCTCAGTGAATTATTTCCCCCTGACCGTGGAGGAGGAGGAGGAGGAGGAGGAGGAGACACATAAAACCTGTTTCTTGTTTGGAATCTTCTGCGTGGTAAGACCAGCTTTGAAGGCAGTTATCTCAATATAAACTTGGAAGAATGAGTGCTTATTTTCCCTGGCAGGTATTTATGTGTCTCATCCCAGCCCCTCAGTCTGCAGTGCCAGATGAAATTTCTCACTCACCACACACAGAGGTCACTCAGGCACTCCAGGATGAAGGATTTCTTCTCCTCTGCTCTGAATCTACCCAGGCACCACATTAGTGGGGGCTCAGCCTGGAGCAAAGGGGGATCAGGGGGACCTTGTGGCTCTGCACTACTCCTGACAGGAGGGGACAGCCAGGGGGTCAGGCTGTGCTCCAGGGACAAGAGGAAATGGAAAAAAAGTTTTCCCAATATCCAGTCTAAACCTCCCCTCAAACTTTACCAGGGGAGGTTTAGATTGGATATTGGGAAAACTTCTCCAAAAGTGTTGGAACAGCCTGCCCAAAGGCAGTGGTGGAGTCACCATCCCAAGCATTCAAAAACCATGGATGTGACAGCTGGGATTGCTTTAGTGGTGACTGTGGAGATGGTGCTGGCTGAGGGTTGGACTGGGTGATCCTAAAGGTCTTTTCCAGCCTGAACATTCCATGATTCTATGGAAATACAGCTGTTCTGTGCTCCCATGTATCTGTTTAGTTGGGAAATCTGTGGCTGGGGTTAAAAGGGCAGAGATCCCAGCCCCTGTAGGACAGACAGCAGGGTCTGATGTCCATTTCAGGGGATTCCAATGGCTCCTCAGCTCCCCAGGACCATTCATTTCTCCAAGCTCCATCCCCAGCAATGTTTCTGCCCTGCCATCTGAACAGCTTCCCTGGGAAGCAGAGTTTCAGTCAGCGCACTGATTCCTGGTTTCTCTGCACAATCTGGCTTTAATAATTTAATAAAGTTGGCTTTTCCAACCCGAACCATACCATGACACCGCTACATCCGCACACTCATTCCCCTTGGCTAAACACTTCCCCCAGCCCTCTAAGCATGAACCATTCAAGAGTGTAAAACTCACCAAACTTCACAAAGAGCACCCCGGTGGTGGACACAGTCCTCCTGCCGTTGGTGGCCACGCACTGGAAGTAGCCTGTGTCGGTGGTGTCCAGGTTGCGGATGCGCAGGCGGGAGCCGTACGGCGTGGCGCGGAAGGAGATCCTGCGGGGCTCCTGCACCACGGGAGCATCGTTCTTCAGCCACCTCACCGTGGGAGGAGGGTTCCCAGACACCTTGCAGTGCAGCTCTGCCGTCTGGCCCAGCGTGGTGGTGATGTTGTTCATGGGCTCGTCCAGCGTCAGGAAATAATCTGGGGGTGGAGAGGAAAGGAGGGGAATGAAGAATCACAGAGCAGGGAATGTCACGGAGGAGAAAATTCCTTCTTGTCTTTGAAAGGGACACAAAGGAATTGGATATCAGGTTTCCCACAGGTTCCCTCTCCTTTTCAAATAATGTTCTATTTGGCTTCATTCAACACAGAAAATCTTCTCTTTTTTCTTTTCTTTTTCCTAATCAATAAACATGAAAACTATCTCAGAACTCCAGCTGTTCATTTTGATGCTGATCTGCCTTTGTCCATGCTAGAAACCACAAAACACAGGAATATGTTAAATGAAACATTCAGAAGTGAAAATCTTGTTGCCCAGAGAAGCTGTGGCTGCCCCTGGATCCCTGGCAGTGTCCAAGGCCAGGCTGGACAGGGCTTGGAGCAACCTGGGACAGTGGAAGGTGTCTCTTCCGTGGAATGAGATGAGTTTGAAGGTCCCTTCCAACCCAAACCACTTTAGAATTTTGTGATCCTCTCTCCAAGCCATTTTTAGTGACTCGCAGAGCAGAGCAGAGCAGACAGTGTGTTATCCATGATTTTGTAAGCACCAGCTGCAGAGATGAGGAATAAGGATCATATCTGGGAAAAGGAGACTTTGTTCTCACTCAGAATTTCCATTGCTAAGAGCGTTGAAGGTTACCTTCAATCTGAAACAGGTCTCATGATTGAAATATCAAATTAAATTAAAATTACAAAGATGGATTTCTCCTAATCCATTCCTGAGCACTACCTTTTCCTGTCAATGGCTATTTTACTTGGCATCCTTCAGGAAAAGGAATTAACCATTCCCAGTTAATTATATTCACCATTTAATTAAACCTTTAAAGGCAGGGAGGGAGATGGATTGGGGATGGGGAATGGAATCCTCAGGCTTTCATCTCCATGCCAGAGGTTCAAACCTAGCTGTGGTCATTAATGCCCAGAGCCATCATCAGCTGCTGGCTGTCCCAGCAGGGTGGCCAAGGAATGGGAGATCCTGATTGGATTTGGCTCCTGAACTCTCAGAGCCAACCAGGAGGGCAAGAAAAGCCAGAATTAGTAAGTGAGCTTAGAATTTGGGTTGATAGGGACCTTAAAGTTCATCCCATCCCACCCCTGCCATGGCAGGAACACCTTGACTATCCCATGCTGCTCCAACCTGGCCTTGGACACTTCCAGGGATCCAGGGGAATCCACAAACTGCTGCTGTGCTGCTCCTGCTCCACCACTTCAGGTCCATCTGCTGGTAACTCCAGCAAGAAACCTTCCTGAAAGTGTGAAAAAAACCCTCCAGCATATTCCAAACCAGCTCAGCCACCCCACCTGCCTGGGTAAGCCACTTCCCTAATTACTGACGGCAATCTTGGCTTCCCCAGCTCCTCCCTTCATTATGGTTGGTGTGCAGCAGCATCTCCTGCCTTTGTTTGCCATCTGTTCAGCACACAGCTCAGCCTGGATTTGCACAGCACTTTGAACAAGGCTGTCCCTGTCCTCACCTGGTCCCAGCAGCCATTTAGGACAAACGTTTGGCACAAATCTGCCCTCAGATATTTTTTTTTCCGCAGATCTTTTTTCCACCTGTATTTTTTCAATTAGGCTTTTCACGTGCAGGTGTGAAACTGTGCTTCTCTCGGGGAACAAGGGATATGGTGAGAGGGAATGGCCTTGAGTCTCACCAGGGGAGGTTTAGATTGGATGTCAGGGGAAAAAATTTCATTGAAAGAGTTGCAAAGCATTGGAACAGGCTGGCCAGGGCAGTGGTGGAGTCACCATCCCTGGAAGTGTTCAAAAACATGTGTTTTGTTCCCAGAGAACAGCCATCTCACCTGGCTGGAGTGAGGCAGAGGGACCAAGAATATTCCAAAAATTCTAATTGCAGTTATGGAATGCTGGAATGGTTTGGGAAGTGGCACCTGGGGAGGTGGTTTAATGGTGGACATGGTGTTGGTTGTACTTGATGATCTTAAAGATCTTTTCCAACCTGAACTTTCCATGATTCTACGGAAATACAGCTGTTCTATGCTCCCATGGATCCAATTATTTAGGAAATCTGTGGCTGGAGTTAAAAAGGCAGAGATCCCAGCCCTTGTAGGACAGACAGCAGGGCCTGATATCCATTTCAGGGGATTCCAATGGCTCCTCAGCTCCCCAGGACCATTCATTTCTCCAAGCTCCATCCCCAGCAGTGTTCTGCCCTGCCATCTGAACACCTTCCCTGGGAAGCAGAGTTTCAGCCAGTGCATGAATTCCAGGTTTCTCTCCACAATCTGGGTTTAATAAAGCCCCACTAATGGCCTGGGACTGCAGAACCGCAGTTAATTGGCCAACGTAACATTTCTGCACCGCAGCCATTTATAGGATTCCTGATAATGTTCCCAAAGCTGCCTCAGACATCTCCAGCCTAACAGGGACAAAACCAGCCCTGGGATGGCCCTGCTGAGGAGCAGCACAGTGAACAGGAGGTTTTAAATGTCCTGAGGAATACAGGAGAGGGAAATAAAGGAGTAAGGATGGAAGGCAGGGTTCCAAAGGCTGGATTTAAAAATATCAGTAGATATCGTAAGTCAGTGAAAAAGGGTGGCTTTGGTACCAACAGAAGTGGCCTCAGCCTCAGGAGCTGCTGATCCTCTAATTGCTCTCCACCTTCCTCCATGAGCTGCTACAGAAACACTGAAATAAATTCATCTGCTAAATTCACTTTAGCTCAATCCTCAAATCCATAAATTTAGCATCCAAATCATCGATCAGATCAAGCAGCTCACCTGAGATGAGATTTAAACAGGGCAGGTTTGAAGCCACCGGGAGCTTTGTGAGATGTTTCCCACAGATAAAGCAGTTCTGGAATTGAAAATGAACTCCCCAAAAACCCTTGGACTGCTGCTGAGACATGGAAAATTGTGAGCATTCCTTCCCTGGCGTGCACCAAACTCATCCATCGCTGCCCTTGCCTGGTGTGGAGGGGCTGGAAAGAAGCCCAGTTGTATTTTTATTGTGTTTCTCACCATCCAGAGCCCATCAAAGGATGGAATCTTTCCCTGTGGGGGTGGGGAGGGGCTGGAATGGATTTCCCAGAGAAGTTGTGGATCCCTGGCAGTGTCCAAGGCCAGGCCTGGGACAGTGGAAGGTGTCCCTGTCATGGCAGGGGTGGACAGGATGAGCTTTAAGGTCTCTTCCAACCCAACCCATTTCATCACACTTCATCCAGCAGCCTCCCTGCCATCCAGCAGCTCTCCAGATGGAGTTGACTCCCTCTGACCTAAAGAACAGTTTCTTAGAAAAAGGATGGTTCTTGTGTGCTGGGAATGAACCAGGCTGGTGGCAGAGACCTTCGGAAAGTCTGAGTTCTATCCTGGCTCCGAGTAGTTTTGGGTGAATCAGCTCAGTTGTGATTTTTAGAGGAGCCAAAGGGAAGTAGACACCCAAAGCCAATCAAAGCTCACATGGGATTTGTGCAACTAAGGCCTTTTAAAAACAGCCTTAAACCTTTTGGCTCGATGTCTGCAGCCATAAAGTGAGGATAATAATCCCTCTTACATCATGGGGAGGCTGCTATGTACATTAATGAGATAATGCTCATAAAGCACTTTGAAGGTGAAAAGTGCTATGCTGGGATAAGCACTGTTATTGCATTTTAAGTTAAATCTCAGGGTTTCGAGCACAGAACAAAAGCCTGTCCATATTTTAGAGCAGCACTCTATAAAAACATTTGGGAAATGTTTTAATTTCCAGAAGTATGGGAGAATAGCCTGAAAGAGCTCTAAATAAAATTTAGCCCACCTATAATTTAATAATAGCCAAACTGATTTTTTTTTAATTTGTAAAAACAATTTACTGCTGGGCCTAGACCCCAAATGCCAAGTTTCAGCCCACAGAGAGTTTTTTTTTTTAATGGCTGAGTTATAAACCCTTGAAAAATGCTGACAGCCCCTTTACTAGAGCAGCACTGGCGGGTGCCCTATAATGAACTTTTAAATGACTTGAGATAATATCTGGAAAGCCAAGCCTGAAATATATTTCTGGGTTTGAGCCGTTGCCAAGGCAAACACAGCACATCATAAGTCATCCTGATGATTCTGAGCGCATAAATTGGAGACACTGCACACAAACCCCAAATCTTAGGTATCCTGCATGGCCAAGCTGGGCTGGTTTGATGTTACAGAGCAGCAACAGCTGTGCAAGGACGAAATGGAGAGCCTTGCATGGCTCCAGAGCAGAAAAGTGTCTGTATTTCCACAGCTCTGCCCTGACACTGTTAAATAGGAGCCTCCCTGGTCCTAATAAATCCTCCACTATTCTACTACTTTTAAGTGGAACCCAGGTGGCTTTCAAAATAAAAGCTCCTCCTGGCTGGCCAAGGAATGTTAATCTCCTCTGTGACCACAGGGTTGCTCTATCTGAAATTACCAATGCCACATCTCAGAGCACTAACACCGTCTTGGCTTGCAGGAGGATTTTGCTGGCCACAGCCAGACCTTTTCCCCCCAGCACCGTGTGCTGCATGGCTCTGATTTCACAAGGTGTTTAGAGCACGATGGGGATGCAGGATTAGACCCTGAAAGGGTCATTTTATGAGAAGAGTTGTTGTTTCATTTATCCTTCTCTTTCTGCCCTTCTGATCTTTCAGAATATTCAAAGAAAAGCTGAAATTAATGTGTCTGCTCAAGCCCAAAGCAGCTTTAATCCAGGTGCACCAGAGAGGCTGAAGTGCCAAGCTCCTTCCACTCCAGATGGGGAGCAACACAGTTCTCTGCAGAGGAACATCTCCAGACCTTTCCTCCAGCAAACCCACAGCTCTGGGGACACCTTTGGCAGCTGCTGGCTTGGAGAAGGTGTTGAATTGTGGATTTGAAGATTCAAACTTGCACTGCAGCACAGAGAACAGCCATCTCACCTGGCTGGAGTGAGGCAGAGGGACACTGATATTCCAATAATTCCTATTGCACTTCTGGAATGGTTTGGGCTGGGAGTGACCTCGCTGATCAGCTCATTCCAAACCCTGCCATGGCCAAGGACACTTCCATTATCCCTGCTTGTTCCAAGCCCTGTCCAGCCTGGCCTTGAATTGTCTTTGTGAACTCAAAGGTTTGGCAGCTCCCTGGTTCTTTGTCACTGCAGGCACCGGAAAAATGCCCAAAAGTGTCTCAGGGAAAGCTGCATTCACCCATTCAGAACCTTGGATTGTCCACAGGTCCAGTCTGGTGCCACACCTGGATGTGCTCTGTGCTCACAACCACCACTGAGCTCAGACCACTGGAAACTTTCTACATGGAATGTAGAAAACATTTTTGGAGAAGATCAACAGCACAGCGCTCCCAGCCAGCCTGAGGATGCTGCAGAGCTTGCTGGCTGCTCCATGGAAAAGGAGGAGCCAGCAGGATTTCTGATGGAAGCGTTTCCTTACACAGGACACAGATTTTTCTGCTGGAAAAAAGAATTAACCATGGATTGATTGCTGGATCTGTCCATAACTCACAAAGAAACACAGCTCTCTGTGGGTTTGATCACCAGATCCTCGTTACTAAAAGGGGTAAAAGAAAAACTCCCAGTTGGGATTTCACTTATTTCAAATGAATCCAAGCAGAGGAACAACAGTGGGAGGAAAGAGATGCTGCACTCAACCCATGATTTGGCAACTCGTGAAGAATATCAGAGTTAAAGCAGCCCACATAATCAGGTGGAAATATCCAATATCAATGGTCTTGGGACAAAAGGAAACCCCCTGCTGCCTCTGCTTGCCCAGATTAATTTGTGACACTCACCATGTTTGGGATTCTCAGAATTAATTGTTACATTCTGATAATTGGCAGCTGACAGACAGTGCTGGGCTTGTGGAGGGAAACCTGACTTCCAAAAAATTATCTGGAACTAGGATCCCACTGCTTTGGGATGGGAAATGGACAACTCACTGCGCTCCATGAGCTCCTGAGATGCATTTGAGAGTCACTTCTGCCCCTCCTTTCAGGACTCAGCTCTGAAGTTTAAGGACAAATGTCTTGGAGGTCACTTTGAGGGGAAATGAAGCTTTTCTTTACTCAGTTTTATAGCCCAAGTAGGAAACCTCTAAACTTTATCACCAAAAAAAAAGAAAAAAAAGTGATTTGGAGGAGGTAAACAAATGTCCACATCCAGCTATAAAGGCAACTACTGAAAACCATCAAGGGATTTGGTTGTCACTTTAGAAGCTGCTCTGCAGTAAAGAGGCACAAAGAAAAACTCAAGCATTAAAGGGAGGGTGCATGGAAAGGTATGTGCCTCAAGATTAATGCCGTGGAGTCAAAGAAAAGCTGTTATTTCTGACATTTTGACATAGCATCACTTTAGGATCTGGTTCTTATTAGCCCTTTCTGTGCCTTTTAAAGGTCTATTTTTTTTTCTCCAACCAAAAATGTCAGGAAATTTGGAACAGAAACGTACAATAAAACACGTCCCTTGACCCTCTGATCTATCAATCTTTCAAATAAACAAAGATAGCTGGATGAGCCAGGAAAAGGTTATTATATATCGTTACCTTATGTATAATGGTCAATATTCACCACACACACTCACATGATATAAAAAATCCGATGTGAGTGAAGCTTTTTGTGAAGGATTTTTGCCATGAAAGCTTAAAGTTACTCGGGGTGGTTTCATTTTCAGGCCACAGGTTTTGTGACCTTCAAATTTCACACCCTGTATTATTTATAAATGAGACATTCAAGAAACACAAATTCTCAAATAAAAACGTGCACTCCGTCGGTGGAAAAGCAAACAAAAGGAGCTAATGTACTGTGGCTAAAAAAATGTTCAAACAAAGTAGCAGTAATTTACTGCCCTGCTACTAACAGGACCCCACAAATCGAATCAGAACCCTGAGCCCCATCAGGGGAGCTTGATTTACCCTCTATCCCCCAGATAATAAAGGAAAATAAAAAGGTAAATTGTGCATGAATGTGAAAGCTGTAATTCTTCCCCTTTCAGCGCACGTATCGAGTTCGCATCCAGTGATTTCAAAGGAGAACCTGGAATCTCTGAAGGGCTGGGGCCAAAGGCAGGAGGCCTCCATCCACCTGGTGTGGTTGTGTTGATGTTGTTTAGGATGTAGTTTGCATAAGAGTCAAGTTCTCCTGGGAGATCATGGAGATTTTCCCACCAGGAATTCCCAGCCAGGTCATTCCCTGCCAAGGTGGAGCTTCAGCCTAGGTGTGTCAGTGGGGGTGGCACAGCTTCCCTGGTGGGTTCCCCAGAGCCAGAGGGTCCATGAGCAGCCTGGCTGCACCCCAGCATGTCCTGCAGACCTTCCCCAGCCTCTCCTGCGGAAAGCTTTTCCAGGGAAAGCTCTGCCCTCCCCAGGATCTCTGGGAAGCTCATGGCACACAGTCCTGAATGCTGCACCTCTCCCTTCTCTTGTTTTAATCTTCCACAGTCATTTTCCTCTGTGGATCCCCAGCTCATCCCAGGGGAGAGATGCAGAGGTGATCCTTGATAAGCCCCTGAATGTTAAGGATAAATCCCAGCTGAACCTTAGACTGTAAAATGCTGAGTCTTGCTGCCAATCTGCCCAGGGAATGTTTGCTCCAGGGAGCACCATGGGACTGGGAAGTGATGCCACACAAGGGCTGTGGGGAGATCAAGGCCTGGGTTTGGCATTGTAGACATCTGAAAATTGAAATGGTTCCCAAGCTCTGACCCATTCCAAGGCTTTATTCCTGTTTGCCACAAAAGGAAAAGGAAAACAGGCAAAAACTCACAGTAATGGCTTTCTTTGGAAGCTGGAGGAGCAAGGGAAGAGCTCCTGAGAGGAGGAGGAGGAGGAAGCAGTAGGAAAGGTGTTGCATCCCAACCCCAGTGCCCTCAGCTCCAGCTCAGCCACACCAGGACACATCCTGAGCTCAATCCTCCCAACAGAGAAAGGAAAATTCTGTTTCAAAGCTGACTCTTCCCTGGCAAAGACTCCAATATTATCTTTGCCCAAGGATGAAGAGTTCCCAGCAATTCCTCCAGTGCAGCAGATGTAAATAAGCTCTCATTCCAACCCAGGCCCATTTCTTTGTAAATAAACTGACATGGCACAGAAGGAAAAGCCTCTCCTGTGATCCCTTTTGGGGGAGAGGAGCAGCTGAATGAAGGGCTCTGCACCTCTGTAAAGAAGGAAAAATGGGAAATTAGAAGCTTTCCCCAGCAAAGAGCTGGAGCAGGAGCTTGTCCCGTGGTGTGAGTAAATTTTCATTTACTCCCGTGAATAAATTTAACATTTACTGGATCATATTTTCATTTCTCTGTCTCCCTCATGGCATTCCCTCTGCACACCATGATTTACCAGTAGGGAAAGAGGGAGAAATTCTCATAGCTAAATTTCCCCCGTTTTGAAAGTGACTATTTTTTATTTTTTGTGCCCAGTTTGTTTGTTTTTTTAAGGTTTTGGTGAGAAACCACCTCCTCCCTCCCATCAATCGCTGCTTTCAACAGCTCTTCACGGGTGGCTGCGTCTCTTTTAAATTCATTTCCTGCTAAAAAGAATAAACAGGCAACTGTTTAATGCTGTCGATTTAGCTTA
This sequence comes from Lichenostomus cassidix, assembly GCF_008360975.1. Lineage (NCBI taxonomy): Eukaryota > Metazoa > Chordata > Aves > Passeriformes > Meliphagidae > Lichenostomus > Lichenostomus cassidix. Next base: position 1,685,155 of record NC_139489.1, read on the forward strand.
TTTAATAGAAATTGAAACCTGAATGGGGCTCAGTTGTAAGATAATCACCGCAGAACTCACCCGGCGAGGGAAAGCACCAGATTAAGTCATTATTTCAAAATGCAGAATATTCTTCTCAAGCTGTTCCTCCCGAGGACACGGCGGAGGAGGAGATGCTCATTTCCAAAAGGCAGCAGGTAGAGCTGGAGCCACTCAGAGCAGGCAGGGATTTAATTGGGAAATCTGCCTGGAAACCACTTTCATGTGGCCAACTTAATAGGCTTTAAAAGGAGTTTTACTGTGACCTCCTGGCTGAGAGCGGCGCAGACAAGTGCATGTTGACTCCTCGAGACGCTTGTTTGCAGAAGAAATGGAAACCAAGCCTCATTCTCTGCTCTGAGCTTTCCACCCCCAGCTCAGTGTGTGCTTGGCTCCATCCTAGCTGGATTTTCCAAGGCTTTGAGGAGCAGCAGGTCCCACAGGAAAGCCCCGGGTGGGCTGGGGGACAAGACAAAACCCGTGTGTTTGTGCCGCCAGGAGCTCCCGGAGCAGCCGCCCCTCTGACTAAGCTTTTGGGCACCAAATCCTTTGGCTCCCCGATGGAAATGGGGATGAGGTGTGGGAGCTGCCAGAGTTAATCAGCACAGGGCTGGTAATCCCCCAGGAATGCGGGATTCAGCCCAGCCGTGCTAATTGCTGCATTCCGGGTGGATTAGGAGCCTGGAACTCCATTTTACCTGTTGCTGACAATGTCTAGGGCTGGGGAACAGGTGCCATGGAGGGAAATGGGAAATGGTTCAATCAGCAAGGTTTAGGCTCAGCCCTGGCACAGAAATCTCAGCTCTGCTGGGATTCTCCAGAGTCAAAGTTTTGCCTTTCTCTGGCATTTCCGAAATTTTGAGTGATTAGTGGCTTCACTTTCATTTTCTAGGCCACTGAGTTATTTTCTGCTTTTTGAAAAACCAATGAAAGCTGCCAAATGGGGAAAGAAACATGGGAAGAGAGCAGGTTTGGATGAGATACATGGAAATATCGTTCCCTGTGAGGGTTTGAGGCCCTGGCTCAGGGTGCCCAGAGAAGCTGTGGTTCCCCTGGATCCCTGGAAGTGCCCAAGGCCAGGCTGGATGGAGCTTGGAGCAGCCTGAGGTGGTGCAAGGTGTCCCTGGGGTGGCACTGGATGGCTTTAAGGTCCTTCCCAACCATTCTGTGATTCCATGATCCTGCCTGGATCTTCACTCCTCCCCAGCTTTGGGAAGTTCCCTGAGCTCAGCCCAGAGCACCTGGATCAGTCCCTGCAGTGGGACAAGAAATCCATTCTGCCAACACCTTCCTTCAGCCCTTTGCTGGGATTTAGGAATTCTCCCACCTTTCCCACCAGCAAGCATCAACCCCTTTGACTTTCACCATCTCCACTGTGTCCTGGATCACCAGAAAGCCCTGCAACTTCCCTGCTGGGAAGGCAGATGTGAAAGATTCAACCTAAAGTTCTCAGAGCCACATATTCTCCTCATATTTAAGCACAGAAAACATATTTATGCATGAACATCAAACACTATGAACACATGTTCAGAAAAAAAAAAATTAACAAAACACAGACAAAAACAGTTGGGAAAACCATCTGGGTCAGAATTCCACTATGGGAAATTTCCATCTAAATAGCAAATGGTTGGCAAATGAAAAGATTGGCTGAGAAATTGCACAGTGAGGGTGGCTAAGAGCATCCTCCAGTGCAACGGTCCAGCAGAAGAATTTCAAAGCCCAGTTTGAGTCAGGATGTGCAGCCACTGCCTTGCAATGAGGTAATCTCAGCAATTTCCCTTAAATTAGTGGTGCTTAATTTACAAAATGAAGGGGAATGAGAAATATCTCTTTTTTTACAATATATACTCCTTGGAGAGCTCCAAATCACCTATAATCACCACCTGCAAATTCATTTTGTATTATCAAATTTCATAAAACAACACTAGGGCAAACTGAGTACCTGATGCTTGTGATTTTTGAGTTCAAATCCTAAAATCCACCAGAAAAAAGAACAGAACATCTTGAAATATTTTTGCCATGTGGAACTTTTTCCTCATAAAAGAAATGGACACAGCAATCTCCAGAAATCACAGAACCACATGGAATTAAATGTCAAAGGATCCTGAGGTAGATTAGGTTTATCTTAAATACCCCCTGACCCTTTTTGTTTGCTGATTTGGTCAAATCAAAGACAAAATTGAGATTTAAAAATCTGATTTCAGGCGGTTTTGGTTTTTTCTGCCTGCTTACCTTTATCTAATTCACTCGAGATGTTCCATGAGGATGTGGGCATGAAATCAGCAACAACTGAGGAATTCGCTCCTGGAAGGGAAAAAGAGAAAAACTGAGGGTTGCTGTTAATATATGGATTTTATATCATTGGGAATCAAGTTGCTGTCATAGGAATAAAATGGTTTAATGCTCTGTGCTGGCAGGCTGAGACATCTGGGCAGCAGAAGCAGCCAAGGGGGAAAAGGCAGCAGGCCAGGGCTGGAGTTGGTTTTGCAATGCTGTTCACTGGGAGGCCTCATGCTAATTAATTAATTGATTAATTAAGCAGCCAAACTTTGGGATGGACTTCAGCCACTCTCAAATTGGGTTTTACAGAGGTAGAGTGACTGAGGGAAACACAGTGCTGAGAGGCTGCTGAAGGTATTATTAACATTTTGCTAATATTTATTTGCTTTATTTATAATTGACTTTATTTTTTTTTAATTTACTATTTGCTATTAACATTTAAAAGGCATTTGGATCCTGGAAACCCACAAGCACAAAAAGGGACATGGTTTGTGCACAAAAAGGGATGTGGTTGATGCACTGGAGTTACCAGGGCTGCTTGTAGGAAAATTCCTGCTGTGGAATGGAAACAAGGACTGATCTGAACCCCAGCAGCACCTGCTCATTGCTGGGGGAATTTTTTACTTTTCAAGGAAAAGCTGAATGGGGATTTCAGTGTTTTTACCTAATTTCAAACAGCAAATCACCAGGAGGATGCTCTGAGCCAGCATGTCCAGCTCTAGGTCATGGCAAAACTTTCCCTGTATCCCAGCATGGATGACTTCATCCAACATCTGGATTTACTGGATGCAGATTTACTGGATGCAGATTTAGTGTCTCCCTGGAGGCACCCTAGAGCTGGGTGAGCCCAGGGAGGGCAGAGCTGGGGTGCTGAGTGTCAGATGAGAACAGGAATGCTCTGAATTCATTTCACTTCAACACCATCCTTTAGCTTATTCCCAGATTTCACTCACAAAACACAGCCTGCAAGGATATGCAGAGAGGTTCTGCCTTTATCTGACATGCTGGCAACTCTGTCATTAAAAAACCAGAAGGAATTGTAAGCAGCAAGTCACACAAATGCACAGAGCCTGTGCCCTCGGTATAAATAAGGCCTGGCTTAAAAGCCCACCTGCAAGCACTGCTTATTTAACTCTCTGCCAAGTATTCCCAACATAAACATGGAATTTGAAGGCATTATAACTCCCCTAGGAGCACATTCTGGTCCCTGCAGGTCCCCAGGCACAGCCCATTGCTGGGGACAACCCTGGGCACAGGGAGGTGGCACAGCCAGTGGTGTCACCCCTTTGGCCCACTGAGTCCATCCCTCCTCGTTCTTTGCTTTTCATTAACAGCTGAGCTTGTCTAACCCAAAATTTTGGGACCACGTGGCTTAAACCTGCAGGGTTGGAGGGAAATGGAGTGGATTCAGTGCCAGTATCACCTGATATGGGGGTAGGTGACAACAAACCAAGGAGCTGGTTGGTGTCAGGCTGGCACCAGAGCTTGGGGTGCTTGGTTCCCTAGGCCTCCTCACCCTTCCAGCTCTCCTAGCCCAAAAATGGGACAACTCTGTGGTCAAATCTCTTCAAGTCAAGGATCTGAAGGCTGTTGCTCCTGCTGGGACCAAAGTGGTTCATCAGTGTCCACAGGGCATCGCTCAAACCCACAGCCAAAGGGTTCTCTCAGCCACACATTCACATTTGGCACTGCAAAACAGATTTTCTGCAGCTGCTTTGCCTCACCTGGAAATATTTTAGTATGAAGAGCCCACAAAACAATGGTATTGCACCAAAGGATAACACACATTAACCAAAATGAAATAAAAATTACTAACAACACTATGACCACATGCACTATTTGTTGTTTAAAACTCCAGAACTAACAACACTATGACCACATGCACTATTTTTTATTTAAAACTCGAGTGTCCATCTTGATGTTTTCTTAAGCAGGCTTTGAAAACATGACCATGAATCTCACAGAGCACACTCCCATCATCTCATCTACAGAGGAAACCACATTAGAAAACCAAACTTTCTTATTTGTCAGACAGTTCTGCAGGCTCTGTAACTGGTGATTTTCTGATATTCCTCAATTAAAGCTCCAAAGAAGAGCAAAGCATCACTGCGCCCTTAATTAACACTTTATTTGATTGAAAGGAGCTCACAGAGCAGCTACACCACGCAGGAAAATAAAACATCCCAGAAAGAGGTGCAGGAGACATCCCCAAATTCCATGTCTAACTCTGATGACTCAGGATTGCTGTGCATGAAAGTGAGAGCAGTGACAGCACCTTGGAAAAGCTCCGTGGTGGTTCCAGGGGAGGTGTGGAGAGGGAAGGTGAACTCCCAGGCAGCCCTGCCAGGGTGAGTCAGGATTTATTTGCCCACAGCTTTTGGGGCACTGGAACAGACTTGCCTGTTTGCTGGCACCACTTCAAAATAGGGGGAAAAATGTGCTTAATATCAGATCACAGAATGCCAGGATCACTGAGGTTGGAAAAACCCTCTAAGGCCATTGAGTCCAAGCTGTGCCCAAAGCCCACCTTGTCCCCAGCCCAGGGCACTCAGTGCCACCACCAGGAATTCCTGGGACACCTCCAGGGATGACTCCAAACCACCCTGAGCAGTTTCAATGCCTGACTACTCTTTCCATGGAGAAATTCTTCCTGATGTCCAACCTGAGCCTCCCCTGTCCCAGCCTGAGGCTGTTTCCCCTTGTCCTGTCGATATTTCAATTGAATTTTGAACTTGGATCTTAAAAATTACTCCTCAACAATCCCCTCATGCCCAGCTTGAAGTTGAACAATTAGATTTGTTTGGAAGGAGAGTCAGCCTGAGAAATGTGATCAGCAGACAGAGCCATTATCCTGTTAAAGTTGCATTTATCCACGGAATCAGTCCAGATGAATGATGACTCTTCTTCTTAACGCTGGCAAGATAATTATCTGTTCCAACCTATTAAGAAACGTTGGGTTTGAGTTAATGAGAAGTCACAACAGGCTGTGAAAAGCCAAGTAAAGTGTATTCAAACACACTCCCCACGGAGAAGTTGGCCAAGGTCTGATTTTATCACTGCATTGCACAAGTGTGGAGTGAATTTCACTCGTCAGGCCTTGTAAAGCCTTTGTGATTAAATAAACTTCAGTTTGGGTTACAAAAAGCTGTACCTGCATTTGGGAGATGAAATAGAGACTGTAAGTCATGAAAGGAAGAAAGATAACTGAGATGACATCAAGGCCGGAAATAATTGAAGATTTTAATGGGGAATAAATCTGCTGTACAGAAAGAAGGAGAGAGCACAGTAAGTCCAGGAATGAGGATGTCCTGTTTGCCAGACTCTTGAGCATGAGGGATGGATGGATGGAGGGATGGATGGAGGGATGGATGGATGGATGGATGATGGATGAATGGATGGAGGAATCCATGGATGGATGGATGATGGATGGATGGATGGATGGATGGATGAGGGATGGACAGGGATGGATGGATGGATGGATGGATGAGGGATGGACAGGGATGGATGGATGGATATGGATGGATATGGATGGATGGATGATGGATGGATGGATGGATGGATGGATGGATGGAGGGATGGAGGATGGATGGATGGATGGATGGATGAGGGTTGGATGGATGGATGGATGAGGGTTGGATGGATGGATGGATGGAGGGATGGATGGATGATGGATGATGGATGGATGGATGAGGGTTGGATGGATGGATGGATGGATGGATGCTAAGTGGAGGAATGGACACATCCAGTGGAAGTGGGGCCTGGGATGCACCTTCTTTTTGGGCACAGAGATGAAAATCCCACCCTTTTTAAGGTGGAAGGTAAGTCCAGTTAAATCATGCAAACAAAAAATTCCTAATGTCTTCTTAACGGGCATCTTTGTATCACACCAGGGGCTCACCCTGTACCCCAATTCTATACCCTAATTACTGACTATTTCTATAATCAGGAGTAATTTATTTTTTCTGATAGAATAATGAATGTGGTTGCAATTCAGATCTCACTGCAGCAAAAAGAGCAAGGAGGTCTTTCAAGGAGTCAGAAGTCTGAATAATAAGATCAGAATTAATGTTTAAACTGCATTAAAAAAAAAGTTTTCCATTTGCAAGGCTCTTTCTGGATCTGAGCAGAAAGCCTTCCCCGAGTGAGCTTTGTTATCCTGTGAAGGAATTCGCCTAAGGAAGTGATAAAAGCCCAATTTCCCGAGACATTAAAAACAAGATTGGGCAAGACATGACTGCAGACAGAGTTATCCCACGCTGGCAGCAGGGTCAGGGCAGGACAACTTCCCAGGGGATTTGGGCACAGCTTTTTTTGGCCAAATCACCCATGAACATTTTATAGCTGCAGATTCACCAGGAACATCAACCCCCCTCAAAGAAGGGAATAAAATCTCCAGCAAACAGACTCCTCAGCCATCCCACTTGGAGAGAACTTCAGGAAAACAGGAATGGCAGATAAAGTTACACAGACTGTGAGAAAAGCTAATTATCCTAAATGCTCAGTATTTTTTGCTTTTCTGCACATTCCAGACCAACACTTCATCTCTGCCTCTGTCTGGTTCCTACCTGACTGATCCCTTCCAGGATCTTCCCACAGATCTGCCTCCTGGCTGTTTTTCCTCTCAGTCCTATCTCCCTCATCTCCCTTTTCTGCCTTTTGCATTCTCTGTTCCACTGATCCTTTGTGAGTTCCCCACACGTTTCCATCTGATCTCCCCAGATATTCCATTTCGCAATCAGCTGCTTTCCAGCTTCTCCTCGGCCCACCCTGGAGCTGCTGAAGGAAATTTAGACAGACTAGAATGGATAAGACCTATTATTTACTAGTTTTCTTGTCTCTTTAAAAGCTGGCACCATCCTGAAATTTCTATCCTATATCTCAAATTCTGCTTTTACCTTTAATGTGTGAAAGGATTTTCATGACATCAGTATCTCTCTGTGCTTGCATTAGAATTCTCCTCTTTCCAAAGGAGGTGGGAATTGTGAATATTTCAATCAGCTGAATGAGGTGAAAGTGGGAGAAGATGGGGAATTGTTGAGCATTTCTGCTCTTTGAGTAAAGTGTCTCTCAAGGAGAATTTAATAGTATGTAATACCAGAGGTTAAAACCTATGGATTCCAATCCTCATCCCACAGGACAGACCTACCATGGATTATTTAAAAACCAATCCATGTTAAAAACATATTCCTGAAAAGAGCCTCCACCTGCCATGCTCAGGTGAAGCTGTTATTTCAAATATTTTATAAGAGAAGAGCCTACAAATGATACACAAAAAATCCTCCCCAGAACAGATTTCATAAAGATCTCCCTGGTGAGGAGGATGAAGTGCTGCACGATGGCATTTCTCCCTCAAAGGCACTCTTAGCTCTGCTCCACCTGCTTGTTCCATGGCTGGAAAAGCAAAGGGAAAGCTGCTTCTGCCAAAACCTTGCCTAGGCAGATCCAGGAGATAGGAATTTACCAGATCACAGAATCACTGGGGTTGGAAAAGGCTTTGAAAATCAGCAAGTGCCAAATCCCCTCCTTGTCCCCAGCCCAGAGCTGAGTGCCACATCCAGGAATTCCTTGGGCACCACCAGGGATGGAGACTCCACCTGGGCAGCTCCTTCCAATCCTGACCACCCTTTCCATAAAAAATTCTTTCCAATACCCAACTTAAACTTCCTCTGGTGTAACTTGAGGTCATTCCCTCTCCTCCTGTCCCTGTTCCCTGGAGCACAGCCTGACCCCCTGGCTGTCCCCTCCTGTCAGCAGCTGTGCAGAGCCACAAGGTCCCCCTGATCCCCCTTAAATGATTCCTTCAGAGCTCAAAACTGTCATCACCATGTCCAAAATGCGTTTTCTGCTGGCAAAATCCATCCAGCTGGGGCAGAGATGAAGTTGTGGGGTGCAAATAACCTTCAAATGGTTAATTTTGTTCAAGCTCCTAGAACATCAAACTCCCCTGCACATCTCCCTGTTCTTTATCTGCAGTGTTATCATTATTGATAGCCCTGGGCAGGTTAATAATTGGCATTAGATATGGAAATTTTCAACACCAGTGAACAATTTGGGCTCTGTGGATTTCAAATACACGAGACATTAATTTCCAGCTTCAAAAGGGAGACGTGCAGCAGGATGATTTCATTTAGCACAGGACTGGAAATTGTTAGGAACTTCATTTATATCCCATCTCTTCCATCTATCAGAGCACCTCATCACTGCTACTGGCACTTTCAGCAGCAGCACCTGAAACCTTCTTTCTAAACCTTCAAGCTCCCGAGGGATGGAGATAAAGGCGAGGACTGAACCATTTAGGACGGTTAGAAAGAATCCCAGACCTTTATTTCTGGTCTCAGGGCAGGGAGCCCCAAGTGCTTTATGCACCTGACACCTCTGCCTTCCCTTTTCCTGCAGATCTGCTCTCTCCCATGGGATTCACCAGCTGTTGGCTCAGGGTGGAGCACTCCCTGAGGTTTCCAATAATTCCAAAAAAATACCCACCCCAAAAGGCTGCTGGGGAGATTAAAACTCCTCCTCAAAAACATCACGATTAAGATTTCTTCTTGGATATCCATGTCGTCAGAAAACGATGTGATTGCTGCATGGGAGTGTCTGCAAACTCTCAAAATAGCTGTGGATGTTTTGGCAGCAGCCCGGTGACTTCCCCAAGTCTGTATTTTTAGTAACTTGGTCTTTGGCTAAGGTCATATCAGTTAAAATTTGTTTTCTTCCGCAGGATCGGAGCCACCTCTTGGAAGAAGAGGTTTTTAAGAGGCCCGTTTTAGATGTTAATACCTTAATCCTAAATTTCTAATTACCGCGCTCCAATTCCCTTTGATTGCAGCTATTAATTACAGATTATCATGAAGGTGAGGTGGATTTAGAAGTCACCGTGGAATCCGGGTGCACTTTACATCGCTCTAAATTGGGTCGTTAACAGTTCCACTTAGGAAGAGCAAAACGCCGCAGCCTGGAGCAAGGCAGGGCTTTAATGACAGGGAATGGAGAAAAGGAATGGCTACTTGGCCGAGGGCCAGCATTTCCCAGCTCACACTCCAGCCTTTGTGCCGCTGAGCTGCAGAAATGTGGCCACGGTGGCACTTGGGGGCACTTCAGCCACACTCGGAGCATCGCATTCCTGGGGTGGCACCGCTCAGGTGGACCCGGAATGATCCTGACCTGTGCAAGTTCACAGAATATCCACGTTTTTATAGGAACAATTATTTGTACTCTGCTCAGTCTGAAACACAAGGGATGTGGAAGGAAGATACTGGAGGATTACGGTGTTTTCTTGCCCCAAAAGTCAGGTTTTTTGGACACAGAGCCACAGGCTGGTTGATCCTCGCTAGTTGTGACACTGGAAGAGGGCAGAGCAGAGCTGCTTGTCAGGCAGACTTACAGAGGCTGGGAATTTCCATAATAAATGCAAACTTCCCATCTCTCCAAACCTACCTGGGTTTTTTTTCCATGCCCTGAGCTCTTCTGGGCATCTCAGCCTGGCAGAAAGAAGGAAGGGAAAGTGGAAGTGGGAAGCACCCAAAGGAAACTGGATGACTGCAAGAGAAGGATGCAAAAAGCTGACAAAAACAGGAGGAAATTCCTGGATGGGGCTCCTCCAGAAGTGGATGTGACAGAAACAGAGAAGTCATCATAAAAACCTGTTGGGATATATTGAGGGAATGGAGAATGGAGAAGGAGAAGGAGAAGGAGAAGGAGAAGGAGAAGGAGAAGGAGAAGGAGAAGGAGAAGGAGAAGGATGTCCTGGGGCAGTGTAAGTGAAGGTGCTTCAGTGTCAGGGATGATGGGGAAGATCCAGGTAGGGATGGAAGGAGAATTGGGAGGCAACACTGTGGCACAGCAACTTTGGGGTTGTCTGAGGTGGAGCTTTCCCTCCCAAAATCTTGCAGTCTGAAAAGTGCTGAGGTCCCTCCAGAATCTCCCTCACAAAACCCACACATCCTTGTGCCTCCCAGTGATCCACAGCCCACATTTCCTCACGGGATTTGCCTTCCTGAAGGCACCAAATCCACACACAAGCATTTTGGGGGGGCTGCCCAAAAATTGTGCTGATTCCCCTCCCCGCCAGCAGAACGAGCAGCGCACAGACGTGTCGGGAGACGAAGGCTGAAGTGGCTGGCCAGGGCTCTGCTTTGCACCTGCTGCCTTGTCCCTGGCTTCCATCAGTGCCACTGCACTAAATCCACCCCCAAAAGGCTGGAAAGGAGGCAAAGGCAGCCAAGCCCAGGGAGGGCAAACACGGAATCATTTCTCTCCCCCATAAATCGCGGCACGCCGTAACTCCTCGCGCCTCAGCGCTCGGGGGCCGCGGCTCGCTGCAGAGGACGAGGAGAGCAGCGAGCCACAATCAAACCCTTATAACTGGCGAAGAAAATCGCAGCAGAAGGTTGCCATGTGCAAACCCACGACTGTTTTCCCGAGCTCGATAATTATTTTTGTTGCGGCGACGAAAAACGCGGCCGCGTCGGCTGATGAATTAATGGGAGGGCCTGAAACAATTACTCCTTAAACACACAGAAGGCTCCCCAGTGTAAATACACTCGGTTTTCTCCCGGATTTTCACGGTGCAGGGCAGACTTTGCCCCATGACTTATTGGCTGCCCATGACGGAGCAGTAAATGGTGCCTGTTTGATGGCTGCAGCTCCACGCCGGGGGTTTCTCGTGGTGATTAATGCACAAACTGCCGGCTGCAGCCAGCGGCTGAGCACAAGGCCACACTGTGAAACCTATGCTAATAGAGCACAATTTATATAAAAAGGGGGGAATGTAAATATTTAACCGATGCCTGAGCTGGATGCTTCGGCCAGGCTGGGACTGAGCTACATTGATTGTTCAGGAGGAGCTCACATCGTGGTCTAAACCTGCACTAGCCTCATCTCAGACAGGCTCAGAAGGTGCGTTTCAAACTTCATTTCTTCTGCTAAAAGGTTGTTTTCTTAAATTTTGCTTCAAGTCGAGTAGATGACACTTGTGAGAGCTGCTCCGTGTGTGTGTGGAGAGCTGGGCTTGTTTCAGACCCAGCAGTGACACCACGCTGTCCTTGTCCTGCCCCTTGTCCTGCCCTGGTGGCACTCCTGATCCAGGCTGTCCTCATGGCAGCCAATAAAGGCAATTATGCAGGTAATTAGGCTGCACAAAAGGTTGACATCAACACTTCGGAGGTTTCTTTTTAATCCCATCATTGATGGAAGCAGTTAATTGATTTAGCTACAGTTACAATTTACTTACTGTAAGAAAGTTTCCGAAACACAAGGTTCAGCAGGATCTTCTAGATTCAGACATTCTCTAACATCAAGAAAAATTAAGTCCAAACTTAACCAAATTTATTTCCACCGCTGCTTTGGGGGAGAACTGAAGTTCCATCTCTGGTTTAAGCATGGTCTGGCACCATATTCCCCACGATTTCTAAGGATGTTCCAGAGAATCTCATGCCATGCCATCCCATGCCATCCCATCCCATCCCATCTGAGGCACACAGAGCTCAGCACTGCGAGCCCCATGCAGACACCAAACCCAAAGATGTGCCAAAATCCATCTCCTGAATCCTTGAATCACTCAGCAATCCTTCTGCACTTCCCAAAGCACAGCCAGGGCTGTTTTGCTCGGTGCAAAAGAGCCACTTCTACACAACACAATTCACCTTAATTGCACCCAGCGGCACAAAGCCTGTGGGCTCCGTGACCCCGAAATGGTTTGGCCACAAAAACCCAACCCACAGTCTCTAAAAGTTAATAGCCTGTACAATGGAAAACCAACGGGAGCAGGGCAGGGCTGGCTCCTTCAGCCCTAAGTGCTCTAGCAGCCGTGGAAGCCTCACGGAAGGACAAACCACTGATGATTTTTTTATTAGCTCGGCAAACAAGAAGCTCAGCGTTTGGTGCTTTGCTACTGCAGAGCCACGGGGATTAGGTTTCAAAGCCGTGGCGACTGCCATGCTTTAAGGAACTCGTTAGGCTGGAAATGGATATGGGCTCCCTCTGCAAGGCAAGGCAATCCAAATAAACACACTGAGCACGGCAGAGCATCCAGAGGGAGTTCCAGGGGACCTCCTGTTCTGTCCCCAAACCCACAGCAGTGCCAGGGTTTGGTGTGGCTGTTCCCAGTCCTTGTTCTCCAGGCCAGAGGAGTGCAGCAATATCAGCTCAGCAGTGATAACAGCAAGAGGCTGCCAAAGCAAGCCCAGCGATGGGGCTGAGTTTGGATTCACACATACTCAGTGTGTGAGAATTCCACTCCATTCCACTGGCGCCTCATTCCCACCTCAGCTCTGGGAGCATCCAGGAGGATTTGGGATGGACTGTTTACAGGGCTAGGAAAGCACAGCTTCTCCCGGAGAGCTCTGAAGCAAACGTGACAGCGGGAAATGGAGATGGTGGAACATCCCAGAGAATTCTCCCTCATTTCACAGTGGATATTTACAAACTGCTCCTCCAGCTTCTCTCCACTCATCTGTAACGAGTTCCCAAACCGCTCCTTGTGCTCAAGCCAAATTGTTGTGGTGTTGTTTAGCTTTTCAAGTTGCCCAAAGTTCACTCCCAGGCCCTTTCCCCACACTGCCAGGAGCTTCACCCTCTGCTCTGCCCCTCTCATCATTGTGTGCAAGGACAAATCATCACCAAATCATCATCATAATTTCACCAAAACACAGAAAATCCTGATGGATGAAGGATGGAGAGACACCATTCCTGAGTGCAATTCTGATCTTTTAAAGGATGATTTTTGGGAGGAGGATTCCTGCCTGAGAGGTATAGAGCACTGATTGCATAAAGTCTAAACACCCCATCAGTGACAGGAGAAATATGGTGAAAATATTCATTTTTCATTCAGGCAACTCCCTTATCATTTTCATGGTTCTGGTCAAATACTGCAATCTAACACCTGTTTAATTTAAATTAAAATGCTGGAGTAACTGAACTCCTTCCCCTGTGGCATTAAAAGACTAAAATCTTTCCACTGTTTAACACATGGATGGTTGAGGAATATTTGAACCTAATCCAGATTTTACTGAGATACTTGAAAAATCCAGCATCAATTAATGATTTTGGATGCTATTTCAGGTTTGTGCATATTTTTAATCCTCCTGAATCCCAGCACTGCCAAGCTGTGTATTTTCTCACCCAAATTCCCAAATTAATTGACCCTGACAGTGGGTTTGTGTGCTGCTGATATCCATAGTGTTTATATAAAACTAGGGATAGCAGATTAGAGCATTACAATAATATTAAAAAAAATTAAAGGGGAGGGGCAGGAGGGGCATAAGAGAAGAGATTTAAAGTGAAAGGGAGCAGGTTTAGATTAGAGATTAGGGAGAAATTCCTAACTCAGAGGGTGGGGAGGTCCTGGAATGGATTTTCCAGAGAGGCTGTGGCTGCCCCTGGATCCCTGGAAGTGTCCAAGGCCAGGCTGGATGGAGCTTGGAGCAGCCTGGGACAGTGGAAGGTGTCCCTGGGGTGGCACTGGATGAGCTTTAGGGTCCTTTCCAGCCCAAACCAGGGATGGGAAGTCCACAGCCTCTCATAAATATTCTCAATTTATGCCAAAGGCAGGGTAAAAAGCACCTGCAGTAGAAGGCATATTCACAAAAAATGTGACTAATCCAGGACTGGGTTCCACAGAGAGGAATATTGTGGGTAAAGGGATGTAATCATTCCTGCCACATCCAGGGCCATGGATGGTCCAAAGCTCCATCTCCCAGTGCAAACTCAGACAAACTACAACTATCAATCATGCAAAAATGTCTTTTTCCACCACAATCCTCATCAAATTGCCTCTTGTTTGGGATGCCTGGGCTGGGCATGCCGGAGGTGGGAATTCTCCAGGGCTGTGGTTCCCTCCAAACCACGGAGCAAATCGTGCCCTGTGATTTTGGTTTCCTGGCATTTGATCCCTGCACAAACACACTCAGACACAGCCAAGCACAGCCACATTTGGGGTTGGGACACAGAATTTGGGATGCTGTCACATCCCAAACATCTCACCTGGGATCATTCCCAGTGTTCATAGAGAAGCAGTTCCTGTGCCCAGAAGTTCTGACTGCTGATAAAGTGCATTTTAATTACATGACTGATGCAGACACTGTGGACATTTTTACTATCACAGCTTTGTTGCTGCTCCTTCAAGCTCAAATTGGGGAAAATAAGGACTTATTGCACCAAACTTCAACCTGAGCCCTCCAAAACCAGTGCCAGCCTGGAGTTTTAGTCACCTGCAATGTTGTCTCCAAATCAATAAATGCAATTATTATTGATTGTTAGTGATGAGCAGAACACCTGTTACACCTTTCCAGGATGGAATTAATTATTCAACATATTGGGGCAGTTTTGTCCTAATGCAAAGCTGAGCACAGGGATGTAGAGAAGTAATTTTTGCAGTGAGGTGTGAATCCAAGAGCCCAGTCTGGAGGTGAGTGACATCAGGTGACAAAGCTCCTCTGTGCCAGACAAACCAGTGTCCTGTGACACCTGCACATTGCCCTTCCCAGATTTACCCTACAAGAAAGAACCCAAACCCCTTTGAACATTTGACTGTGTTTAAACATGGAAAAATGGGATCAGACAAACTTGGAGAAATGGAATCAGACAGGAGCCTGACGCCCTTTTATCATGCACACTTTGTATCAGCCCAAAAATTCACTCTGACTTCCCAGGAATGGGAAGAGATGGAAGTGGGGAATGGGATGAAGCACCTGCACATTTTCCAGCCTCCACCTACCCCTTGCAAGAGCTCTCCCTGTGCATCTAAAGCTCTCTAAGTGCGGCAGAGGAAAAGAAAAGCTCTCTACTCCCTGCAATTCACACTGTAGCACACCTTAAAGACCCTGCTGATTCCCAAAAAGCTGATTTCTGTCCCTGGCCAAGCTGCAGCCGTGAGCAGAGCTGACCTTGTGGGGTCAGGGCCACCTCAGCAGCTCAGAGTGCAGTGTCACCTCAGCAGCTCAGGGTGCAGTGTCACCTCAGCAGCTCGGGGTGCAGTGCCACCTCAGCAGCTCGGGGTGCAGTGTCACCAGCTCTGTCCTGGAGCTCCTTCCCAGATCCATGGGAGCTCCCCAGTCCTGGGAGGTTTCCCACTGCCCTTGAGGGAGTTCTGACCAACAGGCACAAATCCAGCAGTGCCCCAAACTTCCAGGATTTGGCTCTCTGAGTGCCATTATTCCAGAGATATCTCTGATTTCTGCTGCTGATTTCTGCTGCAACACCGAGCTGCAGACACAAGGAGTCCTGGTTTATATTTGTGGAAAGCAATGCAGGTGGGTTTACATTTCAAAGAAACAAACACAAAAATACTTCCTCACCCTTGGAAGGAGGCAGAGAGCAGCATGGTGGGATTAGCTTCTCATGCTGAGAAGAAAGTCCCAGCGGTACGGAGTGTCACTGTGATGGGAAAGAGCCAGGCTGGAGAGAGGCCAGGAGATTCCCTGCCCTGAGTGATTCAACTTGGAGCAAAACCAACACACAGCGAGAGAAAAGAGGAATTTTCCCAGGGACGGGTTTGATTTGAGTAGGGATTTCTCCTCAGCAATTAACTCTTGACAGCAAATTAATATTTGTGTGTGCCCCACCCTGACTGCAGCCCGTGGAAAGGAGTTTTTGGTGGCACTGGGATCAAACAGCCATCGAGGAATGTGCTGGAATTGTGGCTGTTTCCATTGTCACGATGCTGCTGCTGCCTTTATCCCGTGAAGGGTCAAACAGAGAAAACTCCAGGGTGGTTTTTCAAGAGGCACTTGGGCTCGCTGCTGCTCCCATTGAAGCCTCCAGAAAAGCTGCCATTGAATTAGGAAATGCTGAGCACTTCAGAGAGCTGCACAAGTGGAGGAGAAGTGCCTTACAAAGCTATTAGCTCACGACTGCTCTACAAGCTACAAGCAAGGAAAATAAAGCCAGCAAAGTAAAAGCAAAGAAAGGCGCAGAAATGTTTGAAAGCCTTTCCAAACCATCAGAGGCTGACAGGCTGCAGCCCCTTTCATCTGCTGCAGGCCACTTCAGCAGGCTCCAGGATTTAATTAAATGGAATGTTTATTTACACAGCTCGGGAGAGAGGCTCTGCAGCCACCAGAGCCACCTCGCTGAGGTTTATGGGCTGAAAGGGCTGCGAGTTTGGCAGGCTGGGACAGAAAATAAGGCCAGGATTGATGGAATTCTGAGTGAGCTGGGCTGCTGGTGAGGAGAAGAGCCACGGCTTTGACTGACTCTTGGTTGGGAGTTTTCTGGCACAGGAAGAACCTGTCCTGACCTCAGAGAACCACAAGAGCAAAAACCAGCAGCACACACTGACCCAGGGCAGGGGGGATGATAACACTCCAGAGCTTGTGGGGAACGATATAGAATAAAACAGAAAGAAATTGAATAAAATGGGATGAAATGGAATAAAATGGGATGAAATGGAATAAAAAGGGATGAAATGGAACGCAATGAGATCCAAGGCCATGCAGTTTGCTGGTGGCACCTTGATAAGCTTGCAGGCTCCTGCAGAGCTCTCAGCCCCACCAAAGGTTCCACCTCACACCAGCGCCGAGCAGAGCAGAAGAATTGCTCAATGCCAGGATTTGCTTTGGCACAGGCTGAGGACACCGTGGCACCGTTCCTGTGTACTCAGCAATTTTAGAATCCCAGGATTCCTCCTGGAGAGCTAATAAGAGCAGTTTCTGGCTGGTTGCAAAGCAGACAAATGAGGAAAATGAAGATTTTGTTTTTGCTGGGCTGTCAGTTCCCATTTAGCAGCAGGGCTCAGGTTCCCTTCCCAAGGGTGCTCTGCTCCGTCCTGGTTAGTATGTGAAAAATGACACAAGGTGCTGGTTTTTCAGCAGGAATTCAGCTCCTCATGGCCTTTTATCCACAAACTTTTGTTTCCTCCAAAAGTGACCCTGGAAGGATGGGAATGAAGGAATTCTCCCTTCTGACAATTCATTCATCTGCCAGAGTACACACAGTGCTGGTGGAGCTCCTCAACATTCATTTATTGATTTAAAAATTCTGTTTTCATTCCCTCAGACTGAGGGAGCTCTGATTCAGAGAGCTGTTATTCACTAAACCTGGCTTAAAGGAGCCCCATGGCTGCAACCTGAGGATGTCCATGGTTTATCCAGGCTAAGGGTTTGTCCAAAAGGGAGCAGAATTGGTGCTTCACTTCGTCACTGAATGATTCCTTCACTCAGCTCTGACAGGAGAAATATCAGGCATTAATGCAGAAAATATGGTATTTTTTGCTGCCCAGAACACAGAGAAGAAGAATGGATTTAAGGAAATAATTTCAAACCCAGGGAGCTGCTGTACAAGAAGAATTATTGAAATGCTTGTAATAATATATGTAATGTAACAGTTGAATGAAATAAATAAATAAATGAAATTCTTGTAATAATATATGTAATAATAATAATAATTGTAATAATAATTACAAGAGCAATTATTGGCTATTTCCCTGTGCTCATCTTCACCCTGAACTAGAACATTCCCTAACTAAAATCAGGCACTGGACCAAAGGTTTTACATCTCTTTTTCACACACTGCTGAGCAGAGTCAGCTGGTGGCACAGGGAGGGGAGATCTGTGATGAAAAATGCATCAAGGAGCATGGGGCAGGCTCTGAAAAACCCTACACAGGCATTTTTGTGTTGAAAAAAGTCAGGGGAAAGAAAAAGAAAAAAAAAAAGAGAGAGAGAGAAAGCTAATAATTGAAAAATAATCTTCCAAATAATCAGAGCAGGCTATGGAGAAAGGATATCTTAAAATATCCCCACAGTCCTTTGACAATCTGGTTGTGCAACCACTTAGTAGCTGTTGGGAATGTGTATTTTAAATTTTAGCATTTCCAACTCGCTTTCCTATTGCCCATTTTCATGCATTCAGAAAAATGGTGATTCCATGCAATTTCATCAGCATAAAAATGGTAATTGCAGGTAAGTCACTCAAAGAGAGGGCAACAAACCAATCAAAACAGGTCCAGCATTTGAGTGATAACAAAGATTTAGCTGAAGATGAGGGAAAAAAACCCCGAAAAACAACCTGCCAACCAGATTATTCAACTTTTGTGCCAAATGCCTCCTTTTGGAATTAAATCAGCAGTGACTGCTGAAAAGCCTGTGGAGCTCCAAGTGAGCTGCAGAGATATCTGGCACCCTGATTCCCCAGCAAGGATGATTTATAACCCAATTTTGTAATTGCCCCCCTGGAGCAGAGCCCATCCTGAACCCCTTCCTAACGAGCTGATCTGGGGCTGGAATCCTCCTCATGCTGCCTGGCAAAAGTTGGAAGTGAAAAATCGTTAAAAGTGTTCAATTTTTCGAAGATTTACTGGGAACATAATAGTAAATATGGTTGGAATCAGGAGCCAAAGGTTTTTTATTTTTTTCAGCCTGGAGAGAGCAAGTAGTCTGTTGTTCCTTACATCTGGAACAGTAGTAATCTATTCCTTAAGCCTGAGCAATCAAATTACTCTAATTTTCTGTTGTCTTGGCTTGGATAAATATTTTCAAGACAAGTTATGTTAAAAATATGCACAGGCTGAGTGTGCAGTGAAATGTGCTTAACATCTGTGCTGCAGTTTAGTGTGGCAAGATGGAAAGGTATCCCGATGGAAAGGGACTGCAGAAAAATCCCTCCTTTTCCACTGGAATTAATAACCCACGAGAGAATAACTGTTGTACAAAATAGGGGAATTTAGATTCATGACAGAGAAATAGGTGTATAAATAGAATGTTTAGAATTAGGGAGAAAATATGTGTAAAAATAGTGGGGAAATTAGGGAGAAATTAGGTTAAAGGAGGCTGGAATTGCTGTGGCAGGAATTAATCTCAAAGGGATGGTGGGCTGCAAATAACAACTTTCCATCATTTCAGGGGATCCAGCTCTGGCTGGGTTGAGTGGGAAATTGGGGGGGAAAAAAAGTGAGAAGAATATTAGGGATTTTCTGTCTCTGGAATCTCCTCCCAGCACTTGCAGGTCTCACTCACCACGTGAGAAAGCGATTCGGTTTGTTAGGAAAAAAACGGAAAATAGCGACTTTCTCGTTTTGCTACCCAGAACCGAAACCTTCTGAGATGCTGAGTGAGAAAACAAGGGGTAATAATTACAATTCCCATTCAGGGATAATTAATTCTGGCCAAAAGCAGCAGAGAAATGCTGCCACTTTGCCAGCAGATGGGAAAGCACATCCTGCGAGGCTCCTGCCTGCGGAGCGACCCCGAGCACCTCGAGGGCCAGGGGATGAGAGGAAAACCGTGTCAAATTTCGGATCAAAGCCCCATGTGCTTCTCATTTTCCCCCCTCGGCATCAGGGACAGGCTGACAAGCGTTTCTTAAACTGCAGCAGCACTTCCAGGCTGAAGCAGGTCGCTCAAAGAGAAGTTATTTTTCATTTCCAAGGCCCCGCTTGCATTCCAGCGGAAGGAGGAAAATGAAGGCACTTAACTCTTTTTCACTACGGCAGTTTTTCCCTTCCATTGCTTTTTCCTGCAATGTTAGGACACAGGGAATAGATCTGGGATGAAGATCTTTTTCAAAGAATTGTCTTCTGCCATTTTTCATGTTGAGAAGTCAAGACTTGGCGTGGTTTTCCCCTAATGGGCAGTGCTGGTGCAGTGGGGAGCTCTGGGCTGAAATGCAGATGTGCACATCTGTAGGTATTTATTCCTGCTCTGCAGGTTTGAAAAAATAACGAGTTGCTGCTCTCCCTTCAACTTGAAATCTTGAAATTGATTTAAAATCATGGCGTTTTGAAAGCCTCTGCCCTCTCCTGCTCTGCCAGTCAGATGTTTGAGCTTCCACCACAATTCCAAGCTTCATTCCTACAAACACAAATGTGGGTTTGCTGTCACCTCCTGGACCAGAATTCCAGCAGAACATCAGGAAATCCAAAATAACCATCACTCTTCTCAGTGATATCTTTGCTGCTGTTCAGATCCACAATTCCAGTGCCTCCAAGCTGGAGCAGAGGGAGGGGAGGGGATGAGGGAAGCCAAGAGCTGCAGAGTTTTTTCTCTCTGCTTTGAAGAGAGAATTATGTCTGTTGAGATAGAGAGTAATTGATGTTGAAAATGCACCACTAAATTAATATCACAGCAGAGCTGAATCCCAGGATTTATGGGAATGCAGTCCAGGCCGTTTGGTAAACAGATCTGAAGTGCAGCCGATCGGGGAGGATAAGAAATACAGAAGCTTGGTTTGCTTCCAGCTGAGCAGATTAATGTCAATATTTAAGAAAGCTCCAGAGAAGAGGGAAATAAAAAATTCAACCATCTGAAACAAAATATTGGATTGTCCCAGTGCTGGAGGATTATCCAAACATGGCCAAATTTCACCCTGCTGCTCTTGAGGTGTTTGAATCCATCAGATGTCCTGGAAGTGTCCCTTTTTGGGAAAAGTGAGACTGGAAGTGCTGGAGAAACTTGTTCTTAATTTTTGGGTGTCCCCAGTTCCTAACTCCCCATGAGGACCACGAGGAAGGGTTTGAAAACTATAGAAAATGCTCCATTTCCCACCGAAATCCCATTGAGAGGAGAGATCATGAAATCATGGAATGATTTGGATTGGGAAGGACCCTAAAGCTCATTTAATTCCACTATCCCAGGGTGCTCCAAGCTCCATCCAACCTGGCCTTGGACAATTCCAGGATGGAATAACTTCCCTGAGGTACAGATGAAGATCTTTCAGACCTCTCCTTTTTCTCCTCCACCATAAAGAACCTTCCCAGGATGTTTTTGCATCACCAAAATCCTTTTTGATGCTCTTTTCCCCGAAAGCAAACTCTGAGGAGCACTCAGATCCATAAAATACATTTCACAATGGAAAGAGCAACTCCAAATATTTTCAGCACATCCATCCTTGCAACTCCTTAGAAATACCCTGGAGGGTCAAAGGTTGAAATCCAGTCCTTTGAAGAATCCCATCTTGCTGAACTTTTCAAGGAATCCTAGCAGGAATGTTAATGACAAGGAGTCGCGCATGGAACACACTTAATGTGTTCTATTCCCAGTAAAACTTTAACAAAACCCCTCAAAGCCATTTTTCCTGAATGTATCCCAGGGCCCAGGGCAGCAGAGATTTTAAGTAACTTTAGTAAAGTTGAGTTGAGACTTAAGTTTGGGCTTAAATATTCTGCTGTAAGAGGGTCTGTATCAAAAAGGGACTAAAACCACAAAAATCTAGGCTAAAATGACAAGGACACCAGGTGATCCTGAGTCCCTGAGCTTGAAGGGAAGAATTATTATGAATTCCTGTCCATATTTGTCTGTTTTATGAGCATCTCACGGTGTATTTGTTATAAAATGGACCATGGTAATTGAAAATCCATGGATCTTCTCTGCTGTGACACACACACAGCCCACGCCGCTCTTCCAAAACGCTTCATTTTTATAAATACGAGTTATTTCTAGGTTCTTGTTTATGTAAAAAAATATTGATTACAGAAGAACCTCAGACAGTTTGTCCCTGAAGTTCCTGTTTGAATTCCTTTTCCATTAGCAAGACAAATACTACTTTTTCCCTTTTTTTTTCTATTTTTGAGACAGAACCCGTGAATAACGAAGGAAGCTTTTCAGCGTGTCATTAACACATCACCACCTCGAAAAGGCTCCAACTTTCCTCAAGGTGCATCAGCAAAAGCAGACCAAACATCCTGGAGTTATTTTTCCAGAGGATGGTCAGAAACTGGCGCTGCAGTAAATCCCAAATGCCAGTGCAGCCGAGCTTATCCTCCTTTTTAAGTGAAGCCAGCTTGGAAAATTGGGAGACCTTTGGCTAGACAGCCCTTGCTCCTTCCCAGGGTTTGAAGGGAGGAATTATCAGAATGTGGCCAGTGGATTAATGGAATGATGGGAACAGCAAAATTCAGCTGAAAAATAACTTGGAAAAACTGCCATGTGCAGTGAAATGGTTTCCCTGGGATGGGCTTGGTGTGGACTGTGGTGTCTGCAGGTTGGGAATGAGATTCCCACTTGGTTCCAGAGGTTTTGGTTGCTGGTGGGATGTTGGTTCCCAGTGAGTGTGGGAAATTGGGATTTCTCCCCAGATGGCAGAGCAGGAGCTCCATCCTGGAGCGCAGAGTGAGGCAGATCCAGAAACCTTGCTTGGACTAGAAAAAGGTTCCCAATGAAGCCACAACTCTTAAAATGGGAAAAGGGGGAGAAGTTTGATGTGGGGAACCTCACAATAGTGCTTTGGCTCATCCTTGGTGATTCTCCACAGGCCCTCTGGGATTTATTCCACAAATTCTGCAATTCTCTTACTTTCCCCTCTCATATCCCTTCATCAAGAGGTTCAAATTCACAGGTTCATCAATTTTCCAATATGATTCTATCAGTTCTATTTCTGCCACCCCAGCAAACAACAAGTGAAGTCCTCGGAATTGCAGCGCTCTCGAATTTATAATTAGAAATATTTTAATTGCTGTCTCTCACAGAGAGAAAGATAACTTATCTCTCCTCAAAATAAACAAATCCAAATGGAAAGAATTCATCCATAATTAAATCATTCTCTCCAGAAAACCTAAGAGCAAGATGGATGATACAGGGGAGAGATAAGAGGATTAGAAATATAATTTTAAAACTGTCTTAAGGGGGAAATTTTACACCCACAGGAGTTCAATGATACCCAGATCAGTTACAGAGAATTAGCTCAGCTCAGCCCCAATTAAACAAAGATATCAGTAAAATAAAACTAGAAAAATAAAATGAATAGGTGGCATCTTTTAAAGCTGTGGTGTGTTCCAAAGTGCAGAAAGGCTTAAGAAAGGAGAAATTCAATAGTTAAGAAATCCTGAAGGTTTTAAATTGGAGTTTAAATATTGTACAAATAGGTTCCTGAAAAATTTTTTTAATCCTTTCCACACTTTGTGGAGCAGGATATTAAACTGTGGACTAAAATAAAATGTTCCAGGTTCAAAAGATGAGGACAATCCAGAGAAGCCAGGAATTGAAGGAACCTGGGATAAAAGCAAGAATCCACAACAACCACTGAAAAATTGGGATGTGGGAGTTGCTTCTAATAAAGAAAAACCTCAAAAGTTTCCCAGGCCGTGCCCAACTGATGGAATTTGGTTCAGTGCTCTGTCCTCTTATCTCTCAGCACAATTTGATTTCAGGCAATAATCTCTGGGATGGCAAATCCAACCCCAAAAAATGCCATCAGCACCCGTTTTCCTGGTATTCCAGCCCTGCTGGAAATGGGAATTGCTGAGTGCTGGCTGGGAACCTGGAAATGCTGAGGAACCACAGGACTGAGCTCTGGATCCAGCCAGAGGCTCCTCAGCCCCTGAGCAGTGACTGCACAGAGTGGTTTGGGTCAGGGACGAGATGAGCTGAGCTGCTCACCTGGAGTGTTGGATTGTCCCACCCAGAGACATCCTTTGGCTTTTCAGGAGTAACTTAGCCATGCAAAATCATGAGGAACCTTCTCCTTTTCCCTGCTGCCAAGAAGCAGCATCAGAAAAAAATCCAAATGATGGGAATGGCCAGGCAGTGCTGTTGTCAGCACCGACTCTCTCTGAGATGTCCCATTTTCCCTGTGAAATCTGCTGTGTGACACATTCACCAGCAGCACCAGCTGCTCCTTGCCAGGGTGTGTACAGAGTGTGGGATGGTTTGGAGCCTTTGCCACCCTTCCTGCTGGGATGCTGTTGGCACACACCAGCCAGCTGCTCCCTCCCTGCCTCCTCCTCAGCCGGCACTGCTGCCCTTCCCTCTCGGTCTGATCTGCTCTGGAAAGCTCCCAGCGTCCCTGGGTGACTGCTGAGACTTCAGCAGAGCTGGGATATCAATTACATTTTATTAAATGTCACGCTGAAGTGCTCAGGCACTGATGCACAGCCTATTAGTAGCTTGAAGATTTCAGTGTTTTGGTGGGAAAGCTTCAAAACTGCAGTGTGTTTTCTTTGGCCAAAGCAGCCCCATTAGAGGCAGTTTCTCCTGACATTTTCCGAATTGCTTTATGGCTGTTTCCATGGAGGTCGAGGAGGAAATGGCTGTTGCAGGAATGCTTCGATAGCATCCCCAGCAACACAAAAGGCTGAGTTATGGAGCTGCACTCTGGCCAGGCTGATGGTGTGATGATTAACAAGTTGTGCTCCACCAGGGCCCGGAGCTGGGAATGCTGCTGGGAATATCCTGCCTGAGC
This sequence comes from Lichenostomus cassidix, assembly GCF_008360975.1. NCBI lineage: Eukaryota > Metazoa > Chordata > Aves > Passeriformes > Meliphagidae > Lichenostomus > Lichenostomus cassidix. Next base: position 1,709,559 of record NC_139489.1, read on the forward strand.
CCAGCGCTGAGCTCCAGGATTGATCCAGCATCTTCCACTTCATACATTTCCCTGCATGCCCAATGACCACATTTTCTTCCTCTCCATTTCATCAGTCACAATTATTATTTGCATTGTTTCCCTACCGACTGCCAGACACCCAGAGATCAAACGATGAAATCCACTCCCCTTTTTTTTTATTTTATTTTAAAGAAAGTGACCCTGCTTAAGGCTTCCCTAAGAATGGGGATTGTAAATTTATTACCTTCACTTGCTCTGAGGAAGCTGTTAAAGGCATCAGGAAGCAGCCAGATAACCAAGGCCATAAAATACTTTAGAAATTAATGAATGAAAGATGGGCTGAAGCCACAAAGTGTGGGTCTGGTTCTGGTTTTTGAACTTGTGCAGAGTTCACAGATGCTCACGGGCAAGGCTTTTATTCCAGAGAGTAAAGCACCAGTGCTCAAGTTTAGAGCAGAATCAAACTTGTTCCAAAGCTCAGAGTTATCCCAAATCCTTGGGTTTTGTTCTGATCCATGGCTGAAATGATTCAGAAATGCTGGGAGCTCCTGCAGCTGGCTTTTGTCAAGCATTTCTGAGAGGAGGTTTGAGAAAATATCACTGGTGCTGCTACCACCAGGAGCTCCATGAGGGAGAGACCATGCTGAGAAAGAATGGGATTCATCCCTGCTTAAAAGAACCCAGGAGCTGAATGGATAAACCCCAGGAAGGGGAATGGATGGAGCAGAGGTCATGAAAATGATGGACCTAAAAGCAGTGCCAACCTGCAGCCCTCCTGAGCTGAGCACAGAGAAAGGCTCAGCACTCACCTCCCTCAAAAACAGGAGAGAAAATGAAGTCTTACCCAAGTTCTGCTGAAATCAGAGAATTCTCTACTGATTTCATAGAATTAGAGGATCCCAGGCTGGTTTGGGTTGGAAAGGACCTTAAAGATCATCCTGTGTCCAACCCTGCCATGGCAGGGACACCTTACACTGTCCCTGCTCCAACCTGGCCTTGGACACCTCCAGGGATCCAGGGGCAGCCACAGCTTCTCTGGACAACAGTTTAAATTGATTCCTTGACACTGAAATCCTTATTTCTTCAAGTTGGTGCCTCTATAGACACCTTTTGTTTAGGTAGGGAGAAATGAAGTGGTTGTGTCTCTCCCTTGTCACTCAGAAAGAGAAATACCCCAGAAAGGATGGTGGATGTGAGAGCTCAGGGACATCCCACACCCAAGTGTGGTCACACACCTTCCACACATTCCCACCTCCTGAAGGTGCATTCTCTCCTAAAAAATGAAAATTTCCTTTAGAATATAACCTTTTTTTCCTTCTTTTCCACCCCATCCCTTAGACATCCACAGCAGCGCAAGACTTATTATTCATTTTTCTCATCCAGTTCCTCTGTCTCTAAACTATCCTGGCTGGATAGTTTTTCCCTAACTGGGGAAGGATTCACTCCAGAGCCTCCCAGTTTCCCTAAATACAGTCCAAGGTATCAGCAGATACAGCCATGGACCACCCACAGCCCAGCAAGGCAACGAAAGCAGTTTCTTACATGCAAAAAATAATGTTACAGAACTATTTGATGTATTTTTAGCCTCTTTTGAGGCACTTCAGCAGCTGGAAACAAGGTGGGGAGCCAGAACTGTGGCCAAGATCCAAAAGCCATTGAAGGCATAGGAGCTTTTCCATGGACTGGCTTTGGATCAGGACTGGATTTGGATCAGAATGGATCTATCATAATTTAACTTAAACTCACCAATAAATTTGGATTTCTCCCATGCACAGCTCAGAGCTCCTCCACTAAGCTGGTTTTGGGATTACAGTCATGGTTTCCTTCACATCTCCTACGTGAGCTTTAAAGAATTACACCCAACAAGCATTCTAGGAAATGAAGATTTATGGGGGGAAAAAACCTGCATAATAATAAATCTTATCCTTAAATGTGCAGAGCAGAGGATGGAGATGAGAAGAATTATTTTACACTTTATAGTGCTTTGAGCTATAATTTTATTTATAGCATCTATTGGAGCTGAGATTGTCCCAGAGAGGGAAGAGGATTTAGAAAACCCAGCTTAAGAAAACCCAACCCAAACCAGCCTGGGATTTTCAAATGGCTCATAAAGTGTGTTATGGGCTTTCTGTAATTATTCAGATTTGTTCATTGAATGGCCATATTGGTGCAAGGCATCCTTAGGAATTCCACTCTCATAGGAACTGGACATTATTCCAAGTGTTTCTGGATTTGCAGGAATGGCTCAACCAAAACAGAGTCCCAACATCAGTCCCAGCAATGTGCAAAACTTCCAGACAAAGGGGAATCACCATTTTCTTAATAGTCACTTGAAGAATCACTAAAATTCATGAGGCCATTCATTGCCACCCTAAAAGAGATTTCCAGGCTGCCCACACCAGTGGCACAATAATTCATATTTAGGGAAAAAAATTCTTAACTAGGGAGGATGCTTATTTTTCCATCTGAAAAAATAAAAATTGCTGTGAGACCTGAAGACAAGTGGTCAAATGATTTAGGAGAAATTGTTACAAGAAACCTCCTCCTTCAGCTAAATCCTTTCTGTGACAGAAGCCATTCTAACACTCCAACCATGAGCTTTTTGGCAGCACACACCCTGGAAATGACTGTCCATTCTCCTGACAGCCTTCTTCCTGGATTTTTTTCCCTCAAATCCCACGAATGAAGGATTACCAGGATTTATGTAGCTATTTAATACCTCCAGGAAAGAAAAAGCACACAGTGCAGGAAGAGAAACAACAGGTATAGAATGGATCGATCATAATTTAAGTTAAACTCGCCAATAAATTTATCCTGACATTGACTGATAAATGTTGAGACTATTTGAACTTGTTTCCTGCATTGTGAGAATTATCCTGCAGCTGCTTCCTCTGGCTGCTCCAAAATGCTGGATTTTAGGGAGCATGGATACACTGCTGAGGGGCTCAAGGCAACAAGAAGGACAAGTCAGAGCAATTAATGACAATTTATCCTTTTTGCATCACAAAAGGTTTTGATTTGGGTTTTGAGATTTCTGGATTTGATGCCACTTGTGTTGCTGGCTGTTCATAGTCCGTCCAAATGGTGTGGCCTGGATAGCTTTGTTGTATCATTTTTATATCATATTTTTATATCATTTTAAAAGGTAATACTTTAAATATCTTGTTGATTCAACCAGTTAAAAGTTGATTCTCCTAATTTCTTGTTGAGTCAACCAGAACTGAGAACATCCAGCTGTTTCACACTGAGACTTCAGGATTGGATCCACTTCCCTAGGAAGTGTCCCAAACACAGAATGCTCCTTTATCACCTGCCTTAAATCCCTTTTTTCTCCATCCTGCTCCTCCAAAGGATGTGGATCTCCCTTCTCCTCCCTGCCCAGCAAGAGCATCCCAGGATGTGCTGATCCACCTCACCCACTGCTTTATCCAGCTGGGGCAGCAGGAATTAGGGAATTCCCATTCTGGGAACAGTGGGATCAGTGTGAGCAGCCCTGCACACCCATGATAAAGGGGTTTTGTGGGCTAGCGGCAGGGAGGAGGAGGGATGGAATAAGGGATAGGTGGGAGAGTGAGGGGAGAGGGATGGGAACACACAAAGCCATTTGTTCGGGAATTTAATGAGGAGATGATGGAGGCTGAGCCGGCAAGGCAGGGAAGGGAAGGGGAAGGGGAGGGGAAGGGGAAGGGGAAGGAGAAGGAGAAGGAGAAGGAGAAGGAGAAGGAGAAGGAGAAGGAGAAGGAGAAGGAGAAGGAGAAGGAGAAGGAGAAGGAGAAGGAGAAGGAGAAGGAGAAGGAGAAGGAGAAGAAGGAGAAGGAGAAGGAGAAGGAGAAGGAGAAGGAGAAGGAGAAGGAGAAGGAGAAGGAGAAGGAGAAGGAGAAGGAGAAGGAGAAGGAGAAGGAGCTTGTCCAGGATGCAGCCAAGGAAAGCACATGGAGAGGATGGAGCTGGGCAAAGCGAGGCTAAACAATTTATTTTTGCCACACTGCAGCATCCCAGACCTATTTAACCCCTTCTGAGCTGGCTCTGGGCTGGCTCTGTACTCCCCAAGGAGCAGAAGGGCTTTCTGAGGAAATTCCTGCCCTCTGATATAAATGGGTGGATAAAGGAGAGAAATGTGACAGAACTGTGAGCTCAGCCCTGACAACAACCCCAGAGTCTACACAGAGGCAAAAAGTGCTTTTTAAATGCTCCAGATGTGGAAAGATCTTTCCATTGGAGCCTGCAGGGAATGCCATGAGGAATAAATCCCTGGGGAAGCAGCCTTCCCTCCCTCCTGGCTCACACTGGGCTCTGTTTCACACTGCTCATGCTGTAAAATTCCCGGGGCAGGGAATTCAACCTGGCCAGAGCTGCCAGGGAGGAGAGGTGTGCTCCAGCCATCCCCTGAGCCCAGCAAGGGACAGGAGGCCACCCAGCTCTGGTGTCCTTGTCACTGAGACCTGCTGGTGCCAAGGATTTCCTGCAGAGCAGGAGCACAGCAGGGACTGGGGGGGTTTGTGGTATTTTTTTGTTCCTCCAAATCCCATCAATTCCAGTGTTGTCTGTCAGCCTGTGCAGATCAGGAGCTAGACCAAACCTCCAAGTGACAACTCCTCTGTCCCTGTATTTATAGATTTATAGATGTATAGATTTTTACAGGTCATGGATGTTTAAACCCTCATCCTGTCTAATAGCGAAAAGAGAAATGCTGGAAAATGTCCCTCTGTGGCTGGAAATGTCAGGAGCTGTGTAGTGATCAAACCCTGGGATCAAAGATGGGAAGATGGCTGCTGGTTTCATTTCCCTACAATGGACAAAGGCTGTTCCGGAGAAAACTGGGGCAGGGATGGAGCACCACATCCCCTGGAGGTGAATGACTTTTGATGTCCCAACGGGGCTTGGAGCAAGGGTTCAAACCAGCCTTTGATCTGCAGGGCACATCACTCCACACGGTTTGGATGCTCCACAGTTTCACTCCGAGGTCTTTGATGGTTGGTTTTTGCTGGCTAAAGAGCTCTGCTTTTAAATGATGCTCCTGGCTGAGGCCTCCCCACCTTTGGGTGACAAAGTGTGGATCTGAACCTAAACCCCACAAATCAGCTGCCCCTGGCACAGGCATTGTGGGGAGTAATAGGTTAAATTTCTCTCCATTTTAATGCTGGATTTTGACTGAATCCAACACTCCTATTTAACATGAAAAAAAGGAATGGGCACGCTGTGCTCGAATAAATTTTTCCTTGGCTCCTTCTCTTTGAATCGTGGGGAGGGGGAAGAGAGAGACAGATTAACTATTTAGGCTAGGCTGAGTGCCCTTTGAATTGTCCAAAAGCTTCCAAAATGGATGAGCTGACTGTCCTGCCAGTCCCGGTGATGCAGGTCAGACCCTCAGGCTCTCTGAGACTCAGCTCAGCCCATCTGCACATTGAATGATGTCAAAACCTCACTTAACACCTTATAAAAATCCCAAAACGGTGACACGGCCAGACCTGGCCAGAAGAATGCTTTTTGGTTTGTTTAATCAACAATGGCTGGTTAACCTGGCAACAGGCATGGAGTGAAATCATGGTGAGACTTCAGTGAACCTTTCGGAGTGTGTCACTTTCCCCTCTCCTTTTGGGAAATCACAGCAACATTTCCATCCACTCCTGCCTCTTCCCTGGACAAAATTATTCCCTCCTGCACTCTGAAAAGATTGTTTCATGTTCCTGCAGCTGACCCAAGCAGAGTTCCCACCACTTGCTTTTACAGTTAATCCTCCAGGCTACCAAACGCTGCAATGAGGATTTCATTCCTGATGCTCACTCTGTATTTTCCATTTCTCAGTTCCACCCAGCATTCCCTTGGACTGCTCGAAAACAGCTCCTCTCTCTTCCCTTGGTTTTTGCCTTTCCTATCCAACACCACCCACTTGCAGGGAATCAGAAGAGCTGAGCTTGGAGGGGAGAAGGTGGCATTTGAAATGACAACGTGTGGTAACCATTAGCAAAGGCTGAATCATAATAATTACAAATATATTTTGAGGTAATTCATCCTTCTACATCCCTTCTGCTCTCTGAGTCCTTGGAGTGCTGGGAAACTGTGTGTCCTTGAGGCTGAGGGAGTGGTATTGATTTGGGGGTTTTATTTTCTTCATTTAAAGAATTCCTCCAAGCTTCCAGACAGATTTGAGAAGTCTTTTAGGTGATTTTAAGGAAAAAGTATGGTTTTTGCAGCAAATTTTGGGATATTTTACATATAGAATCGGAGAATATCCTGAGTTGGTAGAGACCCACAGGGATTATCAGTCCAACTCCTGGTCCTGCAGACATCCCAACAATCCCACATTCCCTGGGGATCTGCTCAGTGCCTAAATACTCTCTGAGGGAAGAACCTTCTCCTGATCTCCAACCTAACCCTCCCTGCCACAGCTCCAGCCGTTCCCTTGGGTTTGTTTATTGGTTATATCCATCACTTTATTTAGAGTTTCTTTATTTATAGTATAGTACAGAATAGTATCAACCCAAAGCATCAGGTGAAGCCTGGTGGGAATCTATCAGCTCATGTTTATTTATAGTTCATATGGCTCACTTTTGAGCCTGTCTAAGGGCATTAGTAAGACTACAGCAAAAACTCCTTTTTCCTTCCTTTGTAATTTAGCTTGGAAATTTCGGTGCTCTCCTGTGAGATGGATCTCTAGAAAAATTCCTACAGAACTCCCAGGAGGAGAAGAATCTCCATCCCAACATTTCATGAAGAAGCAAACACTAAGGATGTGCTGAACCCACTCTGTCCTAACCCAGGAATTCAGAGAGTTAAAACTGCACTGGGCAATAGGAACCTTCACTGCTGGTTCCCCAAATCCCAGTGGCCAAGAGCACAAAAAGCTCATTCACCTGCTCGTTTCTCAACAGAGTCTAATCAAGAGGCACTGCCGAGTGGCAAAGGCTTGCTGAGAGAATGGCAAGGGGAGGGAAGAGGGGGCTGAATAATCACATTTAATAGCTTTGAAACTTGAGAGTTACCCACGAAATAAAGTCATGGCTGGGAACAATGGTGTTCCAGAAGCTCCTCACTGAATGACTGAATCCATTGTTTAAATCCATGGGACATTTTATTATAAATACGTGGGGTTCAGTAAAGCAGAGGTTTGAAAAGTCTCCTCAGTGGAGTGATATTGTCGAAATATTTATCTTTCACTATTTTTTGTATTTTAATTCCAATACTGTGCTTAGCTGACAAATGAGATTTGAGGTTTTCGAGTGCAATAATCTGGAGCATTCACCTCAGAGCTTTTCTTTCACAGTTTCCCGAGCCAGCTGGAGCTCTCCCCTTGCAGGATCTGGGAGGGATGGATGGATGAATGAAAAACAAATGCAGAAATCTCGGGAGTTAACAGCCACCTCAGCCACCCTGCCTTTATCAAGAGTGTGCATTTTGGGCTATGCCAAGTGTTAATAAAAACAAATGCACACCTCCAGGCTCTCTTTAAATGCAGAGCTTAACGGCAAAAGTAAACTGCAGCCACTTCTGTTATCTGTGGGGTGTCGCACGAAATAACCAGGATGAACCTGAGAGGTCTTAGGAGTAAAACTGCCAAAACCTAATTCGGCAAAGTGCAATTACTGCCTGAGAGTGCTTTAAAAGCCTCTCCATCCTCGAGGATTTCAGCCTCCTGCCCTGCAGCATCCCCACGCTGAGGCTCCCAGGGCTCCTTTCCCTCCAAGTCCTAAAGCCTCTCCAGTAAGGATCGCATTACAGGGTTTGTGGTGCAATCTGGACCGTGCCAAGAAAATGTCTTCAGCTTTCCTTTTACAAATATGGCAATGATCAACCCCGAGCCTGACGGGGAGGTTGATTGCATGGAGAGCAATTTAACATGTTGCGACAACGTGGTGCTTAGCGCTGCTCGGCGGAGCCACCGCGGGATCCCAAAACCAGCGGGGCTGGGAGTGTTTTCTGAGTCACCGATTCACATCAGCAGCGCTCACCTCCGTGACTCATCTCCCCGAGGTGAACAGCATGCACGGAGGGGAAAAACGGAGAGGCTGCTCGCAAACCTTGGCTCCAGCAGGGCAGTTCAGCACTTGGGGCTTTGCTGTGCGATGGGGAAAGGCGATGCTCAGCCTCGGTGTGACTGCTGGGCTCCCAATGCTGCCGTGTTGTCAGAGAAGGAGCTTTTCGGTCAGGGAATTATGTCAGAGTGACTTCCTTTTGCCAAACGTCTCCCTGCAGAAGCCAGGTAGAGGCACAGCCACTGTTCCAGAAGGGTCTGGGAGTTGGGGTTGAGGATTTGGAGACAACTCCCCAAACGCTTCCACTGCTGCACAGCCAAATGAACACATTCCCAGAAATTCCCAGATAGCACTTTGTGTGGTGGGAGCTCCAACAGCGTGAGATTTGAGATGTGATCATTTCTGGTTAATATTACCTGCATCACAGAATCCCAGGATGGTTTGGGTTGAAAGGGACCTTAAAGATCATCTCATTCCAACCCCTGCCATAATTCAGGGAGGGACATAATTTATAGTTCAGGAAGGGACACCTTCAACTGCACCAGGAATCACTTGATTACTATTCACTCCTGCTTTTTTTAATATCCAGGACACATTAAAACCACAACAATGCAGTTTACAATGGAGAGTACACGACACAATAGCAAAGATAACAACTTGGGAATAATTTGTAGATCACCAACCACAAAAGCTCTGCAAAGAAGAGCTGCTGTATTTACATGTCAACAGATCGGATATTCCCTGATGCTCCAGATAAACAGCTCCACATCGCTGGGAAACAAACAGGCACGTGAGATGCAAAGCAAACAAAACCACAAGAGACCAAAGGGTGCCAAAGCAAGCTCTGAAGGCATTCCCAGGGCTGCCAGAACAGGTATTGCAAAGGGTTAGAGTTATTCCAGGTTAGAGTTAGCAGCAATGTAACTGATCCAAAGCACTGCCATTAGCAGTGGCTGTGCCATGCAAACCCCAGGGACACAGAAACGGCCCCAAATCACCTGGGACTGTTCAGGGACAGAAGGGGACTCTCCCTCAGATTCCACAATTCTATAGGAAGAGCACAGCAGTAAATTATTCTCACTGGAAAAGTAATTTCCCATCACTCAATCCAGACATCACGATTATAAGTGGATTCCAAACCTCGTTGCTACTTTCCAACAGACTTCCTTGGACTTTCTCCATCAAACTTTGATGTGGACAGAAGCAACAGCAACAGGATTCCTGAATTATCAGAATTATCTGTTTCAAAGTCCAAGTAAAGGTTCCTGTCAATCCTGACAGTGGTTTCAGTGCTTCAAAACATGAAGCCAGAGGGTTGCATCAGGGAGAGCTATTCCTGCAAGACATGTTGGCTCCACAGGCTGTGTCCTGAGGAACCACAAACCACTTGTGCACACTTTGATTCTGGATTGGGAAACCTATAAAAGCTATCCCAGGACAGGGCTGGAAGGGGTTTTGCACTGCAGTCTTCAAACCTGCGTTTGGAGCTGTGAATTCAGCTGGTGTGTGGCACAAACCTGCCTGAAATCAGTTCAAAAAGTGAGCAGCTCTTCAAGAAACAACCTTTAAAATACAACCGCAGATACGTTTCAATCATTTAAGCACAGAATTGTCTTTTTTTGATGTTTGAAGTAAATAAAAATAGGGAGGGAAGTTGTCACTCCACCATGAATGAATGTCTGTGGAAGATGCTCATCACCTTGGTGGTTTAGCTGACATTCAAGCCCAGACTAAATGTCACTACAAAAGCCAGGGAGATTTGTAGGTAAAGCATCAACCCTGTTTTACCTTCTCCATCTTCATTCTGCTAATAGATTTTTCTCGAGGAGTTAAACATCTCTTTGTAGATATAAAAGCCCTTTTCGAGGGGAGGAAAGACATAAAAGCACAGCCTGAGAGCTATCAAAGTTGAGGTTTAGCTTTGTACCGCGAGGATCTGACCTATTCCTCAGGAACAGACCTAATCAATCTCGGTATCTCCCAGCCCAGCCATCGCTCACAGCAGAGCAGAGCAGAGCAGAGCAGAGCAGAGCAGAGCAGAGCTTTATCTCTGCATCAGGCCAGAAGAAAGGCAGAGGCAGCTCTCAGGAAATACTTTCCCTCTCCCTGATCCGTGCGCTGCTCATAGCTGGAATACCAGCGCTGATAATAAGCTGGACACTCGTGAGTCCCATGTACACTTAATCACTCATTTCCTCCCCTGACTAAGAATAATACCAGCGCCATTTAGTGGGATTTATCCCCTCCTTCCTCCCAGACATCTGGCACGCAGCCAGGGAGTGCCACTTCGGAGGGCTGAGAGCTCTGCAGCTGATGGGAACATTATTGCTCCCCGCACGACTGATGGAGAGACAATTCCTCCCAGCTCCAGGGGGATTTTGGGAGCTCTGGGAACTCTGCATGACCAGGGCTGATGGCCCTGCAGAGCCAGCCAAGGCTCTGTCTCCACTTTGTGCTGCAGGCAGACTGGCTCTGCTCATCTGAGTCATGCAGAGCCTAATTCCCAGTCCCATCTGAATCCTCGTGGAGCTTGGATAATCAGAGGAAAAGCACATTTTCACCTCCTGCCTGGCTGGGAAGCCTCACCCCTCCCTCTCCTGGCAGAGGGAATTTGCTGGGAACAAGGATGTCAGTGTCCCCTCTTGGTGCCCAGGCTGGCCTGGACTCTCCTCCTGCTGCTGTTCTGGGCAGGGATGCACATCTGGCCAGCTGCCTGGGCCAGACAGATGTGAGGTGCTGGAGCACCCACCCTGAGCAATAAAATATCTGCTGCTGACATCATTTCTCCGTGGCTCTGCAGGGAGAGTTATCCCTGACCAAGAATGAAGGATTTGCAGTGTCTAAAAGCATCGTATTGCTTAGAGGGTTTTCCCCCAAAATGTACAAAATGTATTTTCCACCATGTAGAACAACACTGAGCTGTTACTGATTTCTCAAACACAAGGGGACACACAGATATTTGTCACCTGGAGGACACTCATCACCTCACACCCACTTTCTGCTGGCATTTTCTCTCTTTCTGAGGGCAGACACTTGACTGTGTCACTTCAGAGCCATAAATCACCATCAGCCCCAAACCACTCCTGACCTCGTCCCTTCCACAGTGTCCCAGTGAGCACTCCACACCTCCAACAGCAATATTGTATTTATAAATATAAACAAACCGGTTTCTATCTCAGAAAACAACCAAGGTTAAACCTAGAGCTGAGTTTTGTGTGTGCAGTTCCTTCAGGAGCATTCTGCTCCATCCCATCATTTCCAAGGAGGTGGGACATCCTAGGTGGTGCAGTTTCCACAGAGGAGAACGCAGTAATTGATCTGAATAAATCAAGAGTAAGGAGCACTTTGGGTGTTTTATTGCTTTTACTGCTCTGTGCACCTGCACAAGCCCAGCAGTGCAGTCCCTCAAGGCCCAATGCACAGATTTATACACTCTTAACACATCTTAAAAGTTAAGGAAATGATGCTTTTTTTTTTTTTTCCACAGAAAGATTTGATTTCTAAAAATCCTCAAGACCTGCTCACCGTCATTGCTATTATTTAGGCAAGAAAAAGGGTACAAACTATATTTAAATAGTCTATATTTAAAACAACAATTTCTTTGCAGTTCTGTATGGAGAAAATACTGATAGCACTGTATTTAGCCATTTTTGTGGCCGAGATACAAACCCTGGGCTGCTCCCCTGCCTGGGTTCTGCTGCCATAAACCCACAGGAAATGTTATTTCCACTTGTTGGCTCTCTGAAAAACGGGAATGGGAATGCTGAGTTGGGTCTGGCCACGTGCAAATCAAGTTTAGGCCACTTTACAATTAATTCTGCTGTTTTCAGGAAGGACATTTACAATTAGTTTGCAAACACCGTGAGGATGTCTGAAATCTTGTTTAAATTGCAGAACCATGAATTCCTGAAGCACCAACACCACAACAAACTGCTCTTTCCCTTGGTTTCCTAACCTTCTGCGTGAAGTGACAGGAAAACTTGGCTTTTCCCCCTGGAGACTTTTCACAAGTGTCAGCCCCAGTCGGTGCAGTTTTACAAGACTATAAAGTTAGCAGCCCCTAACAGCCAATTAGCAGTTCCCTGTATAAAGGAAAACCACTTCCATACCATTGTATTCCTAATAACCTGAGGCTGACTGCATCTTTTCCCTCCCTTGCCTCAACACCAGCTTCACCCGCATTTTCCTTAGAAAACTGCAAGGGGAAGTCAGGAGGATTAGCACTCCTCATAATCACTGAGATGAAACTTCATAAATCTGCCCTATTAAAAAAAAAAAAAAAGGAAAATATTTCGGTGTCTGCGGCAGGACCAACTTGGTCTGTTTAGAACGTGCAGTTAAATGTATTTGACACTGAACAACTCAGGGCACTTTCAGATCATCTCCGAAATATTTGGCCAACTTTTTGTCTTTCTTGCTGTCACTTCGGATCAGAGTTGTACCTGAGGATGCCTGCTGAAGCCCTGGCCACTGTCTAAACACATTACCAGGCAATTCTCGAGCTTGCAGCTTAATGGAGAGTGCAAAGAAAGGAATGAAGGGTCATTAGCAGGTTTGCAGATGCACCAGAGAGGCACAGGCGAACCGAGACCCTTCCCCAGGTCAGCAGGGTTTGCATGAGGAATGGTAACAAGTCACTGCAGTCAGCAGTTCATCCAAAAGGTGATTTTTCCTCAGCAGCTGAGCAGGCTGATCTTTTTGCTTGGGAATGGCTGAGCATGGAACAGGAGCCCAGGGAGGCTGGAGCAGCTCCAGCTTTGCAGTTTTTACACCAGACAGGACAAGGCCAGGTGACTCTGAAGTGACCCCTGACAGGAGGTGAGGGCAGGTGACCTGCCGTGGCTCATTGCCACTGACACTTTTTTTCAGGATTTCTGCCCTCTCTGCATCATTTTGTGACAGAATCACAGAATCAGGAAATGGTTAAGGTAGGAAAAGCCCTCTGAGATCATCAAGTCCAAACTGTGCCCAATGCCCACCTTGTCCCCAGCCAAGAGCTCTGAGTGTCACATCCTTGGACACCTCCAGGAATGGGGACTGCAAACCTCCCTGGGCAGCTCCAGTCCTGACCATCTTTCCATGGAGAAATTCCTGCTGATGTCTATCCTGAGCCTCCCCTGGCCCAGCCTGAGGCTGTTCCCTCTCCTGCTGTCCCTGTTCCCTGGAGCACAGCCTGACCCCCTGGCTGTCCCCTCCTGTCACAGCTGTGCAGAGTCACAAGGTCCCCCTGATCCCCTTTGCTCCAGGATAAAGGTGCACAGGTCACACTGGTACCAGCAACAAGCTCCCTGAGCAATGTGACACTTGTGCTGTCACTTGTGAATCCTCCAGCATTTAAAAACCAAGGCTGGTTTTTGGGCCACTGCACAGAATGCCCACTCCTGGCACAGGCACAGCTCACAACCACAGGTTTTGGAATTCTGCTCGTGCCAGAAGGTGTTATCCTCACCCCACGGATCACTTCCAGGAGAAAAGCTTTTCCAGCTGCAAGTATCTCCAAAACTCCATTTCGGTGAGGCCTGTTGCTCTGGCAGTGCTGAGCAACCAGCTTGCAGGGCTGACATCCCACACACCCTTCAGCAGCCAGGACTTCCCAGAGGAGGGCAAGGGATCCATCCACCCCTCCCAGTGGCATGTGGCACCCCGGGCTGGCTGTCACAGCGGCTCATGTCAGCGGGCTGTGTCGCACAGATTGCCTGCGACACCCTGGGGACATGCAGCTTTGTGTGTAATCCCTGCAGCACCACCTCAGCACAATGCCCGAGCAGGTTAGCCAGCTGCAGCCCCTGAATCAGCAGCTGGACAGGGAGCAAAATTCAGGATAAAGCTGGACTCCTCATTTTACCTCCTGGCACCGCTTGAGAACCCCTTTGGAAAGCAGTCCTAAGGAAAAATCATGCCCTAGATGCACCCAAAACTACAATTCCCTGCCTTCCACTTCCAAACCACAAACAACGTGAATACAACATATCCAATAAAATATTTCACCCAAAAGCAAGATAGAAGTCAGTTGTTTTAACTACAAACGTGTCCTGGTAGTGTATTTATTTTTTACAAGATAAAACCAGCCAGACTGGTTTAAAAAGCCAGACTACAAACCTACATAACTTATTTACACAAATAATCTAAAACACATAAATTTTTCTCATAAATCCAACATTTTGAATTTTTTTCAAGATGGAAACACACTCATTTAAATGCTCCTATTTTGTAAAAATAAAGTTTGGCTATTTATCCTTAAGTGTGGGGATTTCTCCTACCCTTTCTTTTCCCTGGGAGTGCTCTGTTGTAGTTTTGCCCTTTTTCCACACATCTTTCAGCACTGAAAGGAGTTTCTTGGGCAGGAATGAGCCCAGCCTAGATGGTCCCTGAGGACTCTCAGGTTTTTTGCTGCAGAGGATGACTCCGAGCTCCTTGAAATCCCTGGAAATAGGGGAGGAAGGAGCGGGATGTTGTCATTATCAGGGTGACAGCTCTGCCCTGATTCCTGCTGCCTCTGTGTCACCGAGCTGCCCAGGGGAGCAGAGCTGCCCGAGCCGTGCTGGAGCTCAATTTGGGAGCAAAATTCCCTTCTCCCTGCAGCAAAACTCTTCTCCCACTTGGCGAGCTCCCCGCTGGCTCCACCCATCCCTGGCGAAAACACCTTCCCGAATTTAACGAACTCCAACTGCTCCTCCTTGGCAAAGTCCAACCCCAATTCCTGACTCAGCCAGCAGAAGGAAAAGTCACCTTGTTTTCGTTCTGAGCTCACAGATCCAAGGGAAAGGAGGATTTGGCCACCTGGGAAGTCTGGGCGAGTGAGAAGCTGGAGGAAAGATAAGAATTCAGCCGGGGAAAATAAAGTGAGTTTAATTGAAAGGGAAGTTTGGAAAACGCTGAAGTAAGGATTTATTCCCAGGCAGGATTCCATTCCCAGGAAGGGGAGAGAGATAGGTCAGGTATGAAACATTTTTGGGAGAGATTCCTCACTCTGAGCTGGGTGAACTCTGTTCTCCTTCCCTTCCAGGCAGGACAGGAGCATCCAGGGCTGGAGCCCATGAAGGTGTCCCAGTGCCACCTGGATGTGGCACTCAGTGCTCCGGGCTGGGGACAAGGTGGGGATCAGACTCAGCTTGGGCTCAGTGATCCTGGAAGGTTTTTCCACCTTTAAATAATTCTGGGATTCTGTGCTCAGATTTCCACAGCCCCACTTGTCTCCAAATAATTCAGGCCCAGAGGTGACCACACAACCATGTATGTTCTGATGAAAATTAATTCCTTTGCTGCCTTTTAGGCCTAAAAACTACCCTGATCTACTGTTCTTGCATGTGCTTTAGGCTTCCAGGATCCTCCATCCTAAACCTGGTGCCTCTGGATTAACGTTGTCCTTGGACCTGGGACAAGTTTGGGCTGGGGAGAAGAAGGGAAGGAGGGAAAAAACTAAAGATATTTCAGTCTCTTGTGAGAGTTATAAGATGAAATCTGTGCCAGCTTCAAGCACAGTCCGTGTGAAGGGTCAGGAAAAGTTCACAGCTTTTTTTTTAATAGATATAAAACAGAATTAGCTTCAAAATTTTATTATGATTTCTGCTCCAAAAAAAGCTTCTGGGAATATCTGGATCAGGCTGATAAAAAGCTAAACTCCAGTTCCCAGGGTTCCTGAGATTCTTTCAGTATGTGGAACCTGCAGGGCTTTTTAACAAGAGATTTTTCCTAGGAATGAACACTGGGTTGTAAGGAAAATATTCATAATTTTTAGGATTCTTTGAAAAGAAGATTAAAGATAAATCTAGAATAAAAACTAGAACTGTTAACCTCCAGGAAATAATGACTGCACATAAAAGCTAAAAAACATTCAGAGGAAAATCAACAGGAGACATCTATAAAAAAAAATACTGCAGTTCTTTCTGAATTCTCCAGTTCATTGTGATTTTAAAAAAACAAACCAAAATATCTTTGGCTATGCGAACAAATATTAATAAAATGAACAATGGGAAATAACACAGAGTGTGTTTCCATGCCCATTTGAAAGCAATAAAGCTTATCTTCCCCCACTATCTGTGGGTGAGATTAACCACGAGCAATATCTGCAACAAAAACAAGCAGAACTCTCAAATTTGGTGTTTCTTTGACATATTGCTGACTTGGATATGCAACCCAAAGAGAACAGGTATAGAGATTTATTTCTGCCTGCAGAGAAAGGGGTTCAGGGTGGGTTTATGAAACCAAGAGGGGAAAAAGCAGCTCAGGGCTCACCACATGAATTCCAAAAGCTTTTGTCTTGCACAGAAGTTTAGCTGGGACTGGCATGAGAAATGACCTTTTTCAAAGGCAAAACTTTCAAAAAAAAAAAAAAAAACAACTTTTCATTTTTGCTTAATAGAAAAGCAAAAGCTGGGGAGGAAGGAATTTTTTGGGAGTCTAGACAGGACTCCAAACAAACTTCAAAGAGCAGCCCACTCCCAGAAGGGCTCATCCAGGGAGCAGATGGGCTGAGAGGGGGAAAAAACCCTGCAAGGCCTCTCAGACATCCTGGCTACTTCTCTGAGGAGGTGCAGCCCCAGGACAGAGCAGATAATATCCTGCTGCTCAAGGCTTACAAAAATAACCTCCAAGAGTTATTAATTAATTCCCAGCTGAAGGCAGCGCGGGCAGTGAACCAGAAGAGCCCACAATTTCTCACCATTTTCATGAAATAAAGCTCAAAATCAGCACAAGGCCTCTGTGGGATGTTTCAGGCTGTTGCCATCTCTGAAGGGAAGAATATTCCATGATTTTTCTGTTTTCCATGGGAGACACAAGCCTGAGCAGGATCCAGCCTGACCTTCATCCCTCCATGGGCTTTGCCATCCAAAGCTAGGATGCGAACAAGAGCAGCATTATCACTCCTTTACAACGTGGGAGGGGAGAGCTGATTTATAGCCACCCATAAATCTGGGCTGGTGCTAAATAATCAACCCACATCTCTTGGTTTGGTTTGAACAGGCTTTTTTTTTTTTTCTCTTTTTTTCTTTTTATTTTCTTTTTTTTTAAGCAAAAACACATGTTGATTGATGGCGCTTTTTTTTTTTTTTCCCCAGGTTCATGTTGATCTTAATGAATTGTTTATGTAAAAACAAAAGCTTCATACCATTGTGAATCCTTTTTAGATGGCTTCAGGGGAAGAGTCATTATTTCAGCTGAAATGACCTTTCATTTCAAATTGTTGAATACAATTGAAAACTTAAAACAGTCGGAACCGAGCAAGATGGTTTGGTTTTCTCTAATAAAATACTTTGAGGCAAAGTGAATCTTTTTTTCCAGTGTTTTAACAATTATTTTTACATATCCCATTGGTTCCACACTCAGAGCTTTACATCTCAAAAAAACCCCAGCAGATGCCAACTCTCAGCTGTGTTCTGTGCTCAAACAAAAAGCTGAGGGATCTGAGCTGAGATCCAAACCTCAAACTGCACCAGTGATTTGTTGTTGGAGCTGCATCCCACCACAGCATCCTTCCCTGAGCCTCAGCAGGGAGCAGACAGGGATGGAGGGAACAGGGAGCAGCCTGGAGTGAACCATGGAACCACAGAATGGTTTGGAAGGACCTAAAAGTCATCCCATCCCAGCCCTGCCATGGCAGGGACACCTTCCACTGTCCCAGTTTGCTCCAAGCCCTGTCCAGACTGGCCTTGGGACATTCCAGGGATCCAGGGGCAACACAGCTTCTCTGGGAATTCCATCGAGCCCCTCCCCACCCTCCCAGGGAACAATTCCTTCCCAATATCCCATCTATCCCTGCTCTCCTCCATTGCCCCTTATCCTGTCACTGTCTGCCCAGGGAAGGGAAGGGAGCTGGGAAGGTCTGGAGCTCCAGGAGAGGCTGAGGGAGCTGGAAAGGAGCTCAGCCTGGAGCAAAGGGGATCAGGGGGACCTTGTGGCTCTGCACAGCTGCTGCCAGGAGGGGACAGCCAGGGGGTCAGGCTGTGCTCCAGGGAGCAGGGACAGCAAGAGAGGGAGCAGCCTCAGGCTGGGCCAGGGGAAGCTGAGATTGCACACTGGGAAAATTCCTTCCTGGAAAGGTTTTCCAGCCCTGGCACAGCTGCCCAGAGCAGTGCAGAGTCCCCATTGCTGGAGGGATTTCAAATCCCTGTGGATGTGACACTTGGGGACATGGGGCAGTGGTGACCATGGTGGCAGTGCTAGGGGATGGTTGGACTCAATGATCCTATAAATCTTTCCCAATCATTAAAATCCTATGATTACATTTATTATTATTATAATTTTACTTGGTGCTTTTTAAAAACCAGCTGAGAAAAGAGAACAGGGATTGGAGGAACGCAGAGAGCAGGTGACAATGACAGGACAACCTTTACCCCAAACCCCAGAGGGCCATGGCCATGAGCAGAGGGTGGAGATCCCACACATCTGGAGATATTCCCAAGACAGATGTGCAAAGGGAGCCTAAATCTGCTCAAGGCACCCTGAGCATTGCCAGCCCACTGGGATTTGCCCTGGGAGGCTCCTGGGAGCAGCAGGATTTCGGGTGATTTGTCAGGAGGGAAAGCCTGGCTTTAACAGGCCAGCAAACTGCTTCATTTGATCAACATGGCATTCATTTGGGATTGCTTGCTATTTAGTCTGGGCAGGAAAATGATAAAAACCAGACCTGGCAAGCTCTGAGCTCAGAGGGGACTTTACCCTCAGCTGCAGCCCCTGGCTGTGTCCTTGTGGTGCCACATCCCCTTTTCACCTGCATTTACCTACACTATCCAAAGAAACCACAGGGAATTCCAGGCTTTATTTACCTTTTAAATCAGAGACTGGGCAAATCATTTTCTCCTGCACCAGACGGGATTTTTTTTTTTTTCTGAAGGAATATCCAATATTTCATTCTATGTTGCAAATCACTCAACTCCCAAGGCTCTGCTGTGGCTGAAGACCTGCACACTCATGGTGTTTATTTGCATCCCAAATAAAAGCACCTTCTAGGGGTGGAATCCCATGAAAAATAAACAGTCTGGGAAAACTTGGCTTTTCAAACTGTCTTGTACATTTGGTTCATTATTGTCCTTGCCCAGCCCTTATCCAAACAGTCCTGACAGCTTGTTTATGGAGAGCTCTGCAGAGCTCTGCCTGCCCTCAGTGTGCTGGGACAGAACCTCGGGGAAGCTCCCACTGTGCCTTGACCTTACAAATAACACCCAAATTCAAAATAAATCAAGAAAACAAACTCACAGGAGTAAACTGTTTGATTTGGGGACAACACTGGAAGCCATTCTCTAGCGACTCGCTGGCTGTTAGGCAAGATTTCTACCTGGAATGCTACATGTGTCATCTCTTCGTTTGACATTATAGCACCAAATAGATCAGGAAATGTAAAATTCACCCTTAAAAACTTCTGTTTGTGGGATTTGTAGGTAGAACTTCTGCTGAAGTTCCATTAAAGCAGCGACAGAAATGTTCATTTATTGAGTGGAGCACTGAAGTCCCATATTTTTATGCTCTATATAACAGTCTATATATATTTGTATAACAACATACACATGTTGTTTCCTAGACAGCTAAACTCTTTCTTTTTTAATGAAGTTTGATTCTGGGAAACTGTTCAGTCCTGCCTAAAAAAAGGCCCATTTTTATCCCTGATAGATTAAAAGCACAAGTTGCAGCAGCTCAGCTTCGTTAAGCACTGCTCCATTAACATCCTCAGTTTTCCCTGGCAAGATGAAAGGGAACTCCACTTCCAGACCTTTTCCCAGAGGAAATGCTCAGTGCCACGTGGCCCTGGGAGCTGTTTCAGGAAGATATGGAATTCTGAGAGCCCCAAAGTCACTTTAGATGTGTCATCAGCCACCCACAGGAACTGGGATTCTCTGACTCTAGACTCAACAGCCACTTCCCAAAAATCCGTGGCATCATTACTGAGCTGCTTGTAGCAATAATTCCTTAGGGAATCCTCACCTGGACACTTCCTTTAACAACAGTTTTAAACACAGTTGTAAACACAGAGTAAAATCCTCACCTCGCTGGAATTCCTCAGTGATTCCTACAGAGCATGGAAACATGGTTATTAAAAGTAATAAGTAAAACCAGCATTTTCAAGACAATTTAGGGGCTTTTTTAAGAACTGCACATAAAATGGAGCCTTTGAAATGAGATCATAATTTCTAGCTAAGCACCATGATAACAAGCACAGGCCAAGACGTGGAAATTTTGCTCTGAATCAACATTAAATGTGGTGTTAGAGCACTGCTGCAGGACTCCAAGGAACTACAGCAGCCAGAGAATTCCAGAGCCAAAACTGTGCCCTTCATTCCCCAGGAATGTGCTTCACCTTTGCTTCCTGCCTGTTACCCTGCACTGACCTTGCCTTCACTCCTCCTTCATCCCTGGGACAGCAAACCTGAGCATCCCCTGAAAATCATGGAATTGCAGAGGGGATGCTGCAACTGGAACTGATTTTGCAGCCCTGTGAATGAGCAGGGAAGCTGTGAAAAAATCCTTTCTCATTCTGTGGTGGTTCTGCTGAGCTCAACCTTTCTTATGCCTTTAAATTTTAAAATATGATGAAGTGAATGTGATTCCAAACCTGATCACAGGGAGGAATGCTGGAAAAGAAGCAGGTAGGGAAGTGTTTCTGCCTTGCTAGACATAGATCAGCTGTGCTTTTGTACTATTTGGATCCAGGCAAAAAGCTGCTGAGCTCAGCTGGCCTTCAAAGAAGGTTTGCTGCATCTTCTGCACAGGCAAATTGTGCTGAGGATAAAAAGGGTGAGCTGGCTCTCCAGAGAGAGCAGCCAGGGCTAATGCCTTTTCCTGGGCTGTTCCCTCTCGGTTTGGGGCAGACAGGGTCAGGCAGTGACCTGTGACTGCTCAGAGTCAAATCCTTCCCAAGGCTGCTCCTCAGGGACAGCAGGAGCAGCAACTGCTCAGCACTAACTCAGCCCCGACACGAAAAATTCCTCCTGGATGAGCAGGGATCTCCTCACAGGTTGGATTCGGCCAGAGGAGGTTAAGAATTCTGAATTGCAAAGCTGTTTTAGGGATTGTTCTAAAGGCAATTAGTTGCTGTCTGTCACACCAATGGGTATTTGGGGAGTCTTAAATCCAGCATCTCTCTGGCTGCTGGGACTCACAGGAGTCCCAAATCCTGATGAAATGGTTGCTGGAAAGCAGGAATGGCATGTGGCTCCACAAAGGAGACACCAGCAGCTCAGCCTCACGTTGATTTCCCTGTCCAAATCATCCAAAAGTCCACGCAGTGAGGTAATTCCCTGGAAAACCTCCAACTTTTCCTGAAAACAACCCCATTTTGTGCGCTCAGGTTGGCTCTGGGGCCACCCCTGCCAGCATTTTCCATTCCCCACTTTCCTGTTTCCTGATCAATCTGCAAGTCCAGGGTTAACAATGCATCTGGAAGCACAGGGAGCTCTCCTCCAGGATGCATTTGGAAGCACATGATGGATCCTCAGCAACTGCTCTGCTAAATTTAGTAGCACCACAACAATTTATGTTCGCCGCCCTCTTCCATGTCAAATGTCGTCCCAATCTTGCAGATTTTTCCCATCTTCTCCTGAAATTTTCTTTTCACGAGGTGCCAAACAAAGCAATATTTACTCTGTTGCTAACACAGGAAGCATTGTTATCCAACAGGCCAAAGAAGCTGACTGCACTATGTTTTTTGGCTGAAGCACACCAAGTTTAATTGCTGAAATACCCTTAAAATTTGATAAAAAGGAAAAATAACATTCTGTATTGCTCGAGGAATTTCAAAGCATAAAAAAAAGGGCTGTAAAATAACATTAGAGGCTCAATTTCAGAAGTGTCTTTCAAAAAATGTAACCCCAAATGTCAACTCTGGTGAGCCCTGCCATTAATCAGCTTATGCCACTGCTTTCCATCAGTTGTAAGATCTAATACTCGGAGTGGGGACAGAGAGGGCACTTCTCCCTCAGAGACAGGGAAATCACTGCCTGGAGAAAACTCGGTATTTTCTTTAGGCACTAAATAGCTCCTAAAATGCAGCAGCTGGAGGGGTAGAAAGTAAGCACTGGGATAATTTTGGGAAATAAAAGCTGGAGAGGATCTGTCCCACGAAATTCCCCCTCCCAGGCACTTTTATTTGCCATTTACTCTGACAGGCTGAAATGTTTTCAAGCCCCCCAGGAGAGCCACCTTCCTTCCCCAACGGGGTCCTGAGCCTCAGTTATGAAAGGTATGAAATAAATAAATAAAGCCCAAGCTACATCTGGAATAAATATCAATCAACAGGCTTAAGAAAAAAAAATTCAAGAGGCGTTTGTATCAAGCTTTTAAATTCTCACTTGGTAGTGGAGGAACACACAGAGGGAGCAGTGCAATAAAAATGTCTGGTCCCAGATCTGGGACTCAAGGGTTAAGGGTACAACCTGTTGATTGCTTTCCCTCACCTCAAACAGATGGCTTTGCACTTTGGGGCAAACCTGCAGAGGAACTCTGTGCCCAGAGCGTGTGTGGAATTCTTGGAAAGGTCACTGCAAGGCAGGATGGACCTAAACATGGCCTGCAGACTCTGCAAGGGTTTCCCTGATCCACAAGCCCTGCTAAAACCACAGTCCATTCCAGAAATTAAGCAAAGGAATGGTCAGTATCTGGTTAGCAAGCATAAAAAAAAGCAAAATACTATATTTCACTGGTTTTTGCAATGGTTTCCAGCATCTTTTCATTGAATAATAATGAAGGAAAGGGTATCTCAAATATAATCAGAGCAGGAATTATCAATATGCAAAGAGCCAGACTGTTCAATGCTCCACAGGACTCGTTTCCTCCCAAGTGGAGGATTCAGAGTGCAGCATTCTGATTAATTCTCTACCAAAATGGACTAGGAAGAGCAGGAAGGAATGAGAAAGAAGCTGTTGGTGATAAAACATAAAAGTGGAATTAAAAACCTCCACGAAACAAATCTGAATGAAGTCACCAGAAGGTTTAAACACCTTCCTTTCCCACGTTAGACATTGCTGGGTGCTTTAAAAATAAAATGATACATTTTCAATTGTATGTTTTTGGCCAAACTCTGAGGATCCTTAGGAAGTGGCAGAACACCAGTTTGCAGTGGGAGAGTTGCATTGGGAACAACTCAGGTGTTCTGCTGGAAACTCCTTTGCCCAGAGGGAGGAACAGCTGAGGCTTTGGACAAATCCCACCACAGAGGGAACTGGTGCCAAACTGGTGCCAAACTGGTTCTGAATTAATGTAGCCACAGGATGGGGCAGAGCAGCAACCACTGGTGCTGCATTTCACTCCTTGGGTGATAGAAAACAGTGGGAGGAAGGAATTGGAGATGTTCTGCTTCTGTGCAGATTGAGAAATGGACAATCCCATTTCTGTAACTTCACATTCTTGCTCTTTTTTGCCTTTAATATGATAACACTTACTAAATACAAATATTCTATCACAGTAAAATAAGGTGGGTAAAGAGAGACTGACAAAGCAACTTTATGCTGGGATTGAACAGAATTTTGCTGGCAACACTCTCAAGTGCAGCACAATGGAAAAACCCCTGGATTGCCCCATCCCTGGGAATGCAGTTTGTACCTGGAATGAACTCCAGGAGTGTGATTGAGTTCCACCTCTGTCACCACAGGAACACAAAGAGTCACCAGGGCATGATGAACTGGCAGGGATCACTGGGAATTACTGCTGCCAGGAGAACCATTCCTCCCAGCTGGGATTTCATTGGTGATCACACTGATACAGTTGTCCACAGAACTAAACCTCATCTGTGTTAATTAATTAATTGATTAATACCTGAGCTGTTTGCCAGCACTGGTGCCATCCCAATCCCACACTGCTGGATGCTAATCCTGGAAATCCCTTCCAAGGCTGGAGATCATCAGCCCAGGCACTGAAAAGGACTTGCAGGGCTCTACCAAAATATATGGATTCTAGAGCAGAAACCATTATGGCTTCTAATTAAAGACACCCCTGCTTCCCTCCTGCCAAACAGGAACAGTTTCTGTGGTGAATATCTTGGTGAATTTGAGAGATTTGTGGATCTCTGCAAAACCTTCCTGCACTCCAAGCAAAAGACAAAGCCAAACTGAGCAGGTGTGACAGAAAAGAAACTCCTGTGTCATTTTTCCATGGGAGCTCTGGCAGGAATGAGCCAACAGTGAAAGATAAACTTACAAAAAACAGGCAAAGAAATATATTTCTCCCATGTAGTCACCAGGAGGTCTCTTGAAAGTGCAAAGTATTTACCTCAAAAAACAAAACAAAATAAAACAAAACAAAAAACCCACCTTTCAGTGGAAGTATATTCAAGCTAATTTGCCCAGCCATGCTAAATTCAGCAGTTAAATTCCCATCTCACATTCCTCTGCGCAGCTCCCCACACTGGATGATGTGGTGACAGACATGGAGGAGTGAAATCAGAGCATTATCTCTTGAAAATTGCCCAAAAAGTGATTTCTCACCAGATGGGACCTGTAACAACCCTGAAGTGTTTCACCCTCTTCCACTGGGTTGCTTTTTCCCTTTCCCTGGTGTGACACAGCTAAAATCCACCAGCTCAGCACTTCCATGGTGATCCTTATCCAAAGGGGTTTTATCTCTACTCCGACATGAAATTAAAAGCTACGTTAATAACACCACCCATCAAGATGATATTGCAAAAAAAAATAAAGAGAAGTATATTTTTGAAGGTTGTTTAATGTTGGTTCTGGCGAAGCCTTAAAGCAGAGCTCACATCTGGAAATTTTATCTGAGAATTCCTGCCCCAATAGCACAAAGTGCTGTGCCCCAGCATTAAAGTCTGAGCTAAGTATTCTGAAGTCCACCTCCATATTTCACCATTTTCTACATCCTCAAGTCCCAGCTTGATGATTTAACCCTTTCCCAGATGCAATTTACCCTCCTTGACTCCTCTTCAACTGGACTGTTGTCATTCAGGATGCCATTGGCACAAATCTTTCCCCCAAGAGTATTTAATACCCAAGATAATGTGGAAAGGAGCTGTTTTTCCAGTCCTGTTGTCCCCAAATTCCTTTTGGGAATTGTTCTGTTCCCAATCAGAACAATTGTGCTCACAGAGACACACAGAAAGGCAAGAGTGTGCTCCCAAAAAAATAAGTATTTTCCAGGGAGAAAAGCACACAGTGATTCCACTGTTTATTGCAAACCTCCAAAATTAATCATTTCTAGCATTACTTTATCTAAATCTGTGCTCAAGGAATCTGCTATTTATCATGCAATGATCTCAGTGCTGCCAGTTTCATCACAAGAGACTTTACTGAAGTTTATTTCTCCACAGAAATAGCAATATTTTTTAAAAATGGGATGTAGGATAGGGCAGTAATGAAAATGTTGTCTACAGCAACATCAGCTGGCAAGTTCCATTTTTGAGGTCAGCAGTATCACCATTACACATGAATTTATATCCTTCAGTGATTTGTTGGACTGCAATGTTTGTCTACCTC
This sequence comes from Lichenostomus cassidix, assembly GCF_008360975.1. Taxonomy (NCBI): domain Eukaryota; kingdom Metazoa; phylum Chordata; class Aves; order Passeriformes; family Meliphagidae; genus Lichenostomus; species Lichenostomus cassidix. The sequence goes on from NC_139489.1 coordinate 1,734,946, forward strand.
TCTTTTTGGAAGCTGGACAATCATTACAAACTGCATTTGGAGACGACCTAGTCGGTTTTACGTCATATATTTCTCCAAAGTTAAATTGTCTGATTTCTTCTAGCTGGAAAAACGAGAGAAGTGCAAAGATCTTTGCACTTAACCCTTCAGTTTCGCTGGGAGGTGCAGCCCAGATGCAAACCCCCTCCTTATTATTGCCCTAAAAACCACACTCACTCAGACATTCCCTAATTGTGGAGCACAAATCCAGCAGTGATTGAGAGCAGAGGAGGAAAACGAGGCGTCGCTTGAGGTTTTCTCCCTGGATGTGTGCTCCGTTAGTCATCTTTTCCTGCCCCTTATTTTTCATGGCAAGCTCGGAATTTTCACCTGGGGTCCATCAAAGACGTGCTCAGTTTGGTGTGAGCAAAGGGAGAGGGAAGAGCAGGAGGTTGTTCTGAGGCAGCTTGTGGGGTGGTCTGTTTAGATCCAAGGAATTTCTGGAAGGAGCAGCAGCGGCACCAGGATTTGCCTGGAGTGACTCTGCGTGGAAAAGCTGGAGTGGGGATGGGAATGGATGAATTCCTGCTCAGGGCAAGGCTGAGCTTAGGCAGCAGCTGAAGGAGTTTTCCCAGGCTGTGCTTATCCTGGGGGTAAACACAGGACTGCAGTCTCCTGCACTGTCAATCCAGCACCTTTAACGAGCCAGGAGTTGGCTTTATGGAAGGAGGAAAAACGCACATTTCCATCACTCCTTATAAAAGAGCAAGAAAATGTCAAACATGGAGGTAGAAGTCATATTTCACGAGGGCTCAGGCCCAAAGTCCCTCTCCCCCTGCACCTGCAGGGTGAGGAACATGTGCTGTGCTGCTCTGTACTGGCTCAGTGCTCAACATTTGAACTGGACCAGCTCCAGCTTCTGAATAAATATCTCTTTGGGGGGAGAGGGAATTGCATTCCTTACTCCAAACACAGCTTTTCTTCTCCGAAATTCTGAAAGAAACGTGTGCTTGTGGAACATTAGGAACTGAAATCCTTTCCACCTCCAGGCTGGGCAAAGAGCCCTCCCTGCTCCTGCAGCACAGCAGAGTTGACCCCCAGCCCAGCTGGGAGGGCTGCACTCCCTGCAGTGTTCCTGGGCTTTTTCCCTCAGCAGTGCTGATTTCCAGCAGGGCTACTTTATCAGGGGAATTCAGAGGGATATGAAAGCCCATTTGGGATCAAGAGGTGTGGATTTCCCCATCCCTAAATTGTCCAAAGCCAGGTTGGAAGGGGCTTGGAGCAGCCTGGGATAGTCAAGGTGTCCCGGCCACGGCAGGGGTGGAGTGGATGAGCTTTAAAGTCTCTTCCAACCCAAACCATTCCAGGATTCTGTGATTTTACCACAATGTCAGGATCTTGCCAGTGCAGTTGGCTCCACACAGCAGCAACAACAGATGCTGGGAGAAGGAAGCTGGGAAAGGTGCCTGGGGAGCACCAGCTGCTGGTGGAAGTCCCCTCAGATGGTCACCCTGTCACATCGGATGTGCCCAAAAATTCTGCTTGCACATGTGCAAGGGGTGATAGAATTGGCACTAGGGATAAGAGAAACTTTAAATTCTACAAAAACTCTTTACCATCCACATTTTAGGTGTGTTGTATAAAGAACCCAAGAATTACCATATTTGAGAACAAAGAGAGCTGTGGAAAAGCATAATGAAGGAAGCTGAACAGAAAAGAAGAAAGGAACAGATGTCAGATTATCCTTAAACAAAGTTGCAAGTTTATTTTCCCACTGATTTGAATATCTAAAATATACATTTTTGCCAAGGCAAACAGGTGATTAAAATACATTAAAAATCCCAGTGAGCAAAGGGCTACACTCGCCTTTGCCTGACATTTGTCAGCCATTCCCCAAGTGTCAGCACACGCAGAGCAGAGCAATAATAATATTAATTTTACAAAGGCTGACTGTTTAATTGCAATTAACTGTGGCCTCACAAAAGGCAAGCTGCACTCTGGAGTGCACATAAGCCTCATTTATCCTGCAAGGACAGCGAGATGAAGCTGGCATGAAATATTAAGATCACAATTGCTGTTGGCAAACCTTCTGACGGGAAGCTGCTGGCTTGGATGAGCACGGCTTACACAAAGGAGCAGCGAGGGAAAACAGAGCCGTGAATCAACCCACAGAATGTCCTTTCACTGAGGAGCATGGGGAACGGGTGGGCTGCTGGCAGCAGGGATGGACAGGATGCTGTGGATGGCTGGAATGCCAGGCAGTGCCAGGATAACCTCTGGAGGAGGGAAGGCTGGAGGATGGCTCAGCAGAGTCTCCTTTATTGCCGGCACTGCTGATGAACTGAACGAGTGCCAGCGTCGAGCTAATTAAGGTTCTTGCCCAAACTTCTCCTGCTGGAAAGCTACCCCAGTGCCTCACAGCTCTTCCACTTGGAAAACATGAACTCAAAGCTGCTGATGGCCAGTTTAGACAAATTTCACTTTGCATCAGCATTACTGTGTGCCTCTCTTGCATTCCCTGCCTTCCTGGTGCTTATGAGGATAAATGCTGTGCTGCTCAGAGAACACACAGGAGCAGAACATTCCCCTGGCTTGACTGAACAAGCCCAGGCTGCAGCCTCACCAAGGAGCCTGGCCAGATCAGTGGTGGTCTCCAGAATCATAAACCACAGCTGTGCAGAGAATTCCAGAGGTCTTTCCAGAATCTTTTCGTTCCATTGCTCCACTGTGCTAATATCAGTTCCTTGATACATCCTAGGACATCATTTGCCTGTTCATCTGCCTGCCCACAGTGTTGATTAGTTGCTAAACTCCCATCTCCCTTCCTCTTTCCATGTTCTCCAGGATGCCAAAATGGGAAAAAATACAGAGGACAGAATCTCACCTTAGAGAAATCCAGCATAACATTCCTATCTCCCCGGGATGATCAACAGGCAAAGGAAAAGGGTTCTTGGGAAAGTTGAGGTATAAAAAGCTTCTTTCAGAGGGCCAGAAATGAGACTGGACCAATAATTTCCATCAAGAATCACCAACTTCCATGGTGGGCAAAAGTGGGAATTAGAGCTTGGTTATGGGGTAAGGAAAATGAGGCATTTTTAATGGGGAAGGGGTGAGATGGGCTGGACTGGAGCACAACAGCCACACACAAAGAAAAATAGCCAGGATCATCATGTTGCACTGGGAAAGGAACTCTGCAGCCTTGGGAAGACTATCCCAAAAACTGGAGCACACACATTCTATGTGAGGAGTTTCCTAACTCCTGGAGTGGCTGGAGAGCCAGCAGAGTCCCTGGGAAGATGGGATGGAGCATCCCTGTGGTATGATCTGCTCCAAGAAATATTGTAAGGATGCGTTTGTGTGTTTTGCTAACAGCGCAGCTGTTGTGCAACGTGTTTATCCAACAACTGCAAATAATCAGGAGGTCCTGGAATATGCGTTTACAGAGGTTTGTAAAGGTAGTGGTTTGCCCTGGATCCTTGGGGATTTGGGGTTTTGGGGTTGGTTTTGTTTTGCTCTCTCCACTTCAGGTGCAATTTCTTGATCTAATGACAGGTGGTGACAAGAAGTGTTTCCAACACACCTTCCAAGTGAGGATGTGTCTTCTCTAAGATCCGACCCACACCTTTTAAAGGACTAAATTCCATTACAAGGAATTTAATGACATGGTTAGGGCCTAATTATTATTCCTGGTGTGCTGCAGTAAAGGTAATTTGTCCTGAAATTTGTCCTGACTTCTGTAGGAACCAGGTTTTCCCCGTGTTGCAGGGGACTGAATTTATATTCTGTTTTATAAAAGTTGTATTCAACACCCTCCTGAACATTTGCTATGGAAAACTAACAAGAAATCCTGAATAACAAACAGCAACAAAAGCCCAAAGGAAGAAAAAACCCCAGGTGATTCAACTGCTACCAAAGCAAGGCTTTAATCAACAGAATTAATCAACAGAATTAATTTGTTTGAAAAGGAAAAAAATCCTTGGATTTTAGAAACGCTGACCAGAAATTCTTTCAGCGAGCGAGTTTCCACTGGAGAGAGCCAAAGCTGCACAATCCAAACATTACCTGGAGAGGGTTCAGTGCTGACACATTTGCTGCAGACCTTCCCTGCTGACTGCAAACCTCCTTAACATCCCTGTGGGGGTGACTGGGGTTTGGGGTGACTGGGGTTTGGGGTGACCAGGATTTGGGGTAGCTGGGATTTGGGGTAGCTGGGATTCCACCCTTCTGTTCCCCACAGCTCCCAGTGCTGACAGCTCCCGGGCTCAGGAATTAGGGCTCAGGCTCCCCGTGCACAGCCAGAGCAGCAAGCCTGGCTCAGGCAGACACTTTGGCTCCTCAGACTCGTGGTTTCCTGGCTTCCCTTCAGCCCACCTGGCAGATTAAAGGGCAGCCCAGAGCTCGTTCCCAGCACTGAGGGTGTCAGAAGGAGCCCCACTCTGCAGGCCCATGGCTCCACAGCTCACCCTGAGTGAGCTCCCTGCTCCCTTCTCATGGAATTCACAGGTTTGGCTTTCCCTGTGACCCTAACGATCCCACAGCCCTGCAAGGATAGAATCCTCTCTCGGTGGGATCATCATTCTCTGCACAACTTGCCTTTTAATCCTTTAAAAACACAACCAAGTCAATCCGTGGGGGAGAGCAGGAGCCAGCAGTTCCCACTTTGGTGGATTGCAGAGATTCCCTGCTTGTGGCCCTGCAGGTTTCATGGAGCTGCTCCCAGGATGTGGATACAGCACAGCTTCCCTGCTGAAGCCCTGAGCAAGGGGTGTTGGAACACTCCAGAAATGCTGTGCCGCCCCAGGAGCAACAATTCCCACTGGAGCTCTCAGGAATGGAAAAAGATCCGGGAGAGAAAACAGCAGATGTAGTTTTACAGCTTTTTAACACATGTTTCTATGAAGCAACAAATGAAATTAAGAATGGTGTTTGTCCTTTGAAATGAAATAAAAGTTCAAAACAAGGAAGTAGCCCTGAAGTAGCTTTAAAACTTCATCCCATAAAACTTTCAGATCAACTCTGAGGTCTCCTCTCCAGATGGATGCTCCGTTAAAGCAATTTAACTGGAGCCCTACAGCTCCATCAAGAGATCTCACCCTAATTTTTTTTTTAAATTCTCAGCCAGAGCCCTGTGCACATCCTTTGAAGCCACTGGATGCAGATGGGCTTTAACAAGATTCCCTTCAAAAGGACAGGACCTATCAACTGTCCCTTGGAATACTAAAAGAAAAACACAGGTGTTCCTCTGGCCCCAGGAAGAGGAAATACCACACTGATTAAAACTTGAACCACACTCGCCAGGACAGACCTGAACCTCCTCCCAGCCTCCCCTCCCCAGTTCTTCCAGTCTGATGAACAGGAAAATGGGAAAACATCATTTGGAGCTCAGCTCAGGATCTGCACGTGAAATTCAATAACCTCTAATGAGAGCCAGGGGGAGCTGGGCAGGAGCTGGGCTGGCCCAGAGGATTGGGGTGAGAGTAGGGAATCTACAAAAATCACAACTCTCTGTTTCATGCCACAAAAAAACACCTTAATTATAACATTAAAACAGCACCATGAGAAACAAATCCCAGATTCCCAAGACACTGTTTGTTATTCCTCAAAACTCCTCCAAAACACCCTTTTCCAAGTCCTTCCTGTTCCGATGAGTGAGTGAGATTCAATCCTGCTCCCTCTCTCCCTACCCAGGCTTCATTTTCTGCATCGAGGCTGAAACACACCCTTGAGCACTTCAGAGCTCCACACCCTGCTTTATATTAAAAGACAGAAACGAATTAAAAAGTCCCAGCTCACTGCTCCCAATGGTCTCCTCTCCCGGGTGGGAGCTGCTGGGGATTGCTCTGAGCTGGGAGAGCCTCAGCCCCCAAATGTGGAGCTCTGACCCGCTGGGAAATCCATCAGCTCAGGGAGAGACAAGGAGCATCCTCTGGGAGTTGAGTCAGAGCTGCTTTTCCTGCTGCAGCAACGCCTTTTGGAACGGGAGGAGAAGTTTTGGAGCAGCAGGAGAAGCTTTGGAGCAGCAGGAGGAGGTTTGGAGCAGCAGGAGGAGGTTTGGAGCAGCAGGAGGAGGTTTGGAGCAGCAGCAGGAGGGGGTCATGCAAGGGCTCTGCCTCCTGTGCCCTCTCCAGACACTCACAGACCCCAAATGCACTGTGGTGTGCAGAGAAAGTGTTAAAGAAAGAGCTCTCTTAATGCTTAAATCTCAATGAAACCACAGCAGGTTTTTTCCCCCCTTCCCCAAAATCAGGCCCACCAATGCTTGCTTTCTTTAGGAGCCAAACAACATTCTTGGAGAGAGGCTCAATATCTCCAGAGGTGTAAATCACCACCCTCTATCTTATTAGAAACATTTGAAGGAGGGCAAGTGCTTTCAAAGCCATAAACTTGGGATTCCATACATGTTCCAAAGCTGCAGCGAACACACATTCCTGACTCAAACTGGTTTTAATTTGCAGTCCCTTGAAAGCACAAATGCAAAAGTCTAAATACTGAATCGACTTAAATAACAATAACAAACCATTGAAAAAGTTGTCCGTTTGCAACTTCTTAAAATAAACTGGAATTAGGAGTCGCTCCAATGCCAGAGGCAATGCTGTGGGTGTTTGTCCAGTGCAAAGGCAGCCAGAGCTCCCAGGAAAACACAATCCCTGCTGCACCATGGATTATTTACAGCCACGAGCCTGACAGAGCTTTGGAAACTAAAGCAGCAATTCTCCCTGCCTGCTGCAAAAGGCTGAAAATCCTGGGACACAATGAGAGCAGCGGAATGAAAACCACATGAGGGCTGAAGAGAGAGGAAAAACTGCCCCATCCTTTGGGAACTCGAGTCCTGAGGAGATCAATCCATACCTGGAAGTGTGGGGTGGGCAGGCAGAGCCTGGTTGTGCCCGAGATGGAATTTCTGGTGACTGGCAGGGTGCCCTTTGCTCTCCAGCAAGTCTTTAATTAAAGATATCGATGTTATCTCCAGCCACAATCACTGTCCTGTGCTCAGATGGGAGCACAGCTCCCCAAGGAAATCACAGAACCACCTTTGGAATGAGCAGAGCTTCCAAATACACCCTAAATGCACAAAATCCCCAGAATTCCTGCTCTGAGAGTGCACATGGAGTGGATAAAATGCACTCCATGGTGCAAATATCCCTGTGCTTGCAAATGCCTCATTAAATACATTAGTCCTTTGTGGGAATCCTCAGGGAACAGGGACTACTGTGGAACACGAGCTTTGGGAACTGGGGAAGTGCAGGTTTAAATCAGAACTGGGCAGGAAATGCTTTTCTTCCCATGTAGAATCTGCAAAAATGGAAATACTTCCAAGTAGTTTTCAGTACTTCATTTGAATTTAATATCAAAATTACAAAGTTTAAAGGGAAAATGGAAGAAAACTCTGCCCTAAAATGTATCATTTCCTACAAACCCTTGGTTTTAATAAAGAAGTAGGCTTTTTCCCTGAATGCAACGCTTCAGGCAAGTTTATCTGTCAGGCATCAGGAATTTACAGTATTTTACCAGCTCAGCTTGCTGCTCTGCATTCAGAGAAAGCACCTTTTGTCAGCAGCTGGGGAAGAGCTGAATAAAGAGCACAGAATAAGTGTCATTTAATCACTGGGGAGCTGCCTTTTCTCCCTAATCCATTGTCAGGAGAAAATGCTGCATTATGGAAAGCTGATTAGGGACAATATGGACTCCAACTGAAACATGGGACACATCCAGAAGGTTTGCTCCAGGGTACCAAGGGTTCAGGAAATATTATTAACCTCAAGTTTTGTCACTTAGCAAATGGGGTTTAGCCCACAGACTGAAAGTATTCAAGCTGAGAGCATCCTGATGCAATTCCAAAAGTGGATTCTCACCCCTGGCAGTGTACAAGGTCAGGTTGGAGCAGCCTGGGACAGTGGAAGGTGACACTGCCATGGCAAGGGTGGCACTGGATGGGTTTTAATGTCCCTTCCAACCCCAAGCAGTCTGGGATTCAGCCTCAGTTGCTCTATGGTTTGATGTTTATTCATCAGAAGTCTTTAAAGATATTAAATATATAAGATATGCAAATGGCAGGCCTTTAATAACAAAATTTCCAAACATTGCTCATCGGTTTACCTTGGTTTTACTACAAGGAAAAAAGAGTGGGACTATAAATAAGGTGTTAGAGTTAATAATGCCTTGTAATTATGCATTACATATATATATATGCATATAAAATATATTATATTAGCTATAATGATCTCCCGCTGGCCAGCAAACATCAAGAGGCAAGAACAATAAGAACAACCTCCAAGCAGCCTTTAAAATCCTGAGTTTCCTAACAGGTTGGAACAAGGAAAAACATGCCATGACCTTACACAGACAAAGGCTTGTGTTTCTCTGAGTACCCAGGGACTTAACAAATATCCCAAAAACACTGGAAGATGAGGCAATAAATTCTGTCCAGTGAGTCTTTATTAAATCCTGATCGCTACCCTTGGAAGAAAAATGAAGTCATTTCCAATTATTACCTCTGAAATGATGAAAATGCAGTGCTTAGATGGAATTAGTGCGGAAAAAGAAAAACCCAAGTGTTTTTTGCAGTAGGAAAAACAAAAGCAAATCCCAGGCGTTCCTGCAGTAGTAACACCTGAGGCTGTGATGTTCTTGGGTCAGGCAAGGTGACAGAGGTCAGAGCAGGGCAATGACTCGATGGGAGTCCTGCAGGAGAACTCCAAATGCCACAGGAATCCTGGTGGAGACTCTCTGAAGGTGACACTCGGCCCTGGGAGCTCCCTGAAGGTGACACTCAGCCCTGGGAGCTCCCTGAAGGTGACACTCAGCCCTGGGAGCTCCTGAGGGGGCTCAGGACTCGAGGAGATCACGAAAAACCAAATCAACAGTGAGGTGAGTGACTCGTGTGGTTTTTCAAAATGCTTCCCAGAGCAGACAGGTCTCGACTGCTTGTGGTTATTCCAAAAAACAAGGAGGGAGTTCTGAACTCGGGGAAATGGAGCGTTTCATTCACAAAACAACCCCAACACACAAAAAATAGCAAAGCAGAGCAAACAAAAAACCACAAAACCTGAGAAATCCTCGGGAAAACCCCTCTGAGAAAGCAGCAGAGAGGAGGAAAACCACGTCAGGAGCTGGAGACAGAAGGAGTCGCTGCAAGGTGAGCAGGGAGGTGCTGCTCCCTGCCAGGAACTGCGTGCCCCGTTCTGCTCCCCAAAAATGAGGAGGAATTCATTCCCTTGTAGGTCACCCTCTGGACTGAGCTCTAAGCACAGCCTGGGGTTTGGATCAAAGGCTCTGTTATCTGCAGCAAAGGAAGTTTCCGTGATGTTTTCCATCTCCTCTCTTCAATCAAAACGAGGGAAAGATTTTTCGAGAAATAAAATCCACCGACAGATCTGTGCCCTTCAAATCCTTCTTTTGGTGAGCTGCTCACCACCCCACCCTGTACATTTTTCTATATTATCTGGCAGTTTCTGTGGTTTAGCCATGGGATAAGTCTCCCAAACCTATGGATTAGCAGAGGGATGAAAGGCACTGGAAGACAGGAATAAAGACCAGGTTTTCCCTTTGAAGTGAGGGACTGAATGCTGCCAGCTTGGAAAGGGGAAAAATACCTTTTCCTTGTGTGCCAACACAGCTCCTGTGGATTCCTGCTCATGAGGAGCTCTGCAGGCAGAGTTGCCTAGATAGATATATTATACACTTATATATATATAAAATTGAAATATATGTGTACACTATGTGATCCTTGTATAAATGGACATCCAGCCCACACCCCGACTGCAGCTCTTCCCTGAACACTCCAAAAGGAGATGATTTTATAATTAATATTTCCAGGAATAAATAGGAAAAAAAATTAAAAAAGTTTAAATAGAGTTAGAGGAAGCTACCCTGAAAAAAGATAGAAAATCCATGAGAACTTGCTAGGCTTTAGTAAGACCTTCCACACTTCCCAAGGCTTTTCTCTGTGTCAACTGCTTTATTTTATTTTGCAATAAGACATTTTAGCAGACAAGTATTGCAGGAGAAGCACAGGACTGGTGTCTCCATGAAAGCACAACACACAGCAGGGACACAGGCAGCTCTGGCAGTGAAAAGACAGGAGTTCTTTTCCCTGTTTTTGCTCTCTGTGCAGACATTTCCACTGGATATTCTCCTTTATGCCAGAATCTGCCCCTGCACGTGACTTTGGCACAGAATTCCAGCCTGGGAGTTCCTCTGGGAACAGGAGAGAAAGAGAATAGAATGGAAATCCCTTGATAAATTGTGTGTTATTGATCAAAACCCACTGAAATTCAATGTCAGTCTCCACAGTGACCCAACAGATTCTGGGTCGAGCTCACCTTGTATTCCCACACTCAATTCCAGGGTTGGAATTTGGAGTGTCCATATTTTCAACAGGAAAATGCCAAATTTCTCCCAGTCCAAACCTTTCCAGGATTCTGTGCCTCCAGGCACATTATGGATTTAAAATTTCTAAGTGATCAAAGCTGAGACCAGAACCAGCAAGGAAAACACACATTTAATTCCAAATGGAAAAAGCATGAAGCGATCCTGGAATACCTTTGCCATGAGAAGAGGAATCTGGAAATTTGCTTGAGCCCTGGATTATCAGCAGCTCCCAGGGCTCCACTTGAAACCCATTTTTGCTGGAGTTTACAGCCAGGCCTGCCTTGCACAGGGCAGAGCTCTCTCTGGGCCATCAGGGGCATCTTTACAGCACTTTTCACTCACAGTCCTTCAGCCAGAAACAAAGCAATGAATGATTAACTTGTTGGAAAATTCAAACCACCTTTCTCCTGAGCAGGATGGTGCTTTTTGTGACTGTTTTTTCATTATTTCTGCAAAAAATAGAAATAAAACATAACACAACCCTCACCATTGCCTCGGCACTACACTGAAAAGAATGAAAATTGCCAAAATATTCTGTGTGTTGTACAGAAATCGAAGAGCAAAGTGGTCATTACTGGAGGCCATAAAGATTCACTAATTTACACCTACAGCAAATGTGGTCCTATCAAAGCAAACAGTGCCAAAGACAAGAATTACACGAGCAAAATCAATTTAAATTAATTACCACTGTTCATGTACAAAATACCCAGTGACTGGGTCACATTCCTAGAAATCACACTGCTCATCCCACAGGAAAAATTATTCCCTCCAGCTACAAGTCCAGCAGTCACACACTGAATTATCACAATTATTACGTTGCTCATTTGTTACAATTTTCATTAAAAGCAATCTGATTTTTAGCCTCTAGTTTGCAAATGAATCCTTACAATTTTCCACTTAAAATTTCCCGGGATCAAATTAGAATTTGGATTTTCTCACGCTGCTGTCACAGAAGTAGCAAATATAGACTTTGACAAAATTAAGATTTGCCAATCATGCAGAGACTGAATAATATGGGAATCACTTCTCAATCCCAGCAACCTCTCACAGGGATAACAACCCTCTCACATGGGAGCTAAAAAGGACCAAAAAAACCCAAAAAACTTTCCCACATTGAGGTGGGAGAGCAAAATCTGCCTCCCACCCCTCCGAACTGCACAGTCCAGAGGCCACTGTGAGATGGGTAAAGCAAAATGAAAGAGAAAATAAATATATACATATATATATCAATAAACCCAGGGAATGGCTGGAGATGTTTAGCCCAGTTTATGGAGCAGGTCTGCAAATCCATCACAGCACAACCCTAAAAAATTCTGTGTATAACCAAAATATGGCCAAAAGTACCCCTGAAAGTAAACCCAGCCTGGGATGGACTCGAGTGGCTCACCTGCTGTCCAGACTTTTTCCATTAGGAAGCAACTAAAATCCAGGATAAACCCACTGGAAGTTGAATCAGTTTATACTTTCTGGGTTTTTCTGAGCATTCAAGAATCCCCTCTGCATTTTCACCTTTGAGGAAGAAACTACTGAAAACTAAATAGCAAATAGAGCTGTTTCAAAGCTTAAAAATGAGGACAAGCTGCTGTGCAGAAAGTAAATAATTTAGAATAGATTCAAACAATTAGGATTAACCAGCTTTGCTTTTATTCTTTCTTTTAAAAAAAGGAATGTTTGATTACTCTGGGCTGTGTTTTGGAAACCATTTCTACCTTGTTTTTCTTGGGAAAACAATTTCACGCTACGAAAAAGGCATCGAGCGATGAAAAGCATTTGTTTCTTTCTTGTTCTTAAGTAAAACCAGCAATGTTGAACAGGTCAGATATAATAAATACAGCTATTTCAAGGCAAAGAAAAATGTTTTGCTGGCCTAACTCTGAGTGACAAGAGAAAATTTCTCCCAGCTTGCAACTCCACTTTATTAAAAGTGCTCAATTTCCTTTAATTGGATATATATGGATATGTTCTATTGGGCCGCTTTGTTGCGTTTTTCAAATTAATCCTCCACCGCTGAAGCAACGTTTTCAAGTGAGTGGATGTTCTAGACACCTTTCAAAGTTCTGCTCTGTGGCAGCCACAGGCTCCTAGCCCATAGTTTTGAATTTGGGATACTTGGATTACCCCGGCAGGAAGGCGATAGGCCTTGAATGGAGCTTTTTGTTCAGCCCTCTAATCGCTTCCAGCGCTTGCTGCAGCCCACAAGATCCACACCAAATTTAGTCAGACGCGAAGGATTTCTCTGCAGATCCACTCAGCTCCACCAGTTTAAGGTTTCGGCTTCTTGAGGGCGAGGAGGAGACAGTGAGGCAGCTTAAAAGTTAATAATTGAGGCTAGGAACCTCCCCAAGTCCTGGGAATTTCCTGTTTTAATTTAAAAAAATAAGAAGCACCCATCCTTAGCTGTCTTCAGCCCCATATCCAGGGAATGAGGGCTGCTTGGAGACAGACATAGAAATACAACTTTTTTAAAGTGCTGTTTGCCATGTAATAATCCTGGAGCTCAAATCCTCTGTGTTTCCCCATGAAGACACTAAAACATTTCACTCAACTCCAAGCAACTCCTCTCTTCCCCATTTGTCTCAGATTTGTTACCAAGAGTTTCAACTTAATAGAAGGAGCTGGTTGGCAATTTGTACTCTTGCATTAAATTATTGTGGTTTAAACCCACTCGGTTTGATCTTGTCACACTAATCCTCTCCCACACACAACTTGCACAAAGGGAATTATTTCTATTCCCCAGAATGATTTCCCATTTGGGGAAGGGTGGTGGAAGATCTCCCAGCCAGAGCCTTGCCTGGTGCTGAAGGTGCAGGATGGACAATCCAGGAGGGAATCTCCTGCTGGGATTTTCCTTCCCCACTCTCCAGAGGGTTGGAGATTTTGGAAGAAGCTGTCCCTGGGCTGGGCAGTGGCTGGTGGGAGGATGAGGAGAGGCAGCACAAGGCCTGCCGGGAGCCCATGAGAACCACACCGAATTCCAGCCCTGAATTCCAGCCCCACACTCCTCATTTGGAAGCAATTGCCCTGTGCAATCCGGCAGGAGGGGCCACAGAAGATAGCTTTGTGAAGTGGAAAAAAATGAGTTCTTAATTTATATATGACAATTAAACCAAATTGGATTGATTTCTTTTTTTTCTTTTTTTTTTTTTTTTGGCCTTTTTTTTTTTGGAAGACTTTAAAATGAACTGTAAGTCAGAAGATCTGCCAAGGCTCCCTTCCCTAATTAAACACATAACTTGTATTAAAAACCTTTTTATTCCAGCTGCTGAGAGCCTGTGGAATTGTGGAGATGTATAGTTTGTGGGAAACATTGTGTTCCTTCTTGGATTCTTCAGCTTTCAGAAAAGACAGCATGTGAAAACTTTCCATAAATACAAACTGGGTTTCCTAATTAAACTACTGTCACTTCTATAGAATAAGCGAGAAACCAAATGAAAGCTTAGACAAATATTTTTAAAGTTAAAGTAACCAGCTTCAAATGAAATACACGACTTCTCACTGCAGCCATACCTTTAGTAACTCAAGCGGCAGTTTTTTAAAATAAGTAATAAAATATCCCTGATTTAGACAAGGCATTGCCACCAAGAGACTGCAAAACACCAAGGATGTGGGTAATAAAAGAGAGAAAACTCTGCTTTAGAGGGAAATTCCTTCTCTAGCTCAGAGTTCAGGGCAAGATACAGACATTTCTTACAGAAAACTACTTTTTGCCCCCCAGTTTAAGAGTTTATTTATCAGTGTTGATAATTAGAGAAGAGACACAAGGTGAGTTTGATTTTTAACTCCCTCCTTCCTACTGGAAGTGCACAATATGAAATATTTTCTACTTGCCCAAGGAACTGAAGTATTCCCTCTGCAGCATTTCTTGGTTTATGGCTCTCAGCTTTGCTCTGCAAGAACACATCTCGGCAGGTATTACATGCTCAAAGCTCTCCAGCTTAGAAAAACAGAACAACTGAGAAATAGCAAAGGCCTAATCTCATGGAAATAACCCTGTTTTGGAGAAATCCAAGTGTTTCCAGCCCTCAAGTAGCCAATTTAGGGTACATTTGTAAGGCCCTGCTGGGGTCAGGCTGACTCACACTTACATCACCTCAATCCCAGCATCCCCAGTCAGGCTCTGTCAAACATCTCCTTTGGAATTCTGCCCGATCCATTCACTGCCTTGTGCAGAAAATCCTTCCCAGCTAGCTGGGATCCTGTTCAGTTAATGGATTGGGAAGCCAATGGCTCCTGCAGTCCCTCAAAAGAGCCCATTTCCTCCTTTCACCTCAATCCTGCTACATTTTATCTCTGTAGGGTATCTTATACCGAATCCCAACACGAATAACCTGGTTCCAGCTGCAGGAGCTCTGTGCCTCAGCCTGGGATGATCCTGTTTCCCAAGTGGGGTGTCCTGGCTCTGTCCATCACCAGAGCCACACTGGGCAGTGTCATTCCCACTTCCACAGCCACCCAATCCACAGGGAAAAACAGTTTTTTTAGCAGGGAATTGGCTCTGGCATTCCCCGATGTGGATCCAGGTGTGTGCCATTGTCCCAGAGCTACCCAGAGGGGTTTTCACCTCTTTTCCATGCCAGCTGAAGCTCTGAATGCCTCATTGTGCTGCAATGCTCACACCTCAGCAAAGGACACTAATGGGAAATGGGCTCTTCCTTCCCATTAACTCCTCCTGGGTTTGTCCTGGAAGGGCTTTGGCACTTCTGCTTTCTCCAACCCACTGTGGCCTTACCCTGACAGCAGCCAGAAGGTGGCTGTGAGGAGCTCCAGGGAACATCAGCCTTTGGAGACCTGACCTGTTCTCTTGACCACAGCTAAGGAGTAAAAATGACATTATGGTTTTTCTGATTCCAGCAGGAAATTCCCCAAAGTGTCTCTCAGCTCATCTCCTATGCACATCTCCCTGCACAAGAGCTGAGAAGATCCTTCCCCTCTTTCCACACTCATCACTACATCACCTGAACCCTTTATCAGAACAGATCCCCTATGGATTTCTCACAGCCTCAAGGGTTTGTAGCAAAGCCCTGGAGCACGAGCTGCTGTAACCACTCTGCAAACCTCAATATTTGTTTTAAAGACATCTCCCGAGGTGAAAAATGGCTCTACTTCATTGTTAAAAGACAGTGTGGCAGGCAGTTAATCTCCACCATTTATTTTAGATCATCCAAACCAAAATATTGATACATCTGGACAAAGTCAGTGCAAGGGAAGAGCACATTCCCAAAGCATTCATGAGCACAAGCAACAGATCATAAATTGTAACTATCCAGAACTGACCACAATTAAGGAATCTGCCCAGGGAGGAGCTAGGCAGCCACTCGGGCTGGATTCAGCCTGTTGATAGAAATTCACAAGGTTAAATTAAAAATATCATCAGCTTGTTGGATTGGCCTCTCCTGAGTCCCAGAGTTAAGACAGTCTAAGCTACAATAAACCTCCCAATATTTGTTCAATCGTTGTGCCCAAGAGACTCCCACAAACTCAGGAAAAACCATTTAAAAGTTTCCCTCAGACTGAGTTCAGCATTGCACATCCACAGGAGGCTCCTGCTGGGATTCAGTGGCAGGGAAATTCAGGATGAGTCCATGCAGGAGCTCAGCTTGGGTTATTCCAACCACTTTGCTGCTCGTGGTGAAAAGGGGATTTGTGCCAATCCTTCCTGAAGGAAATTCATGCTACAAGGCACAGAACTGCCAGGTGTGCACTGAGAGTCATGTAAGATTATTAACTCTTGTTTTAAAACAAGAAATAGCTTAGAGAGAATTTAAAAAACCCAAACAACAACAACAACAACAACAAAAAACAACTAAACAAAAAAACAACAGCAAAAAAACCTCCAAAACTAGAAAGATTTTTTAAAAATCCTCCAACACCTCCAAATTTTTCTCTCCTGTATCGTCAATAAATTCATGCAATTGAATGACTGTGAGATTCCTGACTCTGAAAGCAAAGCAGCATCAGGGGAGGAAGTGATCACCCAGTGTAAAACAATGGCTGCACCTGAGCATCATCACTATTTCTAAACATCAGAGAGAGGGAAAAAGAGATTTCTGGGCAGAAACCTCCAGCTGAGCTGCAGTGTCTCCTGCCTGGCAAAGACAACCCCACAAGAAACACGACATTTGAATTTATCCTCTCTGCACCTCTAAATTACATGAATGGAAACCATGACCTTGACATTTCCATTGCAGTGCTCTTTTAAAAGGGAACACAAAAGCAGGAATTCATCCCGTTTATTTTTAGGAAAATACTTCTCTGCCATCAGTAATAGGATCTCACTGCTGTCTGACCTCAAAAGAGACCTAAACAACGATTTTTGCACCACTGTGCAAATTATAAAAAAATCAAGTAGCATTCCTTCCTATCATGCTTTGTTTTACCATAAAGAGGTACTTTCCTGGCATAAAAAAATAACCCTCAATATTTAACATTCCCTTTAAACTGTCTACAGCAAGTCACTCAACCTGAACATAAAAACTGGGCATTAACTGACTTTATCCATCTTCCTTTCTTTCTAAATGAAAAGAAACCTGTGAGTGAGGCAAAGCCCATGATGCTGAACATGACAAATTCAGATTTGGTGACTGCTGGCTCACACAAAGCTGTGTGTGTTACACAGACCTTATCTGTAATTAATATCAGCTCTGCATTTGGTTATGCTTATTGACACAAACAGCCTCCAAGCAAGCCAGAGGTAATGGTTAATAATTAAATACAAGCATCTGGAACAACAAATTGATAGGAACAAAATGACATTATTATACATTGAAAACTCAATTTGAATAATGGGAAGAAAAATTCTCTGTCTGAAAGCGTCAAATTGTTTTATTCAAAGAAAGAGAGGCATATTCCAGACATTCTGTGGATTTCATCACTCTCACCACTTTTTTTTTAATTTGAAAAAAGCTAGGAAAAGCACAAGTAGTAACCCTACTACCAATTTCAATACTATTTGTTGCAATATTAGGGTAAAATGTTCAAAACAATGTCACTCCTTTCATTTGAAGCACCATTTTAAAATGCTGCCTTTAAAAACTCCTAGATTATTTTTTTCCTATTGACACAGCACCAGCAAAAGCCACAGTGTGTGACGTTTAATATAATTTAATTTACTTACATCTTCCTATAGACATGCAGAGAATTGCAGCATTTCTATCCCTTAGAGTTTCCCAGTTCAAGTCCTTTGGAAAAAGTACTGGGAGAATCACTGGACAGGCACATGGCCTGATTTTTCATGGAAAGCCATTTGAATTCCATGTGCTTACGAGTTCTTTCCACAGCCCTGTGCTCCTGACAGAGCAGATCAACTCTGTGAGCTGCTTGGGAACGAATCAAGTTATGAATCAAGCTAACAAATAACAACTGTCCTGGGAGCTGCATGGATCTTATCACTGGGAAATCATGCTTGGAATGTGCCTCATCCCGGTGCCCACACGGCTGGGCAGGGAGCACAAGGCAAGCAAAGACAAACAGGGCTTTGGCCTGGGCACTCACTGGAATGAAATCAGATTTATCCTCAGGAATTGCTGGAGCTGCTCGCAGCTTTCGGGCAGCAAATAAAGGAAAGGCAAATCCATAGGCTGCTGGAGTGAGACTAATGATGATCTATGGCTGACACTGGAAGTGCTGAACTGGGCTGTGAGTTGGGAAATCGTGCCTGCAGTGTGGGCACTGCCTCTGCAGCCAGGAGCCTCCATCGCTGGAGCTGCTGCTCACAAGAATTTCTTTTGTTGCCCAGATTGTGTTGTTTGGCCAAATCCCCTCTCTCTCTTCAGAGAGAAGAGTCCAAGGCTCAGCCATCATTCAGAGGCCTTTGGGCTTCAGCTCCTGTTTAAAAACTGCAATGTCACCAGGCAAATTCTTGGATTTATTGCTCTGACAGCAGCACTGCAGTCAGGCAGTGGCAGAAGAAAAGAACATATCCCAGGGCCATGACATTTTGCCCAACTTCCCTGATACAAACACAGAAAAGAAAAAGAAAAAAAATTAAAAAAAAAAAAAACCAATCAGCGCTGATGTTTGTGTTCTTGCTGGGTTATCCAGAATATCCACTGCTTTCTAATGGAAAATAAACAGCAGAGGAAAAAGCTGTGGTGGGCAGGTGTTGTGACAAACTCTGCTGCACAACCCAGGGGATCACTTCAGTGACCAGGCAGAGAAATGAGTCTGCAGCCAATGATTTCCCACTCCAAGCAGAGAAAAGCCACAGTTATCCTAGAGATTTTGTCTCCAACAGCAGATCCAATAAAGCAGGACAAACATGGAGAAGAGAGGAAAATCCTCACCTTTTTTCTACCTACCTGAGTCAAATTACATGTCTGTTTTTCTTGATCAAATTCAATTATTTAAAAATATTTAATTTAATCTAAAAGCAGTTCACCCCAACACCCCCAAACCCAGCACTGAGCAAGAACTTGGGAGAGGAAGTGTGGAATCTCAGAGCTGCTGGATACCTGGATACTGTGAGCTTTCAGTGGCATCCAGGTCTCCCCTCTCGTGGGCTTACAGCTGTGCAATGTGTGGATATCAGTCCAGAGTCCACATGTTTCAAACAGATTTATAAGGTACAATGCCATGGCAGCCAGCAAAAAGAAAACAGGCTTATTTGTTCATTTTAACACCAACCTGAAGGAATTGCAGCTTTTCCAAAAAGCAGCTGTGGGGAAACAGAACAAACTGCAGAATTTCTCACAAAAACCCAAAGGTTTCCACCATGGAGGTTTTCAGTGAGGTGTCTTAGCAGAGAATAGGATGAGTTGGAAGGGACTCACCAGGATCAGAGTCCAGCTCCTGTCCCTGCACG
Source organism: Lichenostomus cassidix (assembly GCF_008360975.1). Classification (NCBI taxonomy): domain Eukaryota; kingdom Metazoa; phylum Chordata; class Aves; order Passeriformes; family Meliphagidae; genus Lichenostomus; species Lichenostomus cassidix. The sequence continues at coordinate 1,754,096 of NC_139489.1, forward strand.
GGACACCCCAAGAATCCCAGCCTGTGTCCCTGAGCAGAGAACATCACAGCACAGAGGAATCACAGCTAGAAATCACAAGTCTGCATTAAATCATGGCCCAAATGAAACATGTTAAGATTTTAAAAAAGGAGAAAATTTCCACAGGGGCCTGAGCCAATCCACTCTGCAAAGGCCAGTGGAATGCTCCAGACCCTGAGGGAAATGGGTGACCTGGTCACTGGGACATCATGACAACAGATCCCTGCAGAAACCTTAATCACACAGTGTGAGACTCACGGAGGCTGATTGATTTTAGTTGTTGTTGCTCCTTTTTAATCATAACCCAGAGAGCATTCAAAAGCTGCCACCTCCAATCCATTCCCAGGAAAACACTTTTGCTGTTCCTGCACTTCTCTCTCCCCGGCACGTGAGGGGACAGTGACCTAAACATCATCGCACGGCCATCACTGATTAGCAGCAGCCAGGGGCAAAACTGCAGCTCCAACTGCTCTAATTACAAGACAAAAAGCCCACCAGCAGCAGAACCACCATGTTAAAGCCACGCTCTGCTCCCTCCCCGAGCAGCCCCAACAATGGTCCCATTGTTCCTGAGCCTCATCTCTGCCCAGGGCCACCCACATCTTCCCTACTCCAGGGAGAAGGCAGAATCTTCCAGCTCAACAGCCAGCCGGGGAGAGGAGAAAGCATCTTGTTCATTTTTCTTGGAAAAGAGGAGAGCTCAGCCTTTGCCTCCAAGCCAAGGCCCTGAAAGGAAGCGAAGGGGTTTGAAGTTTTGAGGATGGACAAGGCTCCGACACTCGGAATTCTGTATCACACGAGATTGATTTGCTCCGAGTACAAGAGGCCTCGGGTGAAAACGATCGCTCACAGCCCCGTGGCCGGCAGCCAGCAGGAGGCTGAAACACAAAGGAGGCATCGTGCTTGCCTCGAGATGTCAGGAGCTTTTGATAAATTCTGCTTCATTCTGGTAAATGAAAAATTCCTGCGATCTTTCCTTCATGTTAACATGTGCAGTAATATTTCAAATTTATATGAATTACACAAAAAAGAGTACCAAAGAAAAAAAAAAAAAAGGAAATTCATTCCCCCCTTCTTTTTAAGTTTAAAATGTTCTATTTCTTTTTACCAGGCCCGCTATAAGAAAGGAAAACTAAATGCACCAGCCCTAAAAATGCTGGAGAGGGAAACAATAAAAATAATGTTTCATGCCAGATAAAGTCCAAACAAGCTCTGTCCAAAATCTGGATATACAGCACCAAATACCTGCTGTGAGCAGAGAACAGAGCAGATCCTAAGAAATTTTAAGCCTTTCCAGGATTCACCTACAGACCAAAAGAGGTTGTGGAAATAAGATTTGCCAGATGTCCCAATATAAATCAGGATTTTTAATATTCCTCCTGACGTCCCATTAACCTCACCAAGATTTCCTCACATGCCATGTGGCAAACTTGTCATAAAACTCAGAGACACATGGGCAGAGGAGGACAGGGGAGAAGCCTGAATTTGACTCCTGCAGTTTTCCAGGCCTGGGAGAGAGGAAGGAGAACAAGGAGACAAAGAAAACCAGGTTGGATGTAAAATAAAGACAGAAAGAATGAATGCAGCCCAGATGGGTGAGGTTGCTCCAGGAGAAAAGCTCAGGACTCAGAGCTTGTCTAGAGAGGAAGGAAAAAAAGGATATTCTTTATCATACCCACTTCAAGATAAACTTTCTGTAGCCTAAAATAAACCCTCCTGTTGGAGTGCATTCAAACACACCACAAATTAGTGTTCTGATAGTCTCCTCTGGAAGGGACACAGCCTTGTCCTGCAGGTGAGCTCACTGCTATCAAGCAAATGAAATTTTCCTCATGCTAATAAAATATCCCCTGCCATCTAATCAGTAAGCACTTGGCCCTCAGAAGAAAGCTTTCATTTTTTTCTTTCTTTTTTTAATGAGTATATTTACAACAGGTAATAGGGAAACTTAATCAGCCCTTGGAAAGTATTTAGGTATAAGGAGGTGCATGGAGTCCCTGCTCTCTCCATGCCCAGCAGCAATGGGATATTTCAGGGAGCTGAAAGGGATATAGTTTATCATGTCCACAGAACACCTGCCTCCACTTAACCCTTTGGGGACTTTCTGCTTCAGCTGCTTTTTTCAATGGGGTGAGGAGATCAACAGGGCTCTAAATTCTTCAGGAACTGTTTTCCCCCTGCCTCTTTTCAACAATATCTTACCAGACAGTCTTTCAGCACAGGGTCTCCATCCTTATGGTTTTCCAAAAGGCTCCAACTGAGGGATCACAGAAAGTCAGCACAAGGCAGTTTTGTTTCTGCCAAGTGTTTGAGCTCAGATCTCCCCGTTCATTGTGTCAATCACTTGGCTGGGTTGGGGCAAGAGTTACTCCCAGATCCAGATGCAATCCAGGTTTTTACAGGGATTGTCTCCTTGTCCTGCTCCTGAGCCTCCATGCTCCCCACACTGCTCTGTATCCAGGCACAGATATACAAATTTCTTGCAATAGATGAAATCTTGCAAGTGTTTTACCAATATTCGGACAATTCATCCTCATCTCTATGTGTCTGTAAAATTTATAGAAGATTTCTTTGGGTACTTTTGCATTTAAAAACTGTTCAGAAGCAAAGTGTTTAATGAGAAAAAACCAGGGGAAACATCACAAAGGAAAATTAGCTTGGGGCTTCATTAATATGAAAGCCAAATATTTTGGTTTTTATTGGGAGGTTCATGTAAAATAGTTGAAGTAAATGAATAAGCAAGAAGCTGACAGTAGAAATCAGGTCCTGTGCCTTTGCTGTTTGCCCAGAGCACCACAATACCCGTGGTGCTTTAAAGAGAAATAAAAATTACATTTACCCCAGTCAAAACTTGGAATCTTCTCTACCAAAGAAAACTCAGATTAAGATTAACTCAGCAGCATTCTCTCAGCACACAAGTGTAAGTGTGCCCTTATTTATTTACACACTTTATTCTGAAACATATTAAATGTTTTTAGTTGCAAGCAGCAAAGCTCCTTTTGCCCAGCCTTGTTTAAATAAAACCAGTATTGTTACAGATTATTTGAATTTTTCAAGCCTAAATGCAGTGTAGTTGGAATTGGAAGGATATTTGTCTTTTGGAGCCGAGCACTACAGAAATCTGGCATCAAAAGTACAATAGAAAACAGAGTTTGGTGGGAAGTTCAGCTGCTTCACTCCCCTGCTCTGAATAGAGCAGAAAACTTCTATTAATTCCCTGCTGTTGCAGCCAGGGCAGGTCAATTCCCTCAGCACCAGCCTGGAGACTCTTCCAGCAGCTCAGAATTAACCCTCTTCATGCTGCTCACAAAGTCCCCCAGCAGCACTGCCAGCCAGCAATGCGGCTTTCCAAAACTAAATTCCAAACTCTGGGATACAGACAGGCCAATTATTCCAAAATCTGGGCTGATCTGCAGCTTCTCAGGCCCTGCAATCTGGCCATTATCAGCACGTGCAGTGACAGGGACAAAGTGTGGGAAGTTGTGGCAGAAAAACACAACCTGGATTTCCACTCTGGGCTGGCAGGGGAGGAGCAGCTGAAAACTCCTTGGAAATAATTCATTGCAGACCAAGGCGTGTAAAACATAAAGTGTTCAAAACAGGGACTTTTAACCCAAAATACGTGAAAAAACTGCTGCAGGCAGACCCAGTGGAAAAGTATTTTATAAACACCAGCTCAGTTCTAACATAACATTTTTTGCCATGTTGGACTTAAAAGCTGAATCAAGTACGTGGCATTTTAACAGTGTCAGGAGGAGGTACTTGCTAAAAGTACTGCAATAAATATGTTGCTGTGAATTCAAGGCTTTTCAATTAAAAATCAATTTGTGAATGAAAAAAAATAAAAAAAGGCAACAACTAAACAAGTGAATGGGGATTGCCTAACTGGAGTTTGAATTCACCCTGGAAGGGAAGAGTTGAGCTCCTTCTCCCCTGCAGAGTTTGGAGTAAGGGGAGAGCAGGAGGAGGCAGTTTTACCAGGAGGCAAAAACATTTTTTCCTCCTGCTCCTCACCTGTACCCACCACTGCCCAGGCTGGCAAACCTCTGCTCATTGCTGAGTTAACAGGTGTCAGCTACAACAAAGTTATAAATAAAAAAAATAAGATATAAATTGATAAATTAAAAAATCACAAAGTTGTTTTACCTGTCTGGGTATCCATTTCCCAGCTGTGCAATGGGAATAGCACTTTTTGCCTGCCTAAGGAGGAATGTAATGAGGAAAATCTTGTCAAGGATTGTAAGGTTTTGGGGTACTTACAGTGGTAAGAATTGTGTGAGGATCAGAGAACGGGAAAAATAGTGTTTTAGCCAAAAATCAATATGGAAATCAGTCCACAGTGCTTTGAAGTTCAGTTCAGCAGCAATATTTAATTAAATGGATGGTTACTAAGCCATCTTCATCCTCCTTGTGGGGTCAGCAATCAAATTTCTGCACAGAGAGAGATCTGCCCTTGAACAACACCTCCTTTCTGGGCTGAAACTCTGACCAATCCCTCACTTGGCTCATTTGGGGAAAATCATGGCATCCCAGTGCTCAGAGATGCAGAGCTTTTGGCTGCCCAAGTGCCAGCCAGGGGAATTCACCCCCAGAACCTCAGGAAAATTTGAAATTAATCTGCTTTCTCCCTCTCCTTCATCCTCAGCGAAGACGACACTCCAAGCACATGTCTAATACCCAAATGTGTCTTTCCAATGGAAAAAAAAAACCACATTTAGAAATGCTCAGCTGGCTGTGGGAAAGAATTCATGTCCAGGAGAGGATCCAAAAGGGTGGCCACAAATGTGCCCTGTGGATTTTGGGCAAGGCAGAAAGAAGAAGGGTCCAGGCTGTCTCCCTTTCTGTGCAGCTGCCCCGTGCTGTGCAAGGACTGAAAAAGTGTCTTTCCACTTACCACAGAAAGAAGTAGGAAAGTGTCAGCAGTGCCAAAGCTCAGAGGATGACAAAGAAACCAACAAAACCCAGCAAAACCAAAAAAGAGAAAAAAAATTTAAAAAAAAAATCAGCTGCGCTTTTCCCACTATTTTCCCAAACAATTCTAGGAACACAAATACGGTTTTATAGATTTAAACAATTTTTTTCTTGATGGGAGAAAAATAAAAGAGGGCTGTAACACCAGGAAGTTTTATAAGCTGCAACAAAAGCTGGTTATTAAGAGGAAAGCTTGAACTACCTAAGAGCAGATTTTTCTGCCAAGAGGCCAAGTGGCTGCCACGTGCCAGCAGGAGGAATTCACAGATCCGTGAGGAACTCGCTCCATTGTTTAAGGAACTGATTTGCTGAGATATGGGCACTGGAAAAGCCAAAGGGCCTGAAACTCCCCTCCAGTGTGGTGGCTGCATCCAGGCCCAGGCATCCCACCAAGGCTTATTCTATTAACTACAGATGGCAGGGAAATGAGGGAGGAAAAACACAATATGCCACAGTTCTTTCCCACAGAGACTGAGCAATATCAGGGGATCACACTGTGTTATTTAAATCTGGGAGACTAAAAATACAGCTCTTTATTGCTCTGGAATGTGAAGCCTAAGAGCAGTTACACAACTGGAGGTAACAAAGCTAAGGATGTCCCACAGTTCCTCCCCGTGCCCTGGATTTGGTGTGCATTATGTTCCTGCAGACCTTTTTCCCTTAGTAAAACAAACAAACAAACAGGCAAGCACATGCTACTAATTTTATTTACATTGCACATTATCGACCAAATCTATATTTGGGGTTCTTCCCAGACCACCAAGGCTCTCCTTACAGGGACTTTGCGCTGAGCAGAGAAACAGAAAAAGCCCAGAAAAATCTTGTAATTTCAGTAGTAATGAAATTGATGGAGGTTAAGAATCTGTTTATGAAAATCCAGGGGGGAAAAAAGACACATTCCCATCTTAAAAGGGGAATGTCTATTATCCATATATTAAAAAATACTAAGGCAGCAGGCTCAGATCACTGTGTAGTGACACCAGTTTGGTCCTCTCACTCATCCCCTCCTCCAGCTGAGGAAACCTGGGAATCTGCACTGCCATTTAAACCTTCAGGGACCCCAGAAACAGGAGAGACATCCAGAGGGCTGATCCAGGGTGAGCTCAAAGCCTCCCTTTGACTTCCCAAGGTGCTGCACCAACCTGTGCATCCAAGCAGGACTTGCTGCCAGGAATATAATCCCCCCTAGCTCTGCCCAGTCCAATTTAAACATCTCCATACTGCAGCTTCAATAACCTCCCTTGCATGATTATTAACTCCCAGAGATTTTACTCTTAGGAAATTCTGGAATTTAGCTGAGGTTTCCTTGTCTGCATTGGCTCTCTCCTATTTCCAGTCATGCCTTCCTCTAAATAACACCCCTGTCCCTGCTGCTGACACAAAGATGTGCACAGAACATCATCCTCTTAACTGCAACAGGTTTCTATTTTCCCGAAATAAAAGCAAGGAATCGATTTTGAGCTTGCTCCTCCAAGGTTTCACCCTAATTTATTGAAAACTTTTCCAGCTTTGCCTTTCCCCAGCTGTATGGGAAAAGGGCAGGGACAACCCCTGACCTCGCTGCTCTTGTACCTTCATTTTCACAGTCCTTTCAGCCCAACATCAGAAATCAGGTTTGGGGGATGTTTTTATGAACAAGGATCTATTTATTGCTGCCTAAATCCCTTTTCCTCCCTTTGTGACAGAACCATATAGAAGAGAAAGCACGCAGAAGTTGGATTCCAAGGCAGAGGTTGGACTGGGTGACCCCAAGTCCCCTGGAGCAGCATTACAAGGATTCCACAATTTATAAAATTCAGGCATTCTGCATCCTGGAAAACAGCAGGATTCTGGCACAACTGACTGACACCATTACACAAACCTCCTTACCTAAAGTCTGATTAATAAATATTAAAAGGCTGAGTTTGATCTTTCCAGAACAGCAGCAGACTTCATAAACAGGGTGATGTCAGATGGAGATTACTGGGGGGAAAAAAAAACCTGCTGGGGTTTGCAATGGGAGGGAGAAAAGCTAAACACAGCCTCAGACCCCTGAGATTACAGGTCAGCCCAATGGAATAAAAAATTGAGTATTAAAAAAGGGGTGGGCAGTATGTGTCTACATGTATTTTGGGGGGAAGGAGGAAGGAGAAAGGGGAAAGTAATACTTGTTATTTGAGCAGGGCATGCCTTTTTTTCTTGGCAATCTCTGCCTTCTCTTTTCAACAGACACATCCTTTGGGGCCTAAATTGTGAGTGAGACACATGTCCAGAGAGAAACAGACCTCTGTTTTCTGTAGAACAACAGACTACTTATTTTTCAGTACAGACAACCCCTCCTATCTGGTATTTAACTTATATGTAAACTAGTCCCAGCAGAGCTACCCCTCTTAATGGCTCACACAACCTTGGAAAACAGATTTTTTTTTTTCTGCTCTTGGCCTGGACTCATCACTGATGCATTAACTCAAAACGACAGTGAACCCAAGTCTATTCAGTTTTGTGGGCTGGTGTCGAGTGATGAGGCTTCTTGGCAGACTTGAACTACTTGGGAAGGCAGAAGTGAATCAAAGACCATTACAGAGATACAGCAAAAACATTAGAGAGATTCTGACAGACTCAATCCTTTCAGAATGTTTGATGTTCTGCTGTTCTCGAGTGACTCATGTGATTAATAAACTAGATATATTTGTCATCTCCTTGGACAGAACTAGCAATGTACTTTGCTAGGAGCAAAAACAAATAGGCTTTGCAAGAAACACCACAGGTGAATGAATACCACCCACAGCAGTGGGGATGTGCACTGCAGAAACACCCTTTTTAATGGGAATTCCCAGGAGCAAGGACAGAGGGAGATTTCAGGATCATGTGGTAGAGTTTAGGTCTGAGTCATGTTTGCTGGCTGTGAGTGTTCATATCAAAAAGCATTTTATACTCCAAGTGAGAAACAATTTCAGTGTGATACTATTATTGCTTTAATTAAGGTGTACATTTGTAAAGGTCTGAATAAACAGGTGAGGGAGATATTCATAAAGATTAAATGGAAACTGTAGTTTTTCTGGGATCCCTTTAGAGTCACCAAGATAACCAGGGTAAAGCAGATGGATTGGGCAGAGTCCTCTTGCCAAGCCCCATCCCAAACTGTGTCCTAACAGATGTAAATCTAATTTCTTGTTAAATCACAGCCCTCACAGCCTCCCAAGACTGTGAAGGGCTTTATTCTCCTCACCCTGGCAAGTTTTCGCTCTCCTATCTAAATTATTCTGCTTTAAATGAAGCCAAGTATCTTTTGCTTTAGCAATCACTGCCACTGGGAGTAACTGGGAATGCCCTGTAACAGCTGATGTACTAACAACTCACAAAATATCCCTCTTTTTCCATTTTCCCTCCTTTTGGGTGATGCAACCACAGCTCACCCACCCTTATCAGCGATGTCTTCTTCTTTCTAAGATTCTTGCTGTTCTCCCTGGACTTTCTCCAGCTGGTCCATGCCTTTCCCCAGAGCCACTTCCCAAAAGTTCAGTTTTCCTGCTGCTGAGGTCTCTGCCATGCTGAGCAGAGGGACAGAGCCTTCTTGTGCCCTGCTGGTTGTGCTGCTGTCGGCACAGCCAAGCACAACGTTTGCCTTCTCCTCAGGCTGCAGCTCTTGGCTCAGCTCCCTTCCCCTTCCCGTCCCTCGGCAGCTCCCAAACCCTTTCGGAAGAGCTGCAGCCCAGCCAGCTCCTGCTCTGGCATTTACACAGGTGACTTCTGCAGGAGTTTCATGTATTGCACTCATTCCATCTCACCGTATTGCTTCTATTTCTCCAGATTAGCAAGATCATTCCGGAATTTGCCTCCTGTCTCTCCCACCCAGCACAACTGCTGCTCCCATTCCCAGTTTGCTCCCAGAAGAACCAAGCCAGGCCAAAGACTCTCCAGTTTTTTAGAGTTTCCCTGTCCAGTTTCCTGTTTCCCATGGAAATGACTCCAGCCTGCCTTTACAAAGTTTCTCTCCGCCCCGTGCTGTCCCTGCCATCGCCACTTTACACCAACTCCAGACACGTCACCATGTCCCCCCCAGGACTTGATAAGCTGCTCTAAGGGAAATGAGATTGCTGTGGCAGAATTTGACCCTGACAAAACCATTTTAGCTTGCTATTTGTCTCCTTGTTATCTCCCAGCTGCTTGCAAATACTTTATCTGTTAAGCAGATTGATGTCGAAATCCTCACACTCATTTTTTCCTTCCTCCCCAAATTTTTAGCTTTCCCCCCATCAGCACGCAGAATGTCTCACTCCTCTGACTGACCTGGACTGAGCAACTTCCTCAGAGGTTGAAGAACTGACAGGAGAAATCCTGAAACATCTAATTAATCCTAGTATTCCCTATGTGTTTTTTCTCACTCTAGACTGAGATTGCAGTGCTGATGTCTTTGCATTCCTGGTGTCTGCTGGGTTTTTCAGGGCAGGGTCAAAAGCAGTGCAAGAAAAGAGCATTAAGGATTTCAGCCTTTGGTTTCACTCTCCAGAACATTTCCTGTGCACTGAGTCATAAGTCAGCATTTTCTCCTGGCTTTCTCTTGCTCTGCTCCCCTCATTATCACTTGGAGCTTCAATCCCGTTCTGTGCCTCAGCTTTTCTGACTTGCTTGTTATGTTTATCCTAAACTTTTGTGCTGATCTCTGGCAATTTCATTCACAGATTTAAAATACCTCCCTTTTCTATCCAGGAACTCTCTGTCTCTTTTATTCACACCCAGCATTCCTATAGCAGAAATATAATAACATTCTTCATAAGTAACTATAGATTGCCTTAAATATTTTGTCCCTTCAGATTTGCTTCCCATAAGATCTTATGAAGTTCCGTCTAATAAATCACAGTATTTTTATATCATCCCTATTTGCTATGGAATTTGAACTCCATCATTCAAAATCGTTAATTAAAACATTTCCCAAAGTCACAATAGCAAATTTATGAGCACTTTGTCATTTTATAATTGAGAAAAGAGCATTTCAACCCCATGCTGGGCAATTTCAAGAAATGCCAGCAAATGCATTTATTTTATGAAGGTGACAAGTTTTGAAATAATTACCAACTCCAAAAGCAAATTGATAATGATTTTTTTTCTGTCAATATCCCCAGATCCAGCAGCCTGGGCAGCTGGGAATGGCAGGAAGCTTTTGCAGGATTGAGAAGGGCATGGATAGGAGGCAGTTGGTGAGAAGTTTGGGCTCAGGAATGAGATGAATGGCTGAATATGGTGCATATAAGAAAGATCCTACACTACTTGAAAATAATAAAAATGCTTTGATCTTGAAATGTTGGTAAAAGAGGCATGTGGAGGAGCAGATGCCCAGCTTTTATTCCCAGACCTGCTCAGGGTTCTCTTTTGGGATCTCAAACAAGATTTTTAAACCTGTAGTTCTCCACATGCATCAAAAAGGTGCTACATAAACCCACAGCAAGCCACAGTGAAAAATTAAAAATTGTTTGTAAGCAGTTCTGGACTTCCTTGATCAAAACTACCATTAAAAAAATGGGTAACTTCTGGATACTGTCACCAAGAGAGAGCAGAGAAATAAAACCGGAGCTCACAGTATTTCTTTTCGATGGAACATTGAGAAGATTTGCTTTTTTCTGATGCTTGCCAAGCTGCAATAAGAACCATATTTTCTGCATGAAATTTAACACCCAGAAGAAACTGTAAAGGACCAGAGGGTCTCCTGTCCCCATACACTTATTACTGCTGTAAGCTCCATGAGCATATGGAAAGAACACTCTCTGGGTTGCCTGGAGATGATGTAAATACAGATAAGTGCATTCATCTGTTTGAAAAATGAATCAAAAGAAAAGAAAACCTACAGATCTTATTAAATAAGTTATCACAGAAATGTGGAAGTACATCTAGGCAGTGCATCAGTCCAGGCACATCATTTTTTACATGTTTTATATGCTTTGGGTTTATGTGCCTTTTCCTTTAGCTGCACTGCATATTTCTCAGGACAAAGGGGAAAAAAAAAAACTAACCTAATATTCTGACACACAAAATTTATTTGGGTACTTCCCATTCTGATTCAACACATATCAATGGCCTAAGCTACATATTATCAGCAGCCAAGAATATCAGTCAAGAAACAACACCAAAGCATGACAGGTGGTCAAAACCTGCTTTTTATCCTTCTTCTGCTTTCCATCATCCAGTTTTTCCTACTCCAGCTCCCCCTAAGCCAGGCAAAGTGAGTGCAAATATTAACTCTAATATAGAACTTGTGCACGCTTCTCCACGAGCAGCTCCTCTTCCATCCCTGGATCCCTGAGAAAAACCAGCTGCTCCAGCCCAGGGCAGGGGAAATCCAAACAGATTCCACTCAAGTGCTGCTTTGGGGGAGATTTAGGAGAGACCACAATAATCCTAAATCTGATCCCCTGCACGACACATGCCACAATTCCCTGCATCCAGTGGTTCCTGCACACATCCCTCTGTGGCTGTGAGCACATTGTTCCCCAAAGCAGCCCAAATTTAAAGGCTCCCAGGTGATGAAGAGCCTCCCACATCATTTGATGGTTTGTTTTCAACAAATAGCTCCTTTCAAAGTGAAAAACTTGCAGAAGAAAATGAAGTTGGCTTCCTCGGATTCAAGCTGTAGATTGAAGAGTTTGTCCCTGCTGCAAACCACAGTGAAATGGAGAATTCCAGCAGCAAAGCTGGGAAGCAGAGATGGAGCACCAGAAGGTCCACATGGGGAAAGGGCCTCCCCTGAAGCATCATCAAGCACAGAGAGCCTGTGCCAGGCACCCAAAATAAATGATGTGTCTTCACAGCAAACCGGGCTGATTCATTTCTGCTGAGTTAAGTCAGTGTGTTTAAAACAAACTCTGAACAAAAATACCTTTTTTGTTTACAAGACTTTGCTTTCCAAATGATTGTCCCTAAGGATGGCATTTTCCAGACAGCTCAGGCCTCTGGATGCCAAGGGATCCTTTGGGAATGCACCTGGATGACTTCAGGACTTCCATTTTTGTCACTGTCACTGTGAGAGTCCCAACTCTTGGCACCCATCCTTCCCCAGGGGCTGTGCTCACAGATCCCAAGGAAGAGAACTGCAGAGGGAATGTGTTTATTCCCAAAAAGGCAGTTCCAGGTTCAGATCTCAGCCTTCATTTTGAGGTGCTTTAATGGAAAACTACACAGCAAGATTAAATCTGCAGCAAAACAAGGATTAGTCCAGCCAAAGAGTAGGTAAGGAAGGACAAAAGCTGTTCTCATCCCAGAGAACACTCTGTCACCCCCTTTTCCCTGATGTCCCTGCCTGCCTTTATGAAGTTCAATCAAAAATTATATTTTGTTATAACCCAGTCTTAAAAGTTTGGATGAAACCAAAAGAAATCTCTACTGGGCTGTAGCCTGTTAATGATACCGTGCTCTCCTCTGGCTCCCTGCCAGAGAGTGAACAGTGCCAACATTTGCAGACTTCCAACAGGAAATTAAATAACTGCCCTGTTGGAAATATAAACCCATTTACAGTGGTCAGGCTTGCATTTTCCAAAACAACGATACAGTTTGTGCACGTAAAGCTCGAGGAAAATTTGTCAGAAGATTCAGCCAAGCGAATATGAAACAAAGCCTTATGAAAAGGTGTTTTACACAGGTCTCCAAATTAGAGCTCTGTCAGGTGTATTTCCTGCCCTGAGGCTTCTGCAGGAACAATTCCAGGGGTCTTTAGTGAGTGCTGCACACACACATCCCCCATGGCTGAAGATTAACAGAGGTCCTGCTTATTTCATCATTTTCTCTATTATTTCATTTATTTCTCATTAAGTGTTTTGGGGAGTGTATATAAAGTGCTGCTGGAGGTTTGGAAGAGCCTGGGTTTATTTTTAACCTGTTTTGTGACTTTTGGTTAAATCCCTGCTCCAGGCTACCCTTTCTCCTCACACACTTCATCACATAGAATCATGGAATCCTGGAATGGTTTGGGTTGGAAGCGACCTTAAAGTTCATCTCATCCCACCCCTGCCATGGCAGGGACATCTTCCACTGCCCCGGGTTGCTCCAAGCCCTCTCCAGCCTGGCCTTGGACACTTCCAGGGATCCATGGGCAGCCACAGCTTCTCTGGGCACCCTGTGCCAGGGCCTCAAACCCTCACAGCCAAGAGTTTATTCCTTATATCCAATCCAAACCTCCTGTGTTTAAGTTTGAAGCCATTCCCCCTTGTCCTGTCAGTAAATGTCCTTGTAAAAAGTTCCTCTCCGTCTTTTATGAATATATGAGAGGCAAACTCCTGTCCCTGTTTTAGTCACTAGAGTTTCCTCACTGCCACCACCACCACCACCACCAAGGTCTACACTGTGGAAGTTCTAGAGAAAGGATTCTCTTCCTTCCCAGGAGTTTGTACAGCCTGGACTGTGCCATAAACCATGTCCAGCCTCACAACACACAATAACTATTCTATTCTGTAAGTATTATTCATTAGCAAATTTGACTCTCATCTTCACTCCTCTTCATCACCCAACTATTGCAACCATTTTCCTCTGCCAGCTCCCCTTCATCTCCCTGCTGTTGCCATTTAGAGTGAGGAACAAAATGGACACACAATCCAGGAGGAACAGGTAGGCAGAATATTCAATAATAAGAATATTCAACAGGAATGGCAGAAGTAGAATTTCTGCACTTAAGGGATTAGAAAACTGTCCTTCAGATTTTTTGCCAATACTAAGGTAGTGACAACTGTAGTGTTGTTCTCTAACATTATTTCTTTTCAAAGCAACTCCCTGCAAGAGAGGGAGTTGCAAGAGTGCAAACCAGCTCCTCCTCACCTATTCATTAATGAAACCTCCCTTCTATTCTCTGTAAATAGTCTAAAGTTGCAGGTACAGAATGCCCTCCTCCCCCCAATAGTGCCACCTTGTATTTTTGCACAGTAGGGCCTTTCATTCAAGGATCTGAACTTGTATTACACAGGTGGGTAAACATTATTATCCAGCTTCAGTTGGATTGTTGCAAGCCCATGGCAAACCTGCAGCAGAATCATTCCCTGCAGGGCAGATTTCCCTGGAGCACTCAGCCTTCTGCAGTGAAGTTCCAAAAGGAAGAGTATGTGGGATCAACCCCACTAAGCAAGATCCGCCCACTGATCAGTCATATGGAAAGAGCTGCATGAAAAATCCCAATTCCTCAAGAAACTCTTCTAGAATGAATTGAAGATTCACAAAAAGATAGAGATTACCTACATTTGTATTTTCAAGCCTCACCTGGAGTTTTGTGTACTAACAACAAAACAAGAATTTTACATGTATTTAATGCCAGTAAAGTAGAAAGACACCTCCACACCCCTACTTTTACTGCTCCTTCCCTCCTTGCCCTTCCACCTCTTGGGTTGAGGCCCTTGAAAAACATGACCAGTGACAGCACTCCCCTGGCATGCAGCGAATGATTTGCATCTTTCAGATTCCCGTTCTGCAGAAGTCATTGGACTCAGGAGCAGGAAAACAAGCAAGCAGCACATTTGCAAGTGGCAGGAAAAGCAGCAGCAGGGGAAGAGCTCTAAAAAGCCTCAGTGAGCTCTGGGATGCCCCAGGACAGCACTAAGCACCAGTCAGGTCTCACTTTCAAGTCTCACTCCCGTAAATGAAAAACAAGCCCGAGTCTCACTCACTTAGGCGCAGCTCCAGGAAGGCACTCAGGCGGGATCTAACGTTAAAAACAAAACTGGGCCCGTTTAAATCAACTGCACTGTTTACAGTTCCAATCTATGGGTAAGTGCTCTGCTGGACTGGGGCCTCGAGCAGTGATTGTTATTTAACACTTTCTTTAAGTTATCCTGCCAGTTCCTGGTGCCTCAGCAAACTTCATCTCTTTTCCATCCGCTGCATCTCCTGTTGTTTCTTGAACAAACACAGATGTCCCCAGTTTGAGCACTGAGATTCTGCCACCGCAGCCATCTAGGAACAGGCAGATATTAAATGAAAAGGGGAGCTGCTCTTTTCAAAGTTTTCCTCAAGGCAAGAATAAATTAGCACCATTCACTGGCAACAGAAGAAAAAAGGCAAATGCAGGCAGTGGGGCAAAGGGGGCTGATAGGAAAGGTGAAATCAAACCAACCCTGAGGAGGAGGAACAGCTTGAGGTGTTTTCCCTCCCCACAGTCATTGCCTGGGGAAGAAGATCAGCGGGAGGAGTTCTCACTTCTTGCTGTGGCTGATAAAACACCAGACCCTGCCACAGGATTTGCCTGCTGGGAACCACCAGAGACATCTGCAGCCACGCCCTTTTCCAGCTTTTCCAGCCCCAGTTTGCCCAGAACGGCTCCCTACCAGTCTCCTTGCCAAGACCCATTGTCACAGCCCCCAGGGATCCCAAGGACATCCCAGCTGGAGGGACATCACCACAAAGATGGACAGAGAAGCACCAGCAACTCTTTGGCCTCTCCTCCATCTGTGCCACCACAAAGACACAAATCCCACAGCCAGCAGTGCAACGATTTCAGTAATCAAAGGCAACAACTTCTTTTAAATCCAACTGCTTAAACAGACCTCGGAATAGTCAGCAGGGGATCACTTTGAAAAAACAAGACTCCCAAGGACCGTGAAGAAGAAAAACCACACTGGAGAACAGAGATTAGGAAAGAGGAAAGAAACAGCATGAGGAGGAAGGAGTATCATGTGCTCTGCTAACTGCACCTCTTAATTAAAAGAACACAAGTGTGGCTCAGTGAAACACTGTTATTGCACATCCCTGCTACAACACACATTTATAAAAGGGATGTATTCCTGCTCTTCAAAACTCTGAAGGGTTTCCATTCATCTGGCTGCAGCATGTTCCAGAACTGCATTACAGCAAGATAATCTCTAGAAAGCCTGGGCTGTTATTCATATATTGAAACATAAGTAAGATATTATTGGTTTGGAAGCTGTCAAGACACTTCTCTGTGTGCTACAACAGAAGTCAGAATGAGACATTATCCAGCCCCTACCCAAGGCTTCCATTGGACACTGGAAAAATCAAAGCCCAGAAATCCTTTGGGGTGTTGACATTATTTTCTAAACTAAATCATCACAAGTGTAGTTCCCATTCACATAAAACTAATTTTATTTGAGATATAAAGCTTCTAATATAAACAAAGTTTCTGAAAGAAAAACAGGTCAATCACTGCAGCTGCCATGGCAAATAATATTGCAGATTTTTCATTTGCTAATACCACTACAGGGCCTGGGCACGTGAACATCTGTAATCCTGCTCCTCAGTACCTTCTTCCCTGAAAAAGTGAAGTGGTACAGATGGATTTATTTATTTTTTTAATAACCCCAGTCAGTAAAAAATGGAAAATAAGAAAAAAACATTGCAAACTGCAGTGTTATTGGTGTGCCTGTATTGTATTAGTCCAGGCATGTCTGTGCTTGGGAACAAATTGATTGCATCTCCTGGTAAATCAGTCCCTCCGTGGATAATACACCAATCTCTCCTCAGATTAAAGAAGAAGCATCTGCTTACAAACACAAACCAACTGAGGAGCTGGCACTGCTGCAGGACTTCATGGCTTCTAGTGTTTCTCTGCTGTTCTTCATGTGCATGGAGGGATTGAGCTGCTGCACATCTCTAACACCACATCAGGGGTTCAGGTAAACCTCTGACTGACCCATGTGTACAAAAAATGTATTTTAAAAAATGTATGCAAAGTATGTGATGGAGCACTTATCATGGACTCTTTAACAGTTCATTACCAGCACTGGGTACAGGATGAATTTATCCTGAATTTACATGAGTGTAAGGAGAACTGGTTTGGTCAAAATCTCCTCCTGTGACTTTCAAGATCCAATGAAGCCAAGCACATTCCCAAATGAATGTTCATAGAAAACATTGAAGTAGTTGCTGGCTGACACAAGAATCCACTGAAACCCAAACAACCCCCCAGGACCTTGAATTGCCAATAGAAATGATCCATCAGAGCAGCTCAAAGGCACAGTCCCAAGTGTGCTCTGTTCCTGCTAAGGAATGTGAGTGAAAAAGCAGCTGCACTGTGGGATGGTGCCTTCAAACCTCCCAGCGTTTCTGAATAAGCCTTTTACCAAAGACAGAGCAAATCCCAAAGTTCAGTGCACACTGTTTTACCTCCAAAGCTCAGCTCCCACAGAGGGCAAGTTTGTTATTAAAACACAAACCACCCCCCCCCCCAAAAAATAATAAAAAATCCACCCTGGCAAGCAGGCACTAACAGTGAATTTCCAAATATTTAGTGCTTGTGCTCTCCAGAGATGACCCTCCTGGATCTTCAGACATCCCAGTATCCAGGAATGAGATGGAAAGCCCAGAAATATCTTGGATTTAAACTGGCCCAGGTCAGAAGCTGTTGGTGCAGGCCAGAAAAGGCCTGCCAGACTTTTCCCTGCCGGGTGCACCCCTTTTCCAGCACATTTTCACCTGGGCTAAAGTCCAAAATAAACCACCGAAGTCCCAAACCCCAAACATCAAAGATGAATGAGTACAAAGTATCTAAAATGTTTCCTAGTTTGGCTCAAAGTAGGAAATTCTGCAGAACTCAAGAAAGGATCAAGCTTTGTGCAACAGGAAAGAAACACTTGAAGCTGCCTCCCGTTTCACTTCATGTGCACAAATGTTTGATAGATTCAGGCAAAATGGAAAAATCCTGAAGATTATAAAATCCTTTCTCTATGTACACAAAAATCACTCATTTCAGAACTCGATGCAGTGATGAGAAAAATAATAAAAGCCAAAAACGCCATTTAAGAGACTAAAACAGGAGTTGCTTCCCAGTCAAAATTTAAACACACAGCATTAAACATTTCCTTTTTTATCTTTATGTGGAAAGTTCTTGCTCAGAGAACGATTGCTCTCCTTGAACTGCACATGCAATTATTAAATATAGAACAAATATTGTCTCAAGTAGCAACAGCTTTCACCAGGTACTGTAAATGTTTTCCTGACACACAAATGGAGTTAAAATTTGGAAATTATTTATAGTCCCGCATTCAGTCTGAGAAATATTCCTCACAGAAACAGTGTCTTCTCATTGGGATTTGGCTGAATTCTGCATTATTTATTAGTAGGCAAATGAGATGCCTTTTGTTTTCCTAGTATACATTTCTGGAGGAAAAAAGTGGGATATTGAGGTTGGTAGAGAGCATGAGAACATACATGGAACAAGAACTGGAACCATTTGCATTTGGCTGCTGATTTTAACTCCATTAATATTTTTGGATAATATTTTGTTTGGAGAAACCCAATCCCCCCTGAGCAGCTTTTTTCCTGTATGCAAAGGCCTGGCTTTGTCCTTCTCAAGGCTTGCCATGGAGGAACAGACCCCATGTGCTCCCCCAGCCAGAGCTGGAAGTGACACTCGTCTTTCATCCCTGCAAGCTGAGAGAGCCCCACATCACACACAGATCAAAACCATCCCTTCTCCCATGGCATTTAGTGCAGGAAGCAAAGGGAACACTATATCCTGCCTAAAGACAAAATCCCAAGTATTCAGATTTCACACATTCTGCAGAGGGTGTTTCTCTCGGGGAAAAGGGCATCGGCACAACCCTGGGCTGTCCCCAGTTCCCAGTATTCCTGTGCTGCACAATCCCACAGGAAAAAAACCATCTCAGTGCTATCAGTGACCATTTGGACACCAAAGATGTTGGGAAGCACTTGGGAATTGTAGCAGTGTAAAGGAGCAAAACAAAATATTTCTTCCATTTCCCATTTCTTTAAGCATCACGTGTATTTTGACTCTGACAAAGTCCATGAGAAGAGCTGCACCTCCCTGTTTTTCAGGATAAAATATTCCAGGACACTCCACACTAGGTCACTGCTGAATGAAGTGTGTCTGGAAAAACAGCAGCAAAAGCATTTTCTATTAAAAAAACTGGATTTGATTTAAAAAAAAAAAAAGAAAATATATCAAAACAAATTTTCGATTTGCTTTCTTTGTATACTAGTAACAAGTCCCATCATTAGCAGGACTGAGTTCATTCTTTGGAGTTCTTTTAGGGCAATAGTATCCCACACCAGGGGTGGGCACATCATGACTTTCACGTGGAAAGTCTGTCTTCCTTTACACAGGAAATATTTCAGCTGGCTGAAAGCAACTGCCCACTAAAGTTACTAAAAGATTCATTACATGCATCCTCTAAAGGATTCTGGCAGAAAATCTGTCAGGCTCTGCTGCTCAGATTGACTGTCTTAATCAGCACTGCTGAATGACTGAGCCATAACCAGGAGCTTTAGGATCTTGCAGGATCTTTAGGACAGCAAAGCAAGTAGAGATCAAAAACTATTTATTTCCTTGCTGCACCTCAGTCATCTTCCATGTAATCCCCAGCATCTCTGGTGTCAGTAATTCCCAGAAGGAGCAGAGTGACAAACAGCAGGATAATATCAAGCCTTGATACCTGATGAAATGAAAGCTAAATTAGCACAATAATCTTTCAAGAACATAAGTGCCTTCTCAAGGAGCCTGACACCAGCTTACACAGGCAAGGGCAGAAAAAAGCCTATAAAACTGACTTCAGTGGGATAATGCAACAAAAGCTGAAGAAAGTTGAGCCTCCTATCACCACACATCCATCCCTCACAATGTTTCAAATGATTTTACAGTTCTTCTGACAGATCTGTACACAGACACCTCTCAGCAAATTACATGGAATATATACACACTTAATCCCTCCTTGCACTGCTGAGACAGAATTCTTCCCCCCAGGCCTTTTCAGTTATTACAATTAGTCCAGGTGAAGTTACCCTTGATAATCTCAGGAGATAATAACTGGCAGGAGGAATAGGATAACAGAACATCCGACAATTACAGGGTTTGGGTAGGGGATTTCTGTAGAGCTGACAACAAAATAAACAACACCCAATGTACAAACCTGTGCAGGAGCCTGAACTCTGTGATTTTCCCAAAGCAAAGGCAGTGACAGCACTGCTGTCCCTGCTGTGACCCTGCTGGATGGGCTGTGCTGCCTGAGGCCACAGCTTCACTCATTTACTGACAGAGAACACCACCAGGGAAGGCTTTGGTGCTGCATTCTGTCAAACTGTTCCTGAAAAGGGGGATTGCTATAGAGCTACCCAGGGATTTTTAAAGCTGGGTGGGACCACTGGGCCAGAGGTATTCCGTGATAAATACATTAGAGACCAAAATATTCACCCAGCGCTTCAGAGCTCCAAGCCCAGAGTCTTCAGAATGGCCTTGGATGAGAGAACTAAACAGAACTGAGTCCTCTCTCTTGCATGACAGAAGAGAACATGTGCCAAAATGACAGCAGAGGTGTTGTCAGATGAAATGTTCAGATTCCCAAAAATCCTTGTAAAGGTGCCCTGCTCACAGGAGTCACTCCCACCATGAGATATTGTTGCCCAACCTCAAGGGCAAGGAAAAACAGTGAGTTTGCAGGTGGTCTCTCCTTCTTTATTGAAGAAATTCCCTAAAAATTCACTTTACCTGCTATCAACACTGAGACCACCTTTTCCTCCTTCCCCCAGTACCAACTCTCAACTTTTGAAGTTTTCAAGCCAGATCAAAGAACTTCCCCAGAACTATAAGGACCTACAGAAATGCTGAAAGCAGAGCCACAAGTGTGCTCAGAGTTAAATGTGGCTCCCCAGTGAAACCAGTCCAGGAAGGAAGGAATGGCCCAGTTCACTTAATGCCCAGCCTGCTCTGTCTCACCCTGAACAGCTCAACCAACAAAATATTGGTATTGACATTCCCTGGAGGTTTTCAGCCTGAAATGAGAGGGCTTGATCACACACCTCCTCATATCAGGACTGTATTCACTGCTGGGGAAAGTAGAGTCAGATTTTGAGAGAAATTTGTCAAAGTTCTGCACATAAAATACTCTCAAGTTGTGAACGTTTTACTACTGCTCAGGGTTCACTACACAAAGTCAGAAATACTCATTAGGATTTAAAAATAGATCAGTCACAAAGAGAGAATGCAAGAACATAAATCACATCCTACAAACAGGCTCTCAAAAGAAAAAGGGCAAATCAGATATCATCTCTCCCTCTATAACACCAGAAAATCAGGACAATATTTTCTTTTAATCCCATATGAAATATAATTTTGCTAATGACTAAGATTCCCCTATAGTGAGGGGATGCCTTTACAGCTTCTTCCCTTGCCTGGGCCTCTTTTTGGAGAATTTATGTAGCAGAGAGACTGAAAGAAGCAAAAACCCTTTAAGGCTTTTTACCAGGGTGTCCAAAGGCTTTCCTAAAGCTCTTTGCTGTAGCAAGAATCCAGTTTATACACAGGTAAAATGCTACTGTTCTTAATAGAGTGAATAACACATTTTTTTTCATCACAGAGCAACAAATCCTACACAGAAAAGACAACAACAACATCCAGCTTATGAGAACGACCCAAAACTCGGGAGAAAAGGGGTCTGCAGCTCCAGTGGTGCTCCACTGCTGCATCCACTAGAATGCATTCTGTTATCCCACATGAGGTTTCAATTATTCATCTCTTAATCAACTTCAGATTCACTTATTTAAAAGGATGCAATTTTAACAATAAATCTCATGGACAGTGTTAATTAAAAGCTAAATCTTGCCCTGAGCTGGACTTCCAAGGTCTATGAGAATGTTCACAGCCCATTTTTTTATTCCAGCATTGTGTCAGTTATTGAATTACAGTAAATTAAAAACACAGTGACAGAGCAATAGCTAAAATAAGTGAGGCTTGTTGCATCTCACTTACAAAGGTTGCCAGACTTGGGCTCTGTCAGGCTGCCAAGAAAAGTGAATGTAAAAGTCAGGGGCCCTCAGTTCAGAAACATCCTCTGGTGAGCATGAAGTGTTTCAGCCTCAGAGATGCCAGCAGGCAGAAGCAAAGGTCCACCACGAGCTATTCCTTGGCCTCCTGAAAGCATTTAATGATATAAATCCATCTTCCTGACAATCAGCAGGGAATTAAATGACCTCTTGTCACTGTAGGTGAAACACACTGAAAGCAGAGCTCAACGTGGTGCTCTCTCCACTCAGCACGTTTTGGAGAAAAAGAGATGTCTCCTTCATGCTACAGATTTTCATTAAATTCACAGAGAGATAATGTGTTTTATAAAGAAAAATCAAAACATATGGAATGAATAATTAACATACACCAAAAAAAATTTGAAAATGAAAACACACAGAATGTTGTTACTTATTCAGCACATCAAGTACTTCAGAGTAAACAAAACAATTATAAAGACACTTCCTTTCATTTGAAGCCAAGTTAATTTTGGAGAAGAGATGCTCACCCATGATAACTGACCCCTTACAGGAAAAACTGGGAGAGGCAAGAGCTGTTGTAAATACAGAGTAGACTGCACAGTGCTCAGATATACATTAACTCTATAATGGTGTCACAGGTGAGTGATATTCCCTGGGCAATGAGGATGATTCCCTCCACAGGGAGAAAGGTTGACAGAGGTTTTGCAAAATGGACCTCACGTGATCAAAACCAGATCTAATCTTAGTTCTAACAATGATTTTATTTTTTTTGTCATCTGACCAAGGTCTTCTTCTAGACACATCTCTGTGCTCGACATCACTTATCTTTGAGAACAGAATTACTGAAACTAAATCAAACAAATCCTCTCTCCAAGTTGTATGTTCCCCAAAAGTGGATGTCAACATGGTAAGAGCTAAAGGGCCTCATGAATTCTGAAATGAAGGCCACACAGATCCTAATGCCCCCTTCTCCAGCACAGAGGGATGTGTTCTCTCTCTGCAGGAGCAGCCATGGTGTTCCCCGTGGATCAGCTACACTGTAGGCACTCTCAGGCAGATTATTACACTCACACCACCCATCCTTTAAAGCTTGGCTTGGCATCTTCAGGGGAATTGGGCCACCAGAGCAGCTCCCTTTGCAGAGCAGTGATCACACTGTGGCTGTGGAAGTGCACATCCTTCCAGAGCCAATCTCAAGTTCTCAGGATAAGCAGAGCATCCCCTCCTGTGTTCCCAGTGGCTGGAGGGAATGTGTGAGGAGGTTATAAAGCTGCCGAGCGTTCTTCCCTCGCTTATCTCTGATCTCTCCATTTCCCATGGCCTGCTGCTCCAGCTCAGAGCTCCACCATCCCAGCTCCTTCCTGGAGCTGCCTGCAGCAGATGTTCAGGGCTCTGCTGCAGACAGACAGCATCTGGGAACGGGACAGGGGGACACACCAGGGACAGCCCTGGGAGGGAAGGAGCAGAAGGTCACAGGAAGCCCTCGTGCCATATCAGTTTCAACATATGACCTGAGCAGCTTGAAAAAAAGCTTTTAATAAAATGCAGGCTTCCCCTGGAGTCTGCAGTAACTTTTCTCAAGAACTCATCCAGTTATGAAACTTTCCCAGTGCATACTGGGATGGCAAAGTCCTATCTTAAAACTAGTCCCAAATATCTGTGGGTGAGTGAAAAAACATCTCTGTGCAGCACAGTTCAGCATCAGCAGGGCTTACAGAGACCATGCAACATCCACACAGAGTTACCAGCACTTCTGCTCGAGCCCCTGGGGAGAGTGGCTTGCTTGCACACATGGGGACTTGCCTTATTTATTTATTACTTCATTTCAGCTTTCTCTGACACAAAGACCAGACAGATTTTCTTTGCCTTCAATGTTCCCAAAGCACCATAAATAAGCCCAGGATCCCTGTCTCCAGTGACATCATAGAATCAGAGAATCCTGAGCTGGAAGGGACCCAAAAGGATCATTGACCCAACTGCTGCCCTGCACAGACACTCCAACAATCCCACACAGTCTCGGAGAGTGTTGCCCAAACACTCCTGGAGCTCTGGCAGCCTCAGGCTGTGCCCATTCCGTGGGGAGCCTGGGCAGTGCCCAGCACCCTCTGGGGAAGAACCTTTCCTGATCTCCAGGCTAACCCTCCCCTGACCCAGCCTCAGCCATTTCCCAGAGCCCTGTCCCTGGCCACAAGAGCAAAGAGATCAGGAAATCTCAGAAGGGCCCAGGTGGGTTGAGCCATGCCTGGAGCAGCAGCTCCAAACTGGCACATTCCAGCCGACACAGCACCAGCCCTTACCAACAGCAGAGATACAGGACATGTCCTGCATTTTTTGCTGGCCTTTACCCTCTCTGCTCAACCAGACTCCACACAGCTCTCCAAAGGGGTTTGTTAGAACATGGTATCAAGCACAAAACCTCTGTGGAACTCAGTGAAGTAACAAAGCAGCCTTGACCTGAGCTTTCTTCTGCTGCTGCCTTGGGCATGAACTCCATGTAATGACTTGTTGAGAAACCCCAGAGAAAGGCCAGCTCTGTGCACAGCCCTGCTGGAGCACAGCCCTGGCCCCACAGTTCATTTATCCCTGTCATCCCTCCTCTGTGGCAGTGCCTTTCTGCTCCTCTTGGTGACCACTCTGCACTATTTTTTCAGGAATCCTATCTAATAATCATCCTCCAGATCTGTGTCCATCCCACCAAAATGAGCCATGGTGTTCTTTCCACCAGCCCACAGCCACTTCCTTTCATATGCTGCCCTGCAGATTTACTTGGAAACAGTGGCACTGCAGTGTCTCCACTTCAGGAGGAGATCCTGGAAAGCAATCTTCCTCACCCCAGGATGCTGGCATGGAAGTGTGCTGAGGAGCCTGGGTTATTGCTTTCCTCACTGAAGGGTTCCTTTCTCAAGCTACTTCTTTTCCCCAAGCTGCCTGCCTTTGGCAGAGCACCATTTTCAATATCACATTGCATTAGGTTCCAAATATAGGCAAGTTCTTTTATTTTACATTATATTCCCTGGGGGACTTCAAAGAACTCTGCTATTAAAGAGTAGTAATATTTAGAGCTTTATTATTACATCACACACTAGTGATATATATTTAAGCAGAAACTATTCAATTTTTCCACCTTGGCAAACTTCACAGCCCTCCTGTCCATCCTGTCGTTTCAGCCCAATTAAATGACATTAAACATGTCCAAACCTCTCACAAGCCACACTCCTGGCAAGGACAGCAGTGGCTCTGCTTGTAAACAGACAGAAAAAAAATCTGTGACTTCCTCTACAGCACCTGACCAAATGAAACTTTACACCAAATGTAGAATTTCAGGAATTTTAAAGCACTTCATCATAAAGGATGTAAAACTAATCACCAAACCTACAGAGGCATCCTTCAGTATTTTATTTCCAAAGCACCACTGACAACAGCTTTCATTTATTCATTTCATTGTTGCTCCATTTATAAATGAGCAGATTCTTTGACTTTCAATATCTCCTTGATTACAATGGGAAAAAACAACAACCCCCCCCCTCAAAAAAAAAAAACCAGGATGTCAAAAGCCCTACAAAATCACTTTATTAGTCAACTGTTTGGCCCTGGGGCAGCCCCAAACAACCCAGAATTTCTTTAAGCTCAGCTTTAGGGAGTTGGTTTCAAGACACAGCCTGGGTTTGCTAGTCGTTAAAAGGAGAAACCTGGATGAAAGGCAGCATCTTCACAGCAAAATAACTTCATTTGCTATTAATTTCAGTGTTTCAGCACGGAGGCGTCTCTGTCAGAATGCAGGCTGGGTTATCCCCGTCACACCTCCACCTCGGCACGGCCGGGTGTGAGACTCTCCAGCTGTGCCAGGGCTGCTGCCGCGATTGCTTCGGCTCAGGGAGCGACTTCCCGGGGGAAATAGCAGCACCCATCACCGGGATACCTCCAGCAAGGTGAGAACATCACAGCGAGACAGGAGGACAAACAGCAGGACTTTGCAGCAGGAAACAACTGCAGCTCACAACCAAGCAGATTCCTAAAAGCTGTTTGAGACGAGACATTTCAAAAACATGCACGACTGTGTGAACATCGAATTTGCAATTGAGGATGACTGAGGGTTTTTTTCCAGGGCTTGGGGAAGGAAAGGTTTACACTTTTCCTTTTGTCTGAGTTAACTTTCTACATATTTCTGGCTTGCAAGACAATCGCCGTGTGTAAAGCAGCTGCATTTAGTTAGAGACTTTTTAAAGGAGTTTTCAACTCTGAGGTGCTCTTTGGAGTCCCAGCAGACTGCTGGATTTCTACATCTGTTTCCAAAAAGCAGGATCCAGTGTCACACCTCAGGGAAACTTTTTTCCCCTCTTTGCCTGCTTAAATCCATGCACAAGCTTGAAAATACTCCCCTGCCCTGCTCTCATTTGCAATGCTTTAAATCCCTGTGAGGACATAATTAACACGGCAGTTTCAGTAGGAGTTAATTATAGAAACAAAGAAACGATGTCCTGAAGATAATTTGTTGCTACTTCAAGCCACTTTTGTCAAGAAATACAAGGTTGCCATCTCAAACAGGGACATCTTCTCTCATCCTCTTAGAGGCTTAAGGCAACAAAAGCATTTTGTTTGTTTTTAAACTCATTCCTGGATAGTGGCTGAAGCAGCAGCCTGTGACCTAGAGATGAAACAATTAACCACAGGGACTAATCAAGAGCTGTGGAACTTTATCTCACAACTTTCAAGGAAATCAGCAGCACCCCTACAATCTAAAACACAATCTCGAAATCTGTGGGTTTACTACATACTTTTAAAATGTTTTTCTATTATTCACATTTCTGTCACACTGACTCCTCACAAAGTTACATGATCTGGAGGAACAACGATCAAGCTGAACTGGGAATATCCAGAGCCACATCCTGCAAAAAAATATCCAAGCTGGAGAGTTCCTGTTCCTTACATTGACATTAACTTTGTGCTTTTATTTGGAACACTTGGGGCAGCCCGTGAGCACCCTTGGGAAGAGCACGAGTTAAAGGCAGTGTGAATGTACAAAGCTTTTGGGGTTGTTTTGCTCCCTGCAAGGAAAGGTCATGGACAAAAAGGCAGCAGCAGGAGACAGTGGTCCACATTCTCTTTCTGAAAATGTCAGGGTTAAAGGGTAGGGGCTGGAGATTCTGTATGGGTTGGGTTTCTGATGGAGCAAAATCTATTTACCCAACCACTACAGTCACCTTAAAGAAATTTGTGAAACATTTTAGAACAGGCTTTTTCTTTGATTTTTTTTTTTTTTTAGTTAGTATTAGATATTCAGGTTCCCTTATTCTTCCACAAAACCTAGTTTGGGAGAAAACATAGTATGTGGTTGTACCATGTGATAGATGTTTATCTATAAAAAAAGTAAATAAATCCCTTGATCTGCCCATGAATCCACACGGTAAGCGTTTGCCAAAGATATTACTTAAAATACAGGAAATACTTCACTGTGGAAAGTAACTGTTCATAATCCCAGATCCCAGTCCAGGTTGGAAGGGAGCTGGAAAGATCACCTGGTCCAGCCTTTTGTGGGAAAGGGAGCCTGGCTGAGATTATCCAGTCTCCTCTTGGAAACCTCCAGCAGTGGGGATTCCACCACATCCCTGGGGTGATCATTCCACTGAATTATTGTCCTCACTCAAAAAAATGCTTTCTTATGTTGAGATAAATCCCTCAGTGAATTGTACTGCAATGACCAGATTAACAGTCATAGATAAAGGTGAATTCATCCTCTGATAGATATTCCCAGCAGAATTCACAGTAAACAAGAAATGGTCAGTTTTGGACCCAATGTGATCAGTTGCTTTATGTTCATGGGGTTTTGTTTTTCCCTTCCAGGCTCTTTGAAACATGCAAAAAATTCATATGACCCTAAAGCTTTGAAATTATCTGAAAAACAAGAGGGAAAATGACCTTTTTTCCCCTTCTAAAAACACAGCTATTTGTTAAGCGCACACAGCATTCCCTGGAGACACTAGAAAACAACTTTTGAAAGTTTTCCCATTGAGATGTCATGAAGAATTCCAACCCCAAACCAGAACTCATCCAGCCATTGAATCTGCACCACGAGACTCCTGTGAGCCGCGCTGGGACATCGGGAAATCATTCAAACAGATCCATTCCCCCACACACAATCCCAGGAATTGCATCCTTGGGGACACGCTGGAGCTCCGGGAGAAATCCAGGCACAGGGATATGGACAAGAGAGTTATATCTGGTAGCCACAAGCAATTCTTAAAGGCAGTTATCCCTCTTTATTTACAATTTGGGTGTAATTTTGGCTTTTTCATCAACTTTCTCTCTGTAGCATTCACTTTCCCCCTTTCTTTGAATATTAAATACAGCCATATTATCAAGCAGGGCTTCTCAGAGGTGGCTTGTGATTTAAGCAATAAAACCCTCCGGAGGAGCCGGAGCTCACGCATTTCCAACTCTTGCCGAAATTCTCATGCAGGCGTCCAAAAACACTGCTCACTTTTTACTGACTTGGCCTGAAGGACGCAGTCCTTGCCCAGCTCCAGCTATCCCGATTCCAAAGTCTCTTTCTGCCTGGTTTACACGTAAATCACTGGCAAAAAGGCTGGAATGAGAGCCCTGATCGAACGCAAGGATCGCGGGGTAACTGTCCGTCGCTAACAACAAAACCGAGACGCTTTCTTTTTGTGGAGAAGAAATAAATAGATAAATAAACAAACATTTTTTAGGAATACAAGCGGGGTGAGATGGCAAAACATGCCCTCAGAGCTGGATCCGAGGGACAAGTGTGATAACACACCTCGGGCACCATCAATCACGGACCGCAAAGCGGGACCGCCTGGCTATGTTACTGGCCCCAACACTCGCAAAGAGCTTTTTTACGAAGCAATTAAACACAGATAGAGTACAAACCCCCGAGCTGGTTAGCGGGAGGCGGCGCGGGGGCAGCACTGGAGCCGCCGGGCTCCCCTCATTGCCGCCGGGCTCCCCTCAGCGCCGCCGGGCTCCCCTCAGCGCCGCCGGGCTCCCCTCAGCGCCGCCGGGCTCCCCTCATTGCCGCCGGGCTCCCCTCATTGCCGCCGGGCTCCCCTCAGCGCCAGGTTCCCCCATTGCCGGGCTCCCCTCAGCGCCGGGCTCCCCTCACTGCCGCCGGGCTCCCCTCAGCGCCGCCGGGCTCCCCTCAGCGCCGCCGGGCTCCCCTCAGCCGGCCCCGCTGCCCTCATCCCGCCCGGGCTCCCCTCAGCGCCGCTCCCCCTCACCTTGCGTGGCGTCCCCGGGCTCGGCGCGGCTGCCCGCGCGCAGCAGCAGCAGCAGCGGCAGCAGCAGCGGGAGGCTCCCGTCCGCGCCGCCCGGCTGCTGCATTCCTGAGCCGGCGCTGCTCCCGCATCCACCGCGGGGCCGCCGCTCCTCCGTCCCGCGCAGTGCCGGCGGGCGGGGAAGGCGGCGCGGGCGGGGAGGGAGCAGAGCAGGGCCGCCGCCGCCCTCAGCCCTCAGCCCTGCCCGCTGTCAGCGCCCGGCGTGCGCTGCCCGAGCCCGCAGCGCCCCCTCGCGGCTCCCCTCAGCGGCCTCAGTCCCCTCAGCCCGCGCCGCCATTTTGTCCCGCTCAGGGCCGGCGGCGCCGCGGAGGAGCTGCCCCGGGGCGGCCTTGACGGAGCTCCGAGGGGAGCTTTCCTTCCCCTTTCCCTTCCCCTTCCCGAGGGTCTGCCCCTCATACAATCCCTGCGGGATTGACGCATTTGCGGGGGGAACCCTCTGCACAGAATCGCCTCAGAGGTTATCCAGTCCAACCTGTGACCAAACACAGAATCGTAGAATCGAGTTGGAAGGGATCACAGCGGGTAATTTGGTCAACCTCCCTGCTCCAACATCCCAGAGCATGGGATTGTGTTTAGAGGGTTCTGGAATATCTCGTGAGGGAGACTCCACACCCTCTCTGTTCAGTGCTCAGTCACTGCCCAGGGAGGATTTCCATCCCTTCCCAAGAGTCTGCCCCTCATACAGTAATCACAGTCTGTGGGATTACTGTAGATCCCACAGGGTTTCCATCCCTTCCCCTTCCCAAGGATCTGCCTCTGATACAGTAACCGCAATCTATGGGATTATTACACTTGGTGGGGAACATTTCTCACAGAAATCACAGAATCGTTGAGGTTGGAAAAGACCTCCAAGACCATCAAGTCCAACCTGTGACCAATCCCCACTTTGTCAACCAGACCAGCCCCCAGACATGCTTTCCCCTCTCTCTGGTGATCAGAAACTGAGTTTTTGGGAAGCAGGGTTGGAATTCCCTCCTTCCAATGGTGGACAACAGTTTTGCTGGAGGTGGAGGACACTGCCAAAGCGGGCTGAAGCTCCTAGGAGTGATAATTACTTTCCATCCAGAAGAATGATCACATTCCTGGGATGCTTGGGTTAGGTTTAGGATTTCAAAAGTCAGCAACTGTTTAATAAAAAGCTCATAAGCAGAGTGGAAACAAGGACAAGATTAAAGCAATTTCCTCCTCACTTCCTGCTAGATCAGATCCCTTAGGCTTTTCTTCTGCCATATGAATCTTGTATTTCTTGTCAGACACTAGTAGAACTTCAAGAGGAGGAAGAAACCCAGATAAACATCTGGCTGCGTGTTAGGGGAAGGAGGTTGAGGTCTGGAACCACCTTCTCCTCACACATAAAAACCTGCACATATTCCTCCTCTCACCAGCCAGGAAAAAGACAAGAGATTATCTATTTCCTCGGGCAAACTGACCAATAAACAAACAAGCAGGGTTGAAATGAGCAAGGCGAACTAAGCTTGATGTGTTTTAGGATCTGGTGTGACATGTGGAAGGGACTGTCACCTGCTGGGTCCTGGGTGGCTGCGTTTGTGCCAGTTCAGGTCCTTGAAGCACCTTGAAGCACCTTGAAGCAACCCCAGCCCAGGTGAACAAGGCAGCCCCAGCTCCAGCCAGGATCATCAGACAGTTCAGAGTGGTGAGGCAGGTCTGAGATCAAGCTGAGAAATCAACACCAGCTCAGGGTCTGTTCGTCAGGAGCCATTCCAGCAGCACTCCCAGGCACAGTGAATTCACAGCTCAGTGGTTCTGGCAGGTAAGCAGGGAAGTCAATCCGTGCCTCAGCAGGGCCCACAGCCACCGGGATGCTGCAGGGACAGACTGAGGGGAGCAGGCTGAGCTCAGAGAGAGCCCTGGGCAAGGTGAGGCTGGGGCTGCAGATGAGCAGGTCAGTCATTGAGTGCCCTCAGGGGCTGACCCTTCCCCTGGGGACACGGGAATACCGGGAATACCGGAGCTGTGCCGGCGGGAAGGTCAGGCGTGCAGCTGGGATTGCAGCAGCCCAGGCTTGCCTGCCCTGACCCTGGGAAGTGACATTTCAGGTTAGCTCTGACTGATCTAACACCTCCTGTGTTTCCTTGTGTTCACCCGGGCAAGTCCATTCAACAAACCCTCAGTGAGGGAGACTGGGAACGATATTCCCCAAATCAGCCACTGGGTCCAGTTCAGTTCCCCACAGCTGCTGGGGTGTTGGATCCAGCACAGGTGAGTGGGACTCTTCTCCAGAGTCTCCACTGAACCACTGCTCTTGGCAGCAGCTGCTGTTACACCTCTTCAGCTGGAACACAAAACTGTTTCCTTCATCTCTCTGAAGTAAGATGTCCATGAGATCCAGATTCCTCTGAGCTGGGCACAGGGATAACCCACTAAAGACAGAAAAAAAGTCCATGGTAGGCACAGAAACTAAATGGAGATTCTCCGAGTTTCCATTTAGCTTCGAAGTTTTTGCTACATGCAGCATGAGAGGATAAATCATTTATAATTAAAAAACAAACCACTTATTTTTAGCTGCAAATCTACCAAAGTGCATGCAATTAGCAGATATAAATCACTTCCTGGCTCGCAGACTGTTCAGCACAGCACATAAATGAAAGTTAAAACATACGTTTGGGGAATACGTGGTACATCTGCTCTCAATCTGCAGCATTTGGAAATCAATACAAATATTCTCCCTGCTTTAACATGCTGCAGTCTGTCATCCCACAGTGGAAGGGCTAAAAATATATTAAACAAAGGGACTGGAGTGAACACAGCCCTGAAGACCATCAGATCCACAGTGATCTGATGGCAAAAAGAATTCGAGGTAGGGATAAGCATTGGCTTGGGAGGACAAATTAGAGTTTCTCCTCCGTGGTCTCAGGATGCTTGGGGGATGAAGTTAAAGCTTCATCACATAAAGCTTCAGAAGGTGACTCTGGGGAGAAGAATCAACCATTTGATACATGTCCACATATTTTAAAACAACGACAGGCTTGTAGTCAATATCTTGGTGGAATTAGTTCCCGCAGGGAAAATGTATTATCCACAAAACTTTCTTATTCTTTTTTTTTTCTTTTTTTCTTTTAAACAAAAGATAGCAAAGAAGCTGTCTGGGAATGATTTGTAAGTACAATAAACCTCACAAGAGGATGATAAGCAAAGTATTGTAAGAGAATCGTGTCAGAAGTACAGCAAAATAAAAGAGAAACATTACACATTTGTAGTTACTGACAATGTGTGTTCTTAAGTATCATGTCACATTAGAAAAGAATCCTTGTTTTCCTTTCCAGCTTTCACTAATATTCCTATTAATCTGTACCAGATTTTCTGATTCCACCATTTAAAGCCATATCCATCACCCTTTGCCCACTTGAAATTCAACTGGAATTACACCACTGTGTTCCAGAGTGGAAGCTGGAAGTGAGTTTAGAATTTCCATGGATTCCTAGAATCTGTGCATCCATGGCAAGACCATGTGTTAACCTGATTTCACCATGGATTTTTAATCATAAGGTGGAAAACAACAATTGCTGTTACTTTTTAAAGATGGAAGATTTGGACATAATTTACACTGAGTTCTTTAGGAAGATAATTCTGTCTAACTCAGGTAAAAACATTGTCCACTTGATGCCAGCTTTGTTTTCCAGTGGAATTTCAGGAGCAAGTGCAGCATAAATAATATGTTTCTTTAAAAGGGACAGGAGATATGAGAATAAATAATTTTATCCTGAAGGTCAGGATCAGGCTGATGAGGAGGAGATGCATTTGTGCCAGTCTGCAACTGCTCTGTCTCCTCAGGTGGAATTTTTCTTTGCTTTCAGAGGAAAGAGAAGGATCAGTGAGCCATAGGGAACGTGGCAGGGAGCAGTGGCAGGGTCAGGGGACAGGTGTGGCCCTGGGGAATGACACAGGGAGCATCAGGAGGTGCAGGTCAGCCTCCTTCAGATCGTTTAGTTCAGTCTATGGTCTGGGAGTACTTTGCAAATTGGCAGAAAACTGTGGGAAAGATGAAAGGAAAAGCCTTGAAATAGACCACAGTTCTTTCATGTGTGTATTACCCTGGAATTTTATATATATAAATAAATATATCTATATATTTATACCTCAGGAAGACTCTGTTCTTTACATCCCTGAATTACAAACCTCCTTAATACATAATGTCACCCTTCTGGGAAAAGGAAGGTGACACAATGGGACAGAAACACCAGCAGCTGCTTAATAACACATGCAAATACTGGCACACTTATTGCACATTATTTTTGTTGTTGTTATGACTTTGTTTATTGAAGTGGCACCGCAGCCTTTCATTACATTTGACATCCATTGTCAAATGGTGCTTTGGAAGTGTTAATTGAAGGAGCAGACATGGTGCAGTCGCTGGGAGAAGTTTGTAAAGCAACACTTCCAAACACTCACCCAGGCTGGGCATCCACTCTTCAGGTGCTGAGCTTTGTGGTCATCCTTAGGGAGGAAAGAGTTGTAATTATTTGATGTCATTAGCCCCAGAACTGAGTCTGGAAAAGAAGGGGATGGATTCACAGCTCAGTTTGGCCATGACCAAGTTGTCCTTTTGTAAAACATCTCAGGTAATTGCAGGTGAAACTGCTCTCTAACTTCCAAGTTTCTCACACAGAGTTTGTTTGCTTCTTCCAAAAGGAATCAACCAACTCCATCCTCAAAAAATCTGATCCAGAAAGAAGGCTGTTAAGGCAATAGTTGGGAAAACTGAACCAATATTACACCCAATTGTCATAATCCATCACTTCACACCATTTGCAGGGATCCCCAGCCCCTCCTGCCAGGAAGGATCAGAGCATCCTCAGGATGAACAAGGAGATTTCAGCACCTTCCTAAACATTCTCATCTTTGTGGCCAGGTGTGTGAGGCAGTCAGGTACTTCAATCATTAGAGGAAGGAGAACATCACCATTTCTGCAGCAGAAAAGCAGATTCCAGAGCTGGTGGATTGACAGATTAATAAGAAGGCCCCTTGTCTGCCTTTACAATTTATTTACTTGCAAGCCTACACAGGGATTTTGTGAAGGATCTGGCATCTTAAACAGGTTTTTATTCCAACAACATTTCAAATCACCTTTAAGACTTCCAATTAAGACGAACAACTGGGGACCCATGGGTGGAATTTGCATGGAAGTTAGCAGGGGCTTGGCAAAGCCCTGACAGCAGGGTTTAGGTATCAGCTTTATAGACTTGTATTGTCCTATCTAACATCTCGTATTTTCCACTCATTGTGCATGTAAAACTTTTATTGCTATCAGCATGAGTTTAGCACAGCACTAACCCAGAGATGTGCCCCGAGGAGCCAACATGAGCTGAGGTACCCCATTCACTTGAACTGGCTGCACTAAATCTTGGTGGTGAATGTTTGGTTTAGTTCCCCCATAAACCTCGTCTGCAGGATTTATATATTTTGGCTCCCTTTATTTTGACTCTGGTGGCTGAATTTGCACTGGGCTCAAGTGACTGCAATCCCAGTCCCAGCAGCAGCAAAGCTGCAGCACAGCAGGGATTTCTCCTTGTGTAAATACAGGGCTTTGTCTGGTGAGATGCTGAGGGCACTGCCTTGGTGGAGTTTCAGGGGGATCCCGGAGAGCTCAGCACCTCCAGGGAGAAATTCCAGCCCCTGCAGTGACCAAACCCCCCAAGTGTGTCTGTGGTCCCTCTCTGTAGCCCTTTGTCCCATCACAGCACACACTGCATCTACTTATCTCCTTGTGGATCACAAACACTGAAATGTTTATTTTCCTGTGTTATGAAAGCACACTTCTATCTGCAACAAAAAATTATGTCAATTGTGAAGATGATAAAGATGTTTTTCCCTCTAAAGCTCTGTGAAATTTAGGTTTTTTGTCACATGGGTGTGGGGGTTTTAAATAGTTTTTCCATAATGGCTTCAGTGGGATCTCTTAGTTCTTTTCCTTTATTTAGAGTTGATTTTTTAAAAAATCCGTTTCAATTCCAGTGAAATTGTCTCTGATCTGATAAAGGAGATGAAGTCACTGCACAGGCTTACTATTTTATTTCCATAAGGTTTGAAAGTTTTGTTCCCTGCAGTGTTTTGGAGCCCAGGAGTATTCATCTGTTTTGTAAAAGGAAAGTTCTACGGAACAACATTTGGTCACTGTTGTCTGAATTTCATTATTCTGTTCTCCAGACTAGCAGAGGGGAAAAGTGCAAGTTAGCTGGGTCACAGTCTGAAATGTGAGAGCAGTCAACTTTTTCTGAAGTTTATGGGAATGAAAGGAAATTTAATACTGTTCAAAAGAAAGATTTAAAGTTGCATCATGTGAAAACAATCGGAGAAGTTTAATCCCGAGGTCTTGGGTTATTTGGTAACTTACATGACCATTTGTCAGCCTGCAAAAGATGAAGTTGGCTTTGCCTCTGTTAACAGTTGGCCTCTGTTTTGGAGTGGTTTTGCAGTGCCAAAGGAACAAACAGGAGTTATAGTGGGTTTATAGACCACTACTCGTTCTATTCTTCTCCATCCTTTCAGCTGCTGCCACTCTGCTCGGCTCCGTGGGCTGCCAGCGCGGATCTCCCACCGCTCTGGGAACACGTGCTGACAAGCCTTTCATGGCACAGGGGCTGCAGGGCCTGACAGCTTCTCAGACTTCTCAAAAGCTGAATACATATCCATAATTTAACCTTTACCTCTCAGCCTGCTCCAGGCCTCATACATTGCATTGTATGTGGAATAAAAGCCATGGGACCCTGGGATGTAACTGAATACTTAATGTTTGGTAATGTTTCCAGTGTATCATTTATGCTAAAGGATGTTGATGGAAACATTCTTTACATTTAGATCAGTTTCTGTGGAGCAAATTGAAGTGAAAATCTGCAGAGCTTTGAATGCATAAAAATTAGAGAACTTTTTCCAGAGTGTTCCAGCACGAATTCCATCACATAACTCTTAGCAAAGTCTTTTGCTGTTAAGAAAATTCTCAGGAATTGTAGCCTGAGCCTCCCTGTGTCATCTCCTCCTGCCATGGATAATCCTCCACGGATTTGGCATTGGCGCCTTCTGTGTTTGACCACAACTCTGCAGAGATTTAAAATCATGGGAATCATTATTAAAGGGGGAAAAATGGCATCAAAACAAAGACAGCTTGGTGTTGAGGGACATTTTAAATATTGATTTGAGGGAGTTGAGTCCCACAGGAGTAACTTTTAAGCAGATTTTTGGGGTGTCCACGGGGCTGTGGCTGTGTAGCTGCTGTGCAACTGGACAAGCTGAGGTTTAATCCATTTAACTCGGGATGGAGCCTCTTTCCCTGTGTTTCTTGGAGCAATTAATCTATAAGTTGCTTTTACCAGCTCTGAAAATAGGGGTTTATGTGGTTTCTTTTTCACCTGAAGATTCAGTAACTCCTCAGACATCCATGCTGGAGCTTGTGAAGTCTTGTGTTCCTACACAGAACTGCAGAAAAGAAATGGAATCCAGAGCAGAAAAATACTGGATTTTTGTGTGTGTGTATGGAGAAGATGGTCAGTTGGAAAACTGTGAAGGAGACTAAAAAGGAGGAAAAGCTGAAAACAAAGAAGGGAAAGAGGAGAAGAAACTCCAAAAGTTAAGATGAAAGATCCAATTGCAGTGAGCTACAAACCATTGTGCACCATTGTGAGGAATTAGTGCATAGTGAGAGGAATCTGTTGCACTTCCCTGGATCTAAAAAACAATTTCTGTGAATTCCCAGTGGTGTTTGCTGCTTAGCATCAGCACAGCTGGTCATGGCAGAAGAAATCAGGAGCTGAGGTGTGCTCTGTACCTTGCTCTACACACAGTAAGTTCCACAGACACACACAGGGACATTCTGCTGCTTGGTGGCTTTTCAAGGCCTGTATCTAAAATTGAAAAATACAGCCCAGCTGCTTCTTATAAGACATCTACAGCAGTCACTTCAAAGCACAACCTACAAGAGCTGCTTAAAAATTGCCTTTGATTCCCCCTGATAGAGAGCTCACCAGGGCAGCCAGGGAGCTGAAACCACAAATGGCTAATTTCACTTTTGCTGCTGTTTAATTTAAACTGATTTATTCTGTCCCTTTTCTTTTTCTTTTTTTTTTCTGAGAAAGCATCAAAATAAAACGTCTTACATTGCACATTCCGCCATAAATGTTATCATCAGTAAATGCTTAAAATGCTGCCAGGAGCTGCACTGTCCCACCTGCTGCTGGCAGGGAGACACTAATTAACAGCCCTGGACATGTTGCACATTTTTGCTTTGCAATAAAATAAAAAAAAAAAGGCTTCAATTTGCATTCAATCTCTCTACTTTCCATGTAACCTAAATATTGAATCTCCACAAAAGCAACAATTTTATCAGGAGGACACTCAAAGGTAAAAGCCAGTAAGTGTGGGGTAAGCTCTGACCTCTTGAAACTGGAGGGAGCTCAGGTACTCCTGAAAAAGGCACTTAACTCAGCCAAATCCATTTTAGCATCCCAATAAAGTCCCATTTAGCTATTTAAATAACACCTACATACTAATTAACTTCTTCAGCCTAAGCTGCACATAACTGATGCTTTCATTTTGCTTTGGAAAAGGCTGTGCTTCACCCTGGCACATGTAGGTATCTGAAACTAGGCAGGACCATCATTTAAATATATATATATATGTATTTTTTCCTCTGTCATCCAAACTCTCAAACAGCTGGAAATTCTTGTGAAGGGAGAAACACCTCTAAACAGCTGCTGAGTCAAATTAAACCCCAGCATAGTTTAAAAATCACATTATTTCCTTCTGTAGGAGCTGAGCAGCTGATTCATGCCCTCATAAAGCATCTTCTTGGAGGCTGACTGTAATTACAGAGCATCATAACACTTTTATCTTTAGGCTGCCCTGGGACAGCATGGATTTGCAGTGTTTGTCTCCAGCTTTTCACCCAGAGAGGCTCTTTGCAGACAGAAGGCAAAGTCCCTGTGCTCAGGAACTGTCCCAGGTGTCCCTGCTGGAGCTGAGCATTCCCGAGGCTCTCCCAGCCCCACCACGGGAGCTCCATGGCATTGGGAAAGGACACACATGCCTGGGAATTCTGTGCCAGAAACAGTACAAGCACTCTGCTCGTGAACTTCCTCAACTCCTCCGCTTCCCTCCAGCTCCCCCTGTCTCCAGGAGCAGCGGATGAACACGGAGCCAGATGATTCAAAGCTCTACACACTCACTTGCTCTCACACAGGGCTCGCTTGGCCTTTTATTCCCTCCACAGCTTACCTTTTATTCCCTTCCTTTGTGCTCTGGATGCAAGGAGGGACTGGAAAAAGAGGAGGCACCATGGGGATTCCCAATAGCAGGAATTCTGCAGCACAGCAGGAGCTGCAGCACTGCTGGAACTCACCCTGGGGCACCCAAACGGGAGCAGGGCATGGAAGGTCCTTCCTGCTGGCTTTTACAGAAGAGCAGAGGGAGCTGAATTGATCTGAAGCTGCTGTAAAGTCTTTCTAAGCCACGTCATGGTATCAGATAGAGCCATGAAGTGCAGCCAAACTCCTCCAGTGTTCATCTCATCCCTGCTGGTTCCAGAAAGTTTGAAATTATGGCAAATTAAATTGTCACAGACAGGTTTTTCACCAGCCTTTGCCTCGCTGTAGTAGAAGAGATTTGAAAGCTCATCCAGTCCCACCCCTACCAAGGGCAGGGACACCTTCCACTGTCCCAGGCTGCTCCAGCCTGGCCTTGGACACTTGCAGGATCCAGGGGCAGCACAGCTTCTCTGGGAGTTCCATCCCAGCCCCTCCCCACCTTCCCAAGATCCCATCTCTCCCTGCCCTCTGGCAGTGGGAAGCCATTCCCTGTGTCCTGTCCCTCCATCCCTTGTCCCCAGTCCCTCTGCAGCTCTCCTGGAGCTCCTTTAGGCCCTGGAAGGGGCTCTGAGTTCTCCCTGGATCCTTCTCTTCTCCAGGTGAACATTCCCAGCTCTCCCAGAGCAGAGGGACTGCAGCCCTGGAACATCTGATCACCATCATCACTCAGATCCACCCCAGCAGCTGCAGCCTTGGCTCCTCTCACACGCTGTCACACGAGGAGCCTGGATGAATTTCAGACCTGGACTGTTGCTCCTCACTAGGATTCCTCACTCTAATTAAAACTTAATTTGTTCCCTGCAATCAAGCTGAACGTGTGGAGCTGAATGTTCAGCCCTGGGAGGGTGGGAGTTTTCAGAACTCAAGTGCAGGTGGGGTGCTGGGAGCAGCACAGACCTTAAAGCCATTTCCCAGGATGGGGAATAGGGCTGTTACCCCTCCTAATTCTGGCTCACAGTCACAACCTGTGAAAACAAAGGCAGCAAAACCAAATCCCTCTCAGTTTTGGAATTTTATCCCTTCGAATCTCTGTATATTCCACCCCACTGCTCCCACCTCCATCCCAGCACCAGATCCTGATCCTGTCCCATTCTTACCATGCTTCCCTGACCTGGTCCTTCACCTGCAGTCCTTGGCCCCAGCCTGGCCCTGCTGCTTTCTGGTCCCAGCTCAGCATTTCTGGGATCTTCCCAGAGCCTCCCACAGCTGGGAAATGTGAGGGAATACCAAGGAAAGGGATACAAACTCTTCTGATGGTGGGGGAAAAGCGAGAGACTCTGGAACTTGCTGACATCCCTGCTCAGTGCCTGAAAACTGAGGGAACAAATGAGATTTGATTTGATTTGATTTAAATATTGGTTTCGTTCATCTGCTGCCACTTTCTCCACCTATGCCTGGGCACTGCTGTCAGTGCTGTGATGGGAACATGCCAAAGAACACATTTTTTTCAGTGGTACCTGCAAATTTTGCCCAAAACTCTATGTGCTGAAGATCTGGGGATTAGATTTTGGGTTTATCACATGGAATTACCTCACCAATAACAGCACCATACAGTGTTTTTCTGAACTGTTTTGGGTAGTCTCAAACCTGAGGTTTGTGCCAATATTTCTGCCAATCCTTGGGGACCAGCTGGGCAGCCTGTGCCTCGCCAAGGCTTCAGGGGTGCAGGGATTGTGACTGAATCCCGGAATTATTAATGAAACCACAACAGAGTGAGGTGTGGCAAGACTCTGCCTCAGCTGGAGGCAGCCCGAGCCTCTTTACCAGTGCTGCCATCTAGAGAGAGACAGTCCATCTCCAGGGTGGGAAATGCTCCAGAAAACCAGGATTTCAGAGCTTTTGTGCCTCAAGCACAAGGGTTCAGCCATGCCCCTTGTGCTGGGAGTCACCCTGGACTGATTCCTGCCAGCTCAACTCCTGGCCATGGCATCTCTGCACAGCCAGCCAGGCTGGGCCAAGGGAGCCCTGAGCACAGTTTGGGGCTGGGCTGAGCTCTGCTCCAGGCAGGGCTGTGGCTGCTCTTCCCAGGAAGCTCTTGGGATGTGTTTCCATCTCTGTGCCCAGAAATGAGATCTGCCTTACGGAAAGATTACAGCGCTGTGACTGCTGAGCCATCTGGATCTCATCAGGCTCCTCCAGGATGGGAGTCCTGAGCTTTGGCCTGGAGAGAGGCAGAGAAAGAGCAGGAAGCATTTTTTATGCAAATCTCCATCTGCAGAGGGGCTGAGTC
This sequence comes from Lichenostomus cassidix, assembly GCF_008360975.1. NCBI lineage: Eukaryota > Metazoa > Chordata > Aves > Passeriformes > Meliphagidae > Lichenostomus > Lichenostomus cassidix. Next base: position 1,794,604 of record NC_139489.1, read on the forward strand.
TGTGCAAAGCCCTCGGTGGCCACGGCTTTGGCAAAGGCAACACATTAAGTACTGCATGGACCGACTGTGCTCCCTTGCTCCTGGGGATCCACCAGCATCCAATCCAGGAGTAGGAGAGGATTTCCTGAGAAAATCAGGACTAACTGAACTTCAGGAGTGTCCTGTACTTGGAGCTGCAGCAGTTATCCTGAACCTCCAGCCACTTCCCCTCCATGTGGCCTTAAAATCCCTGCAGGGATGGGGACTCCACCACTGCCCTAGGCAGCTGTGCCAGGGCTGGACAGCCCTTTTGGGGAAGAAATTTTCCCTAACATCCAACCTAAAGCTCCCATGGTGCAGCTTGAAGCCATTTCCTCTCATCCAGTTGCCAAGACCTGAGAGAGGAGCCCAATCCTCACCTGGTTCCAACGTCCTGCCAAGGAGTTGTGAGAGCATTTTTCGTGTCACAAAGCTCCAAATCCCATGAGCCAGACAGGCATGGGCTGCACAGGCGCAGATTGTTTGTCACAAGGAACAGGTAACAGGGGAATGGATCAGTTTGGGCTCCACTTTGCAGCACTTGTAGGTGTGGTGGGAAGGAGCAGCTGCAGGAACTGAGCTGAGCTAAAGCCATGAGAGCACAGGAAGCTTTGCCTCGCCTTCTGAAGGTGCTGAAAGAATTCGGGAGCCCCAGGAGAGGAGAGCTTGTGTGTCACCAGAGAGCTGTTAGCACCACCAGTCAGCACCAGGATGGGCAGAGAGCAGCTCTGAGCACTGTTTGACTGAAAAACACTCACAGTTCCATTTGGAGGAACCCAGGACTGACCTGCTTTGACAAGAGGCCAACCATAAACTCCAGGGTCACTTGTTCACACAATGCTTAAAAGGCAAATTAGAGCAGCCAGATTGGTTTTCCCCCACTAATCCCAGCTTCCTGGTTTAGTGCTGCAGCCAGCTGTGAGGGAAACCTCTGGAAGCATCCTGCCAAGGGAAGCCCTGGGTGAGACAGGACATGGCATGGAAAACACAGCTCTTCCAAACTTGGGCACAAGCTCTTCCCAGGTCCTACCTCGGCTTTTCCACTTATTTACATCTTGGGTTTGAGGGTTTGATCCACCCCACAGCAGAGCAGCTCCCCCAGCAGAACTGTCAGTGCACATGGAGCAGCAGAGACACCTCTCCTGTGCACAGCTGAGATTAAAAGCCTTTTGTGGTCACATCCAGTCTCCCCTGGCAGGGGTGCTGGCAGGTCGGGATCAGGGTGGGATATTCCACATTTCTGGAAAATAGAGCTGCTCCCTCAGACCTGCCCAGGGAGTTTCAGCCCAGGGCAGAAGATGGGGCATGGAGATTGCAGATTTGGGTGACAAAGGCAAGCAAACCAAGAGGGGACAGGACCTAAACTCATCCCACTGATCTGAGCACTTCCAGGGAAAGGGCAGGAGGATGCAGCTGCAAGTCCTAACTTCAAACAAAGCTACAGCTGTCTCCAAACTGACCCTATCTGTGCCCTTGGATAAGATATTGCACACTAATGCCTGCAAATCTGATTATTCCAAGGCTCTTACTGTCCATGTTCAACCAAACAAGCTCATCCAAACCAGGATAAAGTATTGGTGCTTCTTTCCCAGGAAAATTTCCAAGACAGAAAAAAAAAGCCTGTGAATTATTGAAGAATTTAGTGTCTCTATTATTCCTAGAGCTTTTTGTTTAAGCAAAAGCCAGGAGTCGACTTGCTGCTCCCAAGGAGCACCACACCCAACCTACTGGCAGCTCTGGGGACGCAGAGAAGCAGCAAAGGGGACAAGAGGTGCTGAGGGTTGGGGTTTATTGGCTATCCTTAGCAGCAAAACAGTGTTCTTAAATACAGGGATAAAATCAATATTCCTCTTTTAGTGCTGATTTGACAAGGAAAGGGGGCTGGGCTGACTCCCTGCCCCAGTGCTCTCTCCAGCACAGGGGGCTCTATGTGATGACGGTGGGCCCAGAGCGGCCGGTTCTTTCGTGGAGCTGGGAAAGTTTCAGTGCAATGGAAATGAGAGGTGCCAACATCACCTGCAGGGAGGAAAGAGAGGGCTCAGAACCTCAGAGCAGCACTCACAGCTTTCCCATGCCACATCCACGTCAGCCTGGGCCACCAAAGCCCATGCTCCCCATGCTCTTCCTGGCACCTCCACATTGCCCCAAGCAAACAGGGCTAAGAGAAGGCTCAGCTCTGGGAGCCAGCAGTGGCAGGACGGAGGTGCAGCACCCACCTGTGGGTCTTGGTTACTCTTCTGAGCATCCTTCTCGTAGCTGTCGATGTAGAGGCGCACGGTGGCCCCGGCGCTGCCTGTGCCGCTCAGCCGGAAGATGATGCGCGAGCCGTCGGAGAAGATGAGCCGCAAGCCCTGCTCGGGGACACGGGGGGAAAGGCCTCTCAGCTTGGCTCTTGGGTAGCCAGGGGGTTTTCCATGATTCCCAGCATGGCTGTGCCTGACCTGCACCATCCCTGCTCTTCAGGGAGCCGCAGGAGGCTCCTGTGCTACCCTTTCCACACCCCTGGCGGGATTAATATCCATCCTAACCCACACCGGGGAATTTGCTAAAGCTCCTGAAACAAGAGCTTGGACTGCCTGCCAGACACAGCATTCCCAACCCACTGCTCCTCCACAGAAACAGGACATGAAAAAAACCCTCCCAGGCTGTGCCCACCTGGTTCCTGGAGACGCTGCCATCCACAGGATCATTGTACTCAAAGTTGTCAGCTTTCTCCACCGTGTAGACTTTGTCCCCACTCGAGAGCTGCTTCCCCACAAAGGAGCGGTCAAACATCATTGTCTCCAAGTCCTTCATCATTTTGTTGGCAGCATCTGCATCCACCTCCTCATAGTCGTACCTGCAGCCAGCAGCACACACGGGGTTAGGGAGGGGAGGATGCAATGAGTTGTGATGGTTTGGGATGCTCTTTTTAAGCTCTGTGGTCGCCTTGTGGGTGTTCTCTGCTGCCGTAGTGGAGGAGAGGACAGGGAGAAAAGGCACATAAAAGCACCAGCATGGGTTTTTCAGAGAAGTTCTCCATCTCTGGAAGTGTTCAAGGCCAGGTTGGATGGAGTTTGGAGTAACCTGGGATAGTGGGAGCCCATGGAATGAGATGGGCTTTAAGGTCCCTCCCAGCCCATCCCAGTGTGGAATTGTATGAAAAGAGAGGAGTTTCTGTGTGCAGCTAAAGCTACATCCACACAGATCCTTGGGATCCAGCACAGCTTATCACAGGCATTTGGTGCCAGGAGATGAAAGCACAAAATGCTGTCTCACACCGAGTGTCAGACCAGGGCCAAGCTCCAAGTGACTGCCAAGAATTTCCTGTAGTTCTGCCCACAGCACCTCACCAGCTCCCTCATGGTAACTGTGAACACCCTCAGTGCATCCCTACAGCAAACAGCAGCTGTGACTGCACCAGGAAATCATCCAGTGCCAGCTTTGATGTCCCTGCCCCGGTGAGAGAGGCAGCAGAGCACACCCCAGGATCCCAGACTCCATATTCCCAGCGCCAGCAGGATTTGTGCCGCTTTGTTTGGCGGCTGACCCGCCTAGCCCTGCGCTCAGCGTGCTCTGCACACATACCTCGGGTGCTAAAAGGCTGCCTTTTTATCCTAGACTTTGGCATTTTTCCCCAGCTTTCCATGCCTCAGATGTGTGCTGGCTTTGTGCTGAGTGGTGGAGGGGGGGAAAGAAATAAAAAACAAAGGAAAAGGCAAGTTCTTTGATTTGGCAATTTGAGATGGAATTTTCATGTAGATCTTCCAAGCTGAAGAATTTCTGCCTAATGCTTTCACAGGTAGTGCTCCCACCTCTGCAGGCTGTTCTCACTCCTTCCCTTGCCATCTTCCATGTCTACTGCAGGTTAAATGTGAGCATTTGGGGACTGGACCAGGTAAATACCAGCCATGGGGCTGAGCATCCATTCCATGAGACACTGCTGTCACTGACGATGTCACAAATTAACCTCTGATGTGGGGTCTCAAAAACCAGACTGAACTGATGGAAAAAGACTCTTGGAGAAATAAATCTCTGTGTGTGACAGAGGACAGGGACTGTGAAGTGTCAGGAGCACTTTCCCCACCTGGTGAAGAAGTTCCTGCCGTACTTCTGCCAGTGATCCTTCATGATGTCCTCCACGCTCTGCTTGCGGGTGGCCAGGATGGAGAGCCAGGCCAGCACTGCCCACAGCCCGTCCTTCTCTCGGATGTGGTCAGAGCCTGTGGGGAGCCACAGCACAGACAATCCCCACAGCACAGACAATCCCCCTGGCAGCACAGACAATCCCCACAGCACAGACAATCCCCACAGCACAGACAATCCCCACAGCACAGACAATTCCCACTCCTTCCACCCCACAGTCCCCACCCTGGCTCCTCTCCTCCACCCCCCTGGCAGCTCTACAGCTCACAAATGGGAAGCATTTCCAGAGTTACATCCCTGCTGCATCGTTAAACAGGTCAGGATATCATCTGCTTCAGCTGCAGCCCAAATAAAACATTCAGCATCTTTTAACACACACACACTCATTGTTCACACATCCTTAACCCTGTTCCCAAGGAAGGAATGGGGAGTGCACAGTAAAAAGGGCATCAAGTGAAAAATAAAAAAAGGCAAATGCAAAGGAGCAGCTTGGGAAGGAGAACATCAACCTCCCCAGAAGCTGTTGTGTCCTGTGTGCCAAGGAGCACCCTGGGATCATCTCCTGGCCCAGCACCAAGGGCAATGTCAGCCCTCCTGGGGAACCAAACTCCAACCGCTCCAAAATCACCCCATAAAGGGGAGAGCAGCAGGGCAGGGAGCACTGGCCATGGGGCTGGCAAACAGTAGGGCAAGGAGAAGCTCCATCCACCTGCAGAGACCAGGAGAGCCTCCAGCCTGCTCTCACTGGGGCTGGAAAGCTTCTCTCTTGGCTGGAGGAGATTCACAGAATCCCAAAATGGGTCAGGTTGGAAGGGATCACAGTGAGGCATCTGGTCCAACCTCCCCTCTCCAGCAGGGCCATCCCAGAGCACAGGTCACAGAACTGCATCCAGATTTTTGACTGTCTCCAGTGAGGGAGACTCCACACCCCTCTGGGCAATTTTTCCCACATGGTAAAGAAGTTCTTTCTTTTGTTCAGGTGGAATTTCCTGGGCCTCAGTTTGTGCTCATTGCCTCTTGTTCAGGACTGGGGGCTGGTACTGCATGGAGAGCAGGAAGCAGCCAGCCCAGCCCAGCCTTGCCCTGGAATCACACTGGGATCACACAGCACTGACCCCTCAGGAAACCTGAGAGCTGCTGGACCTTACACAGCCCCCAAATTAAATGGGATCAAAGGGCCCAGAACACCCTCAGCCCACTCAGTGCCTCTGGTGCACAAGTTCAGCCCTGTGCCCCACAGATGCAATGTTTTCTCCTTCCCACTCTGGAAAACCTCCAAACAGGTATTAAAGAAATCCCAGGAGCACTCCAGAGCTGCCATGTCACCTTCTGAAGGAGTGCCAGAGTGGGAATCCTCTGGGAAAGGGCTGGGGGCAGGGCAGGAGTTACATAGTGCTTTGCACAAATCCCACTATTGTGGATGTGGCCATAAATTATCCCCACGGCAGAGAGAGCTGGGCAGAGGTGATGGAGAGGAATGCTAAATAAACACAAGTCCCATGTGATGTATCAACTTATTGCTGGAATAAAATAGCCAAGGAAGCAAGCAGGAATTCTGTCATGTCGCATTACTCTAATTGCTGCTGGACTCCAGTCCCACCACCCCACAGTTTGTTTCAATTTTTACTGGGCCTATTTGGCTGCTCCTTCACCTCTCTCCCCTTCAACACTGCCATTCTATCCAGCTCCAAACAGCTCCTCATTAACTTCCTATCAACCAACCTTCCCTTTTCATTCTTTTTTTCCTTCCTAAGTGCATTTGCCAGATGGACAAACCCCTTTGCATTGTGGGGGAATCCACTGCTCCTGGGCCCTTTCCCAATCTGTTCCCCCAAACTGCTTCAGCTCCTGGGATGTGCTGCTGCCTGGCCCAAGCCCCAAACCTCTCTCTCAGCCCCTGTTGCCACTGGAATCACTTTGATTTGGGAGGGAATCCCTTGCCTGCTGGGGGATGGAGAGAAACTGAGCTTGCTGCTCACCCACACAAAAGTAGAAACAGTTTTGGGGTGCTGCTCATTTGAGACCATCTCCCATCAGCAGCTCCAGGAATTTGGTTTTATTTATTTCCTGAAGCACAGTGCCCTGTCATTAGCCAAGGCCCAGGATATAAACTCAGCACGTGCTGAAATCACCCAGGGCAAAACTCCAGAATTTCTTTACTCACCATTTACTTCAAGATTTCTTTACAGAGATACCAGGTTTTCTGAAATTCCCCTTTCCTTCCAACCCACACCCAAATCCCAGTCCCACGTGTCAGAGTAGTACCTGACTGCAAAAATATTGTCCCTGAGGACTGTTCAGCCTCACAGCAACCTGCTCCCACCCCGAGCTGTGATCCCATTTCCTCAGCCACAGGGAAGCTGGGGTAATCCTTTCCTGTCAAGCTGTGCATCCCAGCTCCACAAAGCACTTCACTCCAGGTATTTGGGGATTTAAGGCACCCACACACAGATGAAAAGGTTTTTCTGGGGTGGTGGAATGAAAACACATGAGGTTTGAGTGAGAAATTCCCTCAAGACTTTGTGCCTTGCATATCTCAATCAGAAATGCTATGAGAGCAGGAAAAACACATCTCAGGGAGAATTCAGCCCAGATAAAACTGGAATCAGGAATGAGGTGCTGATTCAGGGCCCTGCCTGCAGGGAAGATCCCATTTCCACATGCAGGACATAAAACCCCATGGGAGATGCCAGGGAGAGCTCAGGAATTGCAGAGATCTCCTGGGAATCTGAGTGTTCTGAGCACTCTGCTCCAACCCAGAGCAAATCCTGCTGCCATCAACTTGCCTGCACACCCCCAGTAAATTCCTTGTGATGTTCTTGTTTCTCAGTAACCCAATAACTCGCTCAGACTGTTCAAAGGCAAGTGTTAATTTAAACTTTATAAATCATACCTTGTTTTCAGAACAGGAAAATGAGGGCCCTATTAAGCTCAGAGATTTAATAGTGACCTGAAACCTTCCCTAATAAAACTCAGTGCTCCCAACCGTATTTCTTTCCACAAATGAAAACACTGAGGAGGTTTTCCTGGCCACCAAGAGTTGAAAAATACATTTAGCACTGCACTGAATCCCCACAGACTCAGTGACAGGGCTACTAAAGAGGCCCCCAGACTTCCTGCCTATCTCCACGTGCCTTCCTGGAGAACTGGAGGACAACCAGCTCCTGTCTCACAAAACCTTTAAATTGTGTTCATTTCCACACTGATTCTTCCAAGCCTTTTTTTATATTTTGATATTTTACAAGTATTAACAACTACAGATGGAAGGTAAATCCCAAGCTATAAAGAATAAAGAATCACCATTATGGGTGATATTGGGGATGCTGACTTACCAGTCCCAAAACTTTCCTCTCCACACAGAGACAGTTTGTTTGCATCCATCAGGTTTCCAAAGAACTTCCAGCCCGTTGGAGTTTCATATAAAGCAATCTTTGTTGCCTGGGCCACCCTGCCAAGGCAAGAAGGTCAAGTCACATCCCTGGACTCTCAGTGTTCCCATAGGAAATGGGATCAGGATCTCTCCTGGGGTGCCACTGAAGGCAGGGAAAGCCTCTGCTTTGGTACAATCCCTCCATTTCATCCCAGTGGGACATTTGGGAAATAGGTGGGATGTGCATTTAAAGAACAGATACAAACAGAGTCTGCAAAAGTTGCAGATCTCAAAGCATTTCACCAGAAAGTGTCACTATCAAATTTAAGGGGGGAAAAAAGGGTGGGGAGAGTCATTTGTTTGGGCTTATTTGTAGGGAAGAGAGAGCCAAGAGTTCAGCCCTGCTCTGCAATGTCCCTAGGCAGATTTAATCCATCAAACCTCCCTGCTGCCCCGGCACTGCCTCACTCCTCCCCGGGCTGAGCCCACGGAACAGATCCGTGTGAAATCTCAAAACAGGAGCATCCCCTGCCTCAGCTGAGCTCCCTCCTCCCCTGCCCTGCCCTGCCCCCAGGTGGTGTTACCTGTCCAGGGCCCCGCTGGTGGGCATGCTGCGGGCAAAGCCGCGCACTCCGGTCTGCTGGAAGTAGGGGATGCTGGAGATGTTGGCAGCAATGACAGCCACCGAGTCGGAGGGGTTGACAAAGAAGCCATGTTTGCCCAAAATCATGTTGCGATCCTGCGGGAGACAGCACAGGCACAGCTCAGCTCCCTGCTCATCAGCTGGGCCAGCCTAGTGAGCCAACAATTTCCAGAGATTTTCTGGAATAAATACGGAGCTTGGAGAAAGTTAAGCAGCAGCACCTCAGCAGTGCTTCACCTTCCCGCTGATTTTGCACAGCTTTAAAGTGATTTAAATCACTAAAGTTTGGGTTATTGAAACAGCAGCCAACTATCACTGTGGTGGCAAACTGCAGAGTGGTTCACTTCACTCGTGATTACAGAGGAGAGAAAAGGTTCACCTCAGTCCCTCAGGGCTGGGTAGAAGGAAGGAAGGGGAATTCAGAGCAGCTCCCTTACCCCGTCTCCATCAAAGGCAGCTCCAAAGTCATACTCTCCCGTCTTCATGGTCTGCACCAGGTCGGCAGCGTAGGTCAGGTTGGGGTCAGGGTGGTGACCCCCAAAGTCCTCCAGGGGGGTGCAGTTCACAGCTGAATTTGCTGGGGCTCCCAGCTCCTCACACAGGATCTTCTTCACGTAAGGACCAACAACTGCCTCGGCAAAACACGGAGAGAAGGAGTTGGCTCAGCTCTGCACAGCCACAGCAGCACCTCAGGCTGCTCACTTTGGGGCATTTCAGGTGCTTTATGGTTTAGGAGCTCACATCAACACCCAACCCACCCCTGGAGGTGTTCCAGGCCAGGCTGGATGTGGCTTGGGATAATCTGGGATAGTGAAGGGTGTCCCTGCCCATGGCAGAGGGTGGAAGATGAGCTCTAAGGTCCATTCCAAGCCAAACCATTCCAGGATTCCATGAAACATTTCAGAGTCCTAGAATGGTTTGCCTTGGAAGGCACTTTAAAGATCAGCTCATTCCAACCCCCAAAACACCACATTTGACAAAAGAAAACACCGTAAGACATAAAAAGTTTGCTCACAGAAAAATCCAGTGTGCTACAAACTAAAAACCAAACTTGCAACATGAATCCCAGAGACAATCTTTCCCTCTGAAGAAGGTTGCAAATCCCCAAGGACACCTGAGCCCACAGTGCCCCAAGCCAGCCCTGCATACCCCCATGCATGGCATCGATGCGGATCTTCAGGTGGTTCTTCCCTGAGAGCAGCTCCTTCAAGGCATTGAAATCAAAAATACTCCTCAGCATGCTGGCATAAGCTTCTACAGAGTCCACAATTTCCACTGGAAAAGAGAAAAAATGGGGATCAATCCTCACAGCCTGAACTCTTGGTGAGCAAATCCTGTTGCTGTGCTGAGGGTCCTCCAGTGCAGGCTCAGCACAAAGCCCTTGAACATCCCAGAAATTCATAGGGATAGGAATTATGGGGCTAAATTAGGAATTTAATTAGGCTCTCACTGCCAGTCAGGTCACAAATGGACCAACAAAATCCTTAAGGCAAACTTTGTTCCCTGGACTTCCTTCAAGAGGGCTCATCCCACTTCACTTACCTTAAATTAAAGGAAAAGGAAAAAAAATACATAAAATCAGAGCTTTCATTTCCACCAAAGTTTTTGGGAGGTGTGAATTTAATAATTAAAAAAAGTTGCAGCTTTGTAGCCAACAGAGAATATAAAAACATAAACTATAGGATTAAAATCCCACTACACAGAAATGGGAACTGAGAGAAATATCAAATTTTATCATCTTTTAACTTCTTTCTTAACTACAAGCACCAGGAGATGGTAAAAAAATACTTGCAGTGTTTTGAAAAAGTCTTTTTTTAATGTATTTTCATATTTCACTGCTGACTGACAGAAGACACATGTGAAATGTAACAGCTTTCCCACTCACAGGGACAACTTCTATATGTGAAACCATGATAAAAATCAGTTGCAAGATTAAACTCTGTAATTTTTATTCTGAAAAATGCACTTTAACTGCGTTTTTGTGTTTTCAAGTACATGTTTGCCTTGCAGGGAAAACAACCTGTGATTTTAGGGAAATTTGATGGATCAAGATTTTATTAGTGAAGTAGAAATTTTTGTAGGACAGAAACTGATATAAATCAAAGTTAACAAATAAATAAATGCCAGGATGCCAGAAGCAGTGTTCTTGTTTGGATTATCCAACAAATGAGAAGGAGAGGCCACAGAAAACACCACAATTCCTCATCCTTTCCAAGATGGAAAACACTTTTTTACCTGTAAATGGCTTAAATTTGTTCTCCAAGTCAAACTGCTGTTTCCCAATGGTGCCCAAATCCACCTTTAGATCTGGGCAGATTGCATATTCCTCAATTTTCTTGCTGATCTGGAAAATTTTATCCGTGATGCCTTCAGGAGCAGGACCTGCAAGGTGAAATGGGCAAGGGGAAGATGTTAAAGAATCCAACTGCAAGAGGAGTGAACTGCAGGAATACAGCAAAGAGCTGGGCTGGGAATATCCCCCTGGGAGAGGAACACTTGGGAATGAGGAAAGCAGAGCATCATTTAGGGAAACCACTGCTCAGGGCACTGATCCCTGGGCTATGAACACAGAAATTGGGATCCTCAGGGTGGCCACAAGAAATAAACAATAGTATTTTCTTGCTGATTTGGAAAATTTTATCCGCGATGCCTTCAGGAGCAGGACCTGCAAGGTGAAATGGGCAAGGGGAAGATGTTAAAGAATCCAACTGCAAGAGGAGTGAACTGCAGGAACACTGCAAAGAGCTGGGCTGGGAATATCCCCCTGGGAGAGGAACGCCCAGGAATGAGGGAAGCAGAGCATCATTTAGGGAAACCACTGCTCAGGGCACTGATCCCTGGGCTATGAACACAGAAATTGGGATCCTCAGGGTGGCCACAAGAAAGAAACAATAATACCAAAGCCCAGGTGTCCTCACCTCCGTTGGCAATGTTGAATTTGATGCCAAAGTCCCCGTTGGGTCCCCCGGGGTTGTGGCTGGCGGTCAGGATGATGCCCCCGATGGCTTTGATCTTGCGGATGATGCAGGACACGGCCGGGGTGGACAGGATGCCGTTCTGCCCGATGACCAAGCGCCCGATCTGAGAGGGGCAGAGCAGGACAGAGCACTGTGAGGGCAAATCCCAAAGCCCCAAACCCTGGGGACAGGGCAAACACAGCCCTGTTCCTGCCAAAGTTCCCTGTGGTGCAGCCAACTCTGCCCTGCTGGAGCATTTTCCTCCATGAATGCTGGACATGGCTGAGCTCTCCACAGGCTTTAAACACCTCCAAAAACCCAATCCCTCTGGCTGTGGCCTTGGAACTTGCCTTCAAAACACACAATGGGACAGAGAGAAGCCAAAAACCCACAAAACTTGACCATCATGGGAGCAGCTGCAGATACTCCCTCGCAGCAGGTAACACACCTCATTGCCATAAATCCAGGGATCTCACTGAGATTGGATCCAGAGCAATGTGCTGAGCGATACAGCAGCACCAGAATCCTTGTGCTGGAGTCCATAAATAAACCAGGAGGTGGATATTCTCTGGAAGAGCTCCTTCCCACAGCCCCACAAGGAGGTGACAGGATTTAAAACCAAATCAGACTCCTCCACAGCAGCCAAGGGGTTCAGACCCAGAGCAGACTGGGAAGAAAACAGGGATTTCATTCAATCCCAAGCTGAAGCAGGAATCAAGAGAAGCATTCCCAGCCTGTGGTGGGTGCTGAGCCAAGGGCATGGGATGGCTGTGATTCCTGTCCCCTGGCACTGCCAGGTGCTAAGCCCCAGCCTCACTGCCCATCAGTTATTACATGGTCCAGCTGTCACAGCCCAGCTGCTGGCAGAGCTGCACCTCGAGCAAATAACAGCAGAAATGGCAAAAAGCACTTTACAAACCCAAAGTTTGTAAGCCCTGCTTCCAGCTGGCCACAGCAGCTCAGACTGGAGCCCTCACTGTGCCCAGCCACCCACTGATCACTCATTTATTGCACCTCACATTTCACCTGAAGCAGCCCAACCTCCACAGGGTTTGCTTTTCCCCCTTCTCAGACACACCTTGTCCTGTGCTTTATACCAGCCTCCAAACCTTGCTCCTTCAGCTTCCCTGAGAATTCACATGACATTTAGGAATCTCCTCTCCCAAATTTCCCCTCCTGCTCTCCAGTTCCCCTCTGAGGGTCACGTTCTGCACCACCCCAGTGCATCAGCACCCTGCACACAGCCCCAGGAATGCTGCAGAGGAGGGGAAAACCAGGGATTTTCCCTGCCAAAGCAGGCAGCAGCTTCAGGAGAGCTGGATGGACACAGTAAATCCCATGGCCTTGTCCTCCCTGCACACTTGAACTGCAGCTTTTCCCCACAGCAAGGAAGGAAAGGCAGAAATACTCATCTCCATGTGAGCTGCTCTGTGATTTGGGGTCCTTCTTGGCTTCCAGAGGTTTTCTGCTGCCATTCCTCACCCATCCAGTGCTAAACCCTTGGTGGTAACCACTGGAGAAGGTTGCTCAGGGTAACAAGGTGCTGAGCAATTTCCTCTTAATCCTTTTTGAGTGTGTGGGATTTCTTATGAGGAAAACCTAAGGCTGCAGTGATGGAGGAACACCTTTCATGGGATTCTCAAAACAGACCCACTGTGTGCAGCAAGTTGGGGTTACAGCACTTCAAAGCCATGCAGGCAGCACTTCCATCCTGTCCTCCTGTCAGGTAGTCCAAGCCTGGCTCTTTGTGCACCTTTTCCAGCTCTTTGTGCACCTTTTCCAGCTCTTTGGGCACCTTTTCCAGCTCTTCTGCACAGCCCATACACTGATTTCAAATACAGACATTAATTTGCAATGCTAGAAGATTTTTTCCCCCCCAAAATGGAAAATACGTCAATTTTAAAAATAAATGAATAGAATTCTCCCCTCCTATTCTCCTCTTCACTATTAAGACTGCTCTAAGTCAAGTTTTTTGTCAAACAAATTCCTAAAATCCAGGTCCCTTTGCACAGAGTTTGCTCTGCACTGAAATCCAGGACAGACAACAGAGTTTTTTCTTAGTATAAAGCAGAAGGAAACAAAGACAAAACCCCAGTGCATGAACCAATGATCTGCCACAAGCACACAAGCCTCTTGCTCTGCTTCCAAAACACAGAATTCCAGCACAACTGAGATCCCTGTAAAGGCTGTCACTCACTTGCTAACTCTCATATCAATTTTCAAAGGCTCCCTGAGCATTTATCCCAGAGCCACAGCTTACACCTGGTGAGAAAGGCAAAACATGATTGTTTCTTTTCCTTTGCCACTCTGGTGGTTCTCTCTGTTACTTCATTTCCGAACAGTATCAGGGGTTTATATGGAAAGACCGAAAAATCCACAGGTGCCAACAGCTCGGGGCATGGCAAAGCACAAAACAAGAACACACAAACCCCAAGCAGAATTTATTTCCCTTTCTCCAAGTGTATTCTCTGCCCAACTGCATCACTTAGGAGTGAAAAAACCAGTAATTTTTGTACTCTCAAACTGATTTGCCATTAAAAACTTCACTATTAGCAGTTGAATAAAACGTTTGGGGAAATTAAGTCTCACAGTGCCTAACTTCTGATGGCTTTCTGCATCTCTCAGCCACACCCCACAGGAATTCAGGCATTTAACATTTACCAACCCCGTTGGCAGCAGCCATTTGCACAATCAGCTCCACTGCAGACTTATTGAGGTACCTCCCATCACCTCCAACCACCAGAGAGGCTCCTTGGCGATCTCTTAGGTCTATGGAAAAAAATATGCTCTGGATAAAATTCTGCAAATAGTTCAGCTTGGATTCAAAGTAGAAGGTCTTCCTCCGTAATCCGCTGGTTCCTGGTTTCTGGTCGTTGTAAGGAGCTGTTGGCACCGTCAGCAGAGGCAGGGGAGCGTCTTCCATGTCCTTTTCTCACATAAATTCATTTAAAAAGTAAAATATGCCCAAATTTACCCCCAACCTTGCCACAGCAATGGCCCACCTATGAGACAGGAGTTGAGGGGAGCTGTTGAGCACCCAAAAATAGCTCCTTGGACCTTCTGTAACTGAAGCCGTGTCCTCGCACTTGCGGTGGGGGATCAATGTCACGGAGAACGCTCAGTTCCACGCTGCTCTCCCTCACTGCAAGGCTGGGAAAGGATTCCTGTCTTCTCTGTCATCTCCTGGTGGCCACAGGCACTGCTCCTGGCCATCCCATGGAGCCCAGCAGTGTCAATCCCCGTGGATCTCCCTGGGACAGGGAGGTGGGAGCAGCCCAGCCGCTCAGATGTGTCGCTCCGGCGTTTTCCCAGATCGGCAGGGCAGTGCCAGGCCTGGCCACACGCTGGGGCTCCGGAGGCAAACTTCCAGCAGGATCCTGCTGGAGCTATTTTGCAAAGTCTGGAGAGTTAAAGGTCACTCTTAAAATGGAAGGGAACAGATCTGTTACCTCCCGTTTGCTCATGCAGCTCCTGCCTTACAGCCTGACTTCCCACGGCTCCCTCAAACACAGAGATTTTCCAGCAGGGACAGCAGGTCCGCCCTTGGCTGGAAAGCCTCATGAGCCTCAACTGAACACCCCCAGCCAGTCTCACCCAGCTTAAACTCACAAAAAACTTTTGGAAAGCTGCATGCCATAAAGCTGTTCATTGTGGGACAGCCTCAACACAAACTGAAGAGACTCAGATATCAACAAAGTGCTATGAAGCCTCATCTTCCCAAGCATGGAGAAGGGAAATGAAGGAAGGGAAGGCTGTGGATTCCTCATCCCTGGCAGTGTCCAAGGCCAGGCTGGATGGGGTTTGGAAAAACCTGGGATAGTGGAAGGTGTCCCTGCCCATGGCAGGGGGTGGAATGGGATGGATTTTAAAGTCCCTTCCAACCCAAACCAGTCCAGGATTCTAAATCCGACTTTCCTCTAAATCTTAACAATGCCCAGAGTCCTCTGCCTGAGCTGCTGGAAGCAATTTATAGATATTGCTGGAGCAATTAAAGAACAGACACTTGGTAATGACTCTGTCCCACTATTAAAAGCAGGAAAAAGGTGATGTACTCAGCTGAATTGTCTCAGATATTGCTCAGGGACTCTTTCCTGAGATGCTGATTCTATTCTTGCTCCAATAATTTATATATTTTCTTCCAAGGGAGATCACAGAGTCATAAAGGCTGGAAAAGCCCTCTGATATAAGCCACTAGCCACTAACCCAGCCCTGCCAAGGCCACCACTGACCATGTCCCAGGGTCCTGTTTTATCCAGCAGCACATTAAAGTGGAGTTGGATAATTTATGTGAACCAACACATCTTTTACCCCAGCAGTGAGATTGCCTGGGATACACAGCCAGAAGCAACCGGTTTGAGTTTTCTCCACCCACACCATTCCAGCGTCCTGCAGCTCTCTTTATTCCCATGCAAAGGCCCAGGTTTCCCTCTAGTGGCACAGACACCAAAATCCACCTCCCAAAATTGCACCTGGCAGGAAAAGGCCTAAGCAAGCTCTTTCCCTTCTTGCTCAAGATGAACTTGCTGCCCCGGGAAATGCCAGTGGCATTCAGTGACAGGAGGAGGGCACAGGCCACCCAGCAGCTCCCGTGACTGCACATGGGATGCACATGGATTTACTGGCAGGGAAAAGGCCTATGGAGGGTTGGAATTTGTGTGTAATTAAGTGCATGTGGAGTAGACAGGAATCAAATGAAATTAAGCAGGGGAGGAGGGTTATTACTGCAATATTTGTGTACATGAAGTGAAATACATTCTGTCAAATGAAATATAAAATAGTGTATAAAAGGCACAGGGACAAGGACAGACACACCAACCCCACTCTTGGCGTGCTCACCTGCTCCCAGGGCTTTCCTGCAACATCTGCACCACTATTTGGGAGAATCGAAATCACCAATACCTGGTGAGCCAGGACTGGGGAGGGGTTGGGGATCACACGGGGATCACACACCAGAGCATTCAGAGGTGCCAAATGTCACCAAAGGTGGATGCTGAGCACCTTTGCCCTGGGGCAGGGACTGGGGAAAGGTCATTGATCACTGATCTGGGAGGCTTTGCTGGGGTCACTGATCACTACAAATCACTCAACCTGCACCCTCCCCACGACTGGTGCATGATCAGCTGCACCCAGGGCTCGTGGAAGTTGATATAACTTGTTCTTGCAATCTTTTTCTCCAGGTAAGCCCTGCCAGTGCATAATTAGCCTTGGAAGCTGGAAGCAGCTGGAAGTAGCAGTTGAAAGTACTTCCCTACAATCTGCTGGACATCTTTCCCACTGTGAATCCTCCCGAGCTGACACAGCAAACAGAGATCATAATCCTCTTCCTGACAATTCCTCACTAAAACAATCCTTTGGCATCAGAGGCTGAGTGTCTGTGCTACAGCAAACAGCCCCAGTCTCCTGAGCTTTTCCTGGTGGTCCTGTTTGCTGGGTCTCTGATTCCTCTTGGCTGGGGAGGGAATCTCTCCCAACAGCCAAGCTGGCACAGACAGGAACATTTCCTAACCCAGGTCCCTTTGCCTGTCCTGCACTTCACACACACAAGAACAGAGTTAAACAGAGTTAAAACTCTGAACTAGCTCTGACTTTATGATGAAAAGAAAAACAAGAGAATTCTGAGAGGACTTAAAGTCAGTAAAACATTGGAAAGCCACAGTTCCTCCACTGGCTCAATTCCATGGTCCCTCCTGGGTCAGGCTTCTCCAAAGTCCAGGATGACCTCTCCTCCTCTTCTCCTCTTCTTCCCATTCCTCTCCCAGATCTTGGTCCCCATTCAGAGGGCACATAAAGCCAATGTCCCCTCTGTGGGGCTGAGTTTAACTTTCTTTTGCAGCTTTGCAGGGGTTTTTGACAGCAGGACAGGCATCTCCTTCTGCTCCTTTTCTGTGAGCAGTCGGAAAGACACTCAGCATGAAATCCCAGGCAACAAACGGGGTAAAAACGCTTTACACTTCTCCTGTGACCCTCTTTTAAGGCAGAATCCCATTCCCGTAATTCCTGCCCTCAGGAAAGCTCCAGTGCCGCTGCTGTCCCTGCACATTGGCCATCAGAGGGTGCCAAGAGCCCTGCAAAACCCCACTGAGCAGCTGCCAAAAGCTGGCACTTTCTGCTCGAGGGTGACTCCGATCCAGGCAGCCACTGCTGCGAGTGACATTTGGTAATGCCAGGCCGAGTAAAATAAATAGACTGCGAGTGTGTTATTAGTCATACAAGGAGTGCTGCTCCAACTGCAAAACGCTTTGTTTCTATTGAGAATTAATTAAAAGTTTGAGTTTGGAAGTTGCTGCAGAGATTCCAGAGGGGAAAAAAAGTTATTTGGCACCATCCTGACAGCACAAGCGCTCTCACATATGAACCACTCCAGAATGACGAGACACTGTTCTGTTCCTACCTCAACTAAAAAGAAAATTGGGTGACAGAGAGAGGTTCTGGCAGGGCTGGGAATGAACCCCATCTGCAGGTTTGTCACACAGGCAGGGGCTGACCTTCCTTTCCCAGAGAGGTACACATCAGCACCAGGATTGAGAAACTTTCTGTTCAAAGGTCAGCTCTGCCAAGGTCACCCAAATCTGCATTTTATCTCTGCTGTCCTCCCCCTGCCCCAGGCAAAGGGGAGGGATTCTAGATGGATCTCCTCCATGCTCCAGGATGTCTGGTCCCAGCCTGCTGAGATAGAACCCTCTTGGAAACTTGCACCTGAACCCAAAAAACATATTTCACTATCCCAGACTGCTCCAAGCCCTGTCTAGTCTGGCCTTGGGCACTGCCAGGGATCCAGGGGCAGCACAGCTTCTCTGGACAGCCTGTGCCAGGACCTCAAACCCTCACAGGGAGGAATTCCTTCCCTACAGAATGACCTCAGGCCATTCCTGCTGATGTCTCCTTCATCCAGACTGGATCCTCTCTGAGGGCTTGTGCTCCTGGTGAGACGTTACTTCCTAGTTTTCACTTACAACAACTGTATTTTAAAATGGAGAAATGATGTTTTTCTGGCCAACTGAAAATGGATGAAAATGGCCAACTGGATGATGCTGCCAACCGTTTTTGCCCTTTACTCATCATATCTGCAGCTCAGTATTTACTGTGCAACTTGTACTATGAATATGCACTATAAGTATACCTATTACATTTTTATTACTTCAGAATTCTTTGAACTTCTTACTAAGTTATCTCTGTTTCTTTCTAAAATATGCTCCAGCTCTGGATCATCTGAAGCCCTACTCAATATTTTGGCTGACTCAGGACCATGACAGGACTGCAAGGACTCCCCAAAGTGCATTTCTCAATCCTGAGGAGCTAGGATTTGGAATTACACATGTGGAGAGCAGCTCTCCAGCCCAGCTCCCTATCCCAATCTTTGCCTTGACAAAAGGAAGGCATTTCCATCCTGCTGCCCTGCCAGCCCAGCCCCAGCTGAGGTGTCTGCTTATGCAGTGTCATTGTCCCAGGAGATCACAGCTAAATCCCTGGTAGGATGAATTTCAACTCTGCCTGCTGGATTTGCAGAGCTTAACTGCAAAGCACCTTAGCTCTTGCTCTGAGCTGGAGTTTGGTGAGTGCAGAGTTTAAAATTCCAAAGTGCCACTGAAACTGGACAACCTGACCACTTAATCACCTTGCACTGTAAACTGACATAAGCCAATTAACTTTGCAGGCAAAAAGAGTCTAAGCTGGTGTAAAAAGAGGCTGTGAGTGCTGCTGCACTTCTGAAATCCACAGCATCTGCAGCCAGGAAATATCTACAAGTGGTACTTATTTCTTTACTTTAGATATCACATCTCAATTTCCCCTTCTGCCTCTGAGAAAAACAGTGACATAAGAAAGCCAGAAATTGAGGGTTTTCCAACTGGCCTGGAGGATCCAGCATCACCACACCTAACTCTGCTACACAGGGAGTGCTTTTTGGGAGATCTTTCTTTATGATCACTTGATTTTGATGTTTTTAATTCCAGGAGCTTTTATTGAAAGGGATGATCTCAGTGGAACTGCTCTGGGAGTTGTGGCAGAAAACAGCACAAAGAAAAGGGGAAATACCAAAGGAGAGCAGAGGCAAATAAATGCAACAGCTTTGAACACTTGGTTTCCCTGGATGACTGAGGGGGGAAAAAAGTTAATAGCAGCCAAGCCAGGAACCCAAACTTCCTGGGGGAGAGAGCAGCATTTCTAATAAAAGCCCTGTTTGTCCTGCAGCTGAAAAACAAAAGCAGGCACTATTTAACATGCAAGGCACAGCCTGGAACTCCAAACACCTTCCAGCAACGTGCTTGAGTGTGGCAACTTTGCAGCACTTGGAAAAGTGTTCAGCCAGGAAGGAACCAAGGGCACAGTGAATTTATGGAATAGAAGGTGACAGAATCAGCCTGGGGCTGGTTGTAGGATCATATCTGGATTTACAGTATCTGTCATTTCTGACATAAAAGTATTGCACAGCCACGATTCTACTGATCTGTGATGCTCCAACAGGACCTGTGAAGATCTCATTTGTGTAATTAAAGAGTCAGACTCACGATGAGGGAATAATGTCAAGGAAAGCTGGCAAGCAGATCAAAACAAAGGTGGTAGGCTACACTGGATGCCAACTGGGAATGGCAAACAACCCCCATTTCAGTTTACTTACAGAAATGCAAACTTTAAAATGAGATAAACACCCCTTTATCTCAAACTGAGTAGTTGCTAGTCAAATATTTAGTTGCATATTAACCATTCCAGGTGGAGACAAAATTCAAACTCATTTTAACATCCTTTCCTTTTACGTTGTAACAATAAAGATCATCAGCTGTGGTCCTCAGCTCTGTCCTGTCCTGGAGAGCACCATTCAACCAGATCTTAACACCACATGATTTTGAAGCATTCATCAACCACCTCTTAATCCTCAGGACCAGAAATGCAGTTTTCCAGCAGTTTTCTTGGTATTATTCAGCTTTTCTCAGCATAAGGCCACTGAGTTTTGCCCCAGAATCGGCTGCTGGAATCAGGAGGTGCTCAAGAGTCCCAGGCTTTGGACAAATCCACAGCTGCAGGAATAAATTCCCATGTGCTGCCCCTGTTCTGCAGGGCACTATCCTACCAGTTAACAGTAGCTGTCCATCCTTCTCTCTGAAGGGCAGGGAACTTCCAGTCACTTCATGTTTACTATGATGAAAGAGGATTTTCCTAGGCTTTTATTTAACTACACTATGGTAACCACCAGGAAACTGATATTTGGAATACAGAGAAACCCCACAAACCAAGCATCTCCTAAACACCCCAAAATAAGAAGGCAAACACATCAAAATTCATTAAAGAACAGTGCTTTGCATTTGCTAAAGAAACCCTCTCCTTTTAGCCACCTCATTTCCTGGGACCAGAGGGTTTTGCCACTCCTGAGTTTGGCAATGCAAGTCCTGCACTGCCTTATTTAGGCCACTGCTGCTGAAATGTAGCAAATATCTGTAATTAAGTTTTCAGTGGCTCTGCCCTCTGCAGATCACCCCATTGCACCTCTGGTTACTTATCCAGGCTTTACCTGCAGCTCATTTACTACCCACATATTCTTCCACACGTTTCCTTTCTCCACCTCCTGGTTTTCCTGCCTTTTCAGAACATTTTCTGACTTTGGACCAGTTCTGTCCTAGCACTTGGAATTCACGTGGACAAAGTGCTCCAAGGCAATTTCCTGCTGGCAAGGGCAGCCCTTGGGACCCACTGCTGCAGCTCTGGCAGTGAGCTCAGCTCTGCATGTACGTGAGGAACTGCACGATCCAGGGGAGGATCCCAGGCATTCCCAGCCCTCAACCCTTCCCAACACACCTCATCAGACCCCAGAATGGCTCTACCCGCAGGGCTTTGCTTCTGGGATGGAGCTGAAGTGGAAATGATGGAGAACTCCGGTGCCTGGAGTGCTGCCACATCCCACCAGGCCCCGGGTGCACATCCAAAAACCTGAACAAACTAACACTTTATCCCAGGGAACAAGTTTTCCAGTCTGCTTATTCACAGTGATCCACAGGGTTCCTGTCTGTGTGTGCAGTCAGGCAGGAATGCTGCATATTCCAACTCCAAGCCCTTCCTGGAACAAATAAATAAACCAGTGCCTGCTGCTTTTCCAGCAGGGAAAGTGCATCACTTCCAGAGGTGCACACAGCATCCAGGGATGATGGGCTATGGAATCAAAGTTGAGCAGCTGCCACACATCACAAAAGACAAATTTCTACATGGCTTAAAAAGAATCCAAACCAGTTATTTGCTTCTTTATGCCCTAAAAAGGCAGCAATCCCAAATTACTATTTTTTTCCTGTGAAGTCAGATATTTAGAGGCATTGAGGCTGGGAAGATGAAATAGGTAACTCTAAGGTTCTACCCTGGTGTTCAACCCTAAGCACCCTTATGCTCCTCTCTCCTTCATGATCCATGAGGAAGAATGTTTGCTGCTGATGTTGGAGTCCCAGGAGAAGGGGATAGTTTTCATTTGGAAAACAGAAAAGCCTCTCTTTGCAAACTTGTTTTCAGCACACCTCTCCCTACCAGCATCACATTCCCTGCTGGGATCCCCTTGGGCTACCCAAGTGACAGGACCAGGACACACTGAGGGAGGAATCCCCCAGCTGTGAGATGCATTCCAGCGCTGTGGAAGGAAACGCTGCTCCCTCCCAACACCTCACCCCCTGCACGCCGTGCCACTGGTTTGTGTTTTAGCTGGAAACCCCAGCGATAGCCAGAAAGACTAAGAGAAAAGTCGCGGTTGCTTCCGCGCCTCCACCCTGGCCACTATCCACTCGCTGCCGCAGGCAGAGCAAGGCTCCCGGGGAGATTTTCCTGCCTGCCCCACGAGCTGTGCCACGCCAGCCCCGTCAGCTCATCTGTCACTCAGCGCGTTACTTCCACGCCGCGGACACGCCGAGCGCCAGCGATTTCCGCTGCCGGCAGGCGGGGAGGGGAGCGCAGCGCGGAGCGCCGTGTTGCTTACCCCGTTGGCGGCGGCGATGCGCACGATGAGCTGGATGGCGTCCCTCATGTAGAAGCGACCGTCGCCCCCCACCACGAGCGTGGCTTCCTGGCGCTCGGCGGGCGGCACGGTGGCCAGGATGCTCTGGATGAAGTTCTCGGTGTAGTTGGCATTGCTCTGGAAGACCGTCACCCGCTTGCGCAGCCCGCTGGTGCCCGGCTTCTGGTCGCCGTAGGGCTTGGTCTGCACGGTCACGATCTTCACCATGGCTGGCGCCGGGAAAGTTCCGGGAGCCGGGGGGGGACCGCGGCCGCCCGGCCCCGCCGCCGCCACCGCCCCGCGACCGCCCCTTAAAGGCACCGCCCGCGCTGCCCCGGGCACGCAGCGGCCACGGGCGACACCGGCCGTGTCCTGGTGTGTCCTGCCAGCACTGCTATGGCCTATTCTACCCTGCCCGCACTGCCCTGGTCTGTCCTGTCCTGTCCTACCGATGCTGCCCTCCGACAGCCCCGAGCAGCTCCGTGTCCCTGTGCTCTGCTCAATCCCAGCGAGTGTCACAGAATTATGGAATGGTTAAGGTTGGAAATGATCTTTAAGGTTTTCAAGTCCAACCTTTCCCCCAGCACTGCCGAGCCCAGCACTGCCCCATGTCCCCAGGTGACACATCCATACGGGTTTGAAATCCCTCCAGGGATAGGGACTCCAGCTGTGAGCAGCTGTGCAATGGATGGACACTTTCTATCAAGAAATTTTCCCTGAGATACAATCTAAACTTTCAGCCTTAAAAAGTGAAACTGGAAAGCTTTTCATTCTCGGTGGTATCTGGATTTGGAGCAAACTGGAAAAGGCTCTGCACACACAACCAAGATCTGTATTCTCACCTCCTCCAGGGCAGGACAGGTGGAGCCTGCCATGGAGAACTTGCCTATATTCCCACTTAAAAAGTCGGATAATTAAACCTTCCTAGCAGCAGGAGGATCAGAAAATAAATGAGGTTCCCTGTGTATTGCTGTGCCATGGTTTTTACCTGCAGCAAACCCAAGTCTTTCCACGTGCAGTGATTTCTCAGCTAAGCCCTTCTTTCAGCTTTAACCTTTCCTTTCCTAAAAGGCAGAGAGAGTTGCATATGAATTCCTGCCACATCTAAAAAAGCTGATTGTACAAACAAAAGAAATGTAAATAATGGACTGCTGACTTTGTAGTGTCTATTCCACACAGAGTGTCTCATTATTAAGGAGCTGGGAATTTCTGATTTACCTACATCTTGCCTGAGGCAGCATTTGCAGAGCTCCGTCAGAGCTAAAAATCACCAAATATTTTTGGGGCCTCGACTTCTTTTAGACAGTTCTGAAAAGGAAAATGACACCTGTGGTACTTGCTAAGGAAAAAGCATGGAAAACTAAAAGTTCACCAGGAATCCTGCCCCAGCACCAACGGCTGCAGTGTGTAAATCAGAGCCCAGCTCTCATTTTGGCACTGACATTTACTTGCCCAGTGTAAGATTACAGCAGAGTAATGGCAGAGAGCAGGAGTTAGGGCAGACAAAAATAGCTTTGCAACACTATTTGCTGCCCTCACACATGAGGTCACATACATTTAATGGCTATTTTAAACTCAAACACTTTTTAAGCATCCAGTGGCCAGGGTAATTTTTTTTTTTTTTTTGCCACATTAACAGATATTTAGAGGATCCAGAAAAACGTAATAAGCTGAATAATTTTAGTACCTCAATGCTGTTTTTCATTGCTGTTGCAGCCTACACTTGGTGTACTTCAGTCTTCTTATCTCAGCTGCCCTGGAAATAATTAATTGCTGTAAATAGTCAAGAGCCCAAGACAAACATTCATTTTCCTTAAATGATGCTATTTCCTTACTGCATATGAAAAGGCAGATTTTATTTTACAGAAAAGAGTATAAAATCAGACAGTAATTATAGAACAAGTCTAAGATGAGGATTATCAGCAAATGACAAAAAAAAGGGAAAGAAACAAATCCTTAAACAGGTGATAAAATAAAATGAGCCTCATCCCTTTATATTTCTCATGTCAAAGCCACAAGAATGTTTAATTAAGAACCCATTCAATAAAGTTTTTCCTCAGTGAGGCAGCTCCAGCCTGTGATGGATCTACAATCCATGGTATGGAAAACAAGAGCATTTTTTAGAGAAGCCAACCTTTATAAAGCCCACTTATATTACAACTGGCAGCTGGATTACTGAACAGCACAAATTTTGATTGTGCCTCAGTGTTTTCATGCCAAGATCATCAAGAAGCATACATATGCCAGTTTTTTGAGGAGGACAAGATGATAAATTGTGTAAAAGCTGCCCAAAGCCATTGCTGGTTCAGTCAGGCTGCTCCCAAGGCCTGGCACTGGAAGGTTTAACACACCAGGGAGTGAACACAGCTGTAAATCCACTCTTCCTGCTCATTCAGAGCCATCACGTGCTGAGAGACCTGGCACAGGAGAGAAAACACAGGTGAAAGAGGGTTCTCTGTATTGGAGAATTGTTTCCCAGTGTGCTGTGCAAGCAAAATGTTCAGGAGTTGCATCACTAAATGATGAGCATTCATCACCTGTGCTGACAGCTGATATTTAAAAATTAGTGTTGAATTTAACAGCAAAATATCCATAAGGACTGAGCCGACAGTTCATACCGAATGAAACCTAAATTCAAATTAAAAACCACCTTACAGGATGAGGCTGTAGATATCTAAAGTGTCAGCAGCAATTTAAATAGGTCCCAGCCCTGCCTGTGTCATGGGACTGCTGTCTTTACAACAGGTTTGAATGAATCAACCCTGGAAAGCTGGGAAATATAACATGGCTTGGATGTTTCTGCTTTTAAACAAAGAGAGTGTACTTTTAGAAAAATAAAAACAGGGAGTTTATTCATAAATAAATGGAGAAAAGCATCATTTGCATTTGTAATGCATTTTCCATCACATTCCATCCCTCAGAAGCCTCATTTGGGATTTTCACTAAAGCCTGCCCAGGTCTGCAGCAGGGCTCAGCAATCAAATTGTCTCCTGGCTAAACAGGATCCCTAAATTAAGTTTAACAAACCTGCAAATCTCACTGTGCACAAGGACTGCAATACATTTATTTCTGTTTCTGATCAGTGCATGTTTGGTCTGTTTCTCACAGGCATCAATATATGGGATTAAAAACTGCTAAGTGAAAAAAAAAACCCCATAGAGCCTTAGAAAAAGATTATTAAAAATATTAGTGAATGGTGCATGTACAGCATGGACAACTGAAACAGGCCCACGTATGAAAAAGTGAGATTTATGGAGTTTTACAGCAAACTGCACAGGGAAACAGGGATCCATCAAACACATGTTCAGCTCTGAAATATCAGGAACTGCATCTGATCTGTTCTGTCAGAAGATGCCACTCTCCACGTGCTCATTGTCATGATAAAAGACTTCAAAAGGAAATATAAAGATGTTACATGATGTTCTTTTTGCTTAAAGTTGGCTGAGCAATAAAAAAACCTTACCATCATGGACTTTGGAGCCACTTCCACAGCAAAAACTGTCAGTCCTCTATTATTTAGGCAGTTCTTACTCTGTTCATTGTTGACATGAATAATCACTTTGCTTTCAGACTGAAAGTGAAAAAACATGAAGGAACCAATTAGACTTTACTGGTGAAGTGTTCTTTCTGTAACAGCTGCACATTCCTTGGACTTCCTCTGACTCCTTTGTTTCTGTTTCTACAGGATAGATATGCTTTAAGGATACTCTCCAAAGAGTAACAGTTTCAAATGTATCTTAGCACCACATTCAAGAGAAAAAGTCATTTAAGACTCTTTGAAACAACAGGAGGACTTGTGAAGATACAATTAGACCTTGTTGAACCTCCCAGCCTGTCCAGACCCCCCTGTGGAGACTCAGCATTCCCACCCAGCTCTGGGATATCTGCACACCAAACCCTACTGGGATAAACAGATTGGCAGTGATGTGAGGCAGAGAACATCCAGTTGTCTCAGTGCAGTCCTGATCTTCTCTCACATATCCCCAAATGTATAAATAACTCTGCAATATCCACCCTAAAGGGCGAAGTGCAAAGCCGAATCCAGAGTTCCAGGAGCCTCAGCATCCAGTCCTAATCTTAGTGCCCCAACCCACCCCCTTTTGCATGGCTGAGCATTTAAAAATATCTTTAAAAAGATCTTGCTGTGATCTTTTGAGATTTAAAGCATCTGAAGTTTAACATCTTACTGGGCTGGGTACACAGCTCCTGGTATTACTGACACTGAGAGGGAACAGCAAGCTCACTGTCATCTGTGGAAAAAGGGTTAAAATCTCTGCTTCTCACCTTGGATTTACAACTCCTAGCTTGAATTATTAATAAAATACACCTGGAAGAATAACCAGCTAAAAACTCATCTATAACACACTCCTAAAAATCACTGCTCTTTGACTTTCTTATGGACACTGAAAACACTCAGCAGTGTCAATGCTGTGATCTTTGCTCTTGCTCTAATTGCATTTCCTGCTGTTAGTGTTCAGTTTTCTCATATGATGATTATATTGTGTTAAAGTATTGAAACACTGGAATGGGAACACACAAATATTCAGATTCTATATGGTCCTTAGAACTGCCTGGCTCATGATAATAATCTTTCCCTTCCAAGAACACTGATCCAGGCTCTTTAGAAGTCACAAGAAGCACATCAGGCAGTGTTTTTTTTTTTAATGAAACAAGCACAGAAACCTGATTTCAGGAAAAGTAATGCTGAAATATGACATAAGGAGGGAGGAAGAATAACAACAGCAGACATGAACACAAGGTATCTTACGGAGGTCTCAGGCCATACCTTGTTTTCAATCACAGAGGTGATTCTGCTGCCTGATCTGTAGGTGTGGATGATGATGTTCTCAGAGCCATCCAGCACTTTGGCCTCTCCTTTCTGCACCACAGCCCTGCAGACAGCCCTGCTGAGCTGGGAGCCTCCTGCCTCCAGGGAAACAGCTTTCATTCTGGGTTTGCACCTCTCTGCACAGACATCAATGACAAAGGGACAGGCCTGCAGGGAAAACAGGTGTTTCAGCATCACTTGAGCTGCAGTTTTTCCCCTCAGATTTTCCCCAACAGCTCCCAAGTGATTTCATATCTGAACTAGAATTACCCAGACACAAATATTTCCCTGAATATTAAATATTCCAAACCTGAGAGCTGTGGCAATCTTTTACACCAAATGAAAGCTCAGGACAATTGACATTTTTCATGCCATTCACAGGACACTTGACATACAGTTCAACACAGCAAAACGTCCAGGAATTAAGGTGAAATATGAATGCATCCCAAAGTCTGAAACAAACATGTCTCCTTCAGCTGTCACACTCTTGCTGTTTGTGCCACTTCCCTCGGATTTAACACCTCTACAATGTTGCATTGAGCACTCTGGGGGTATCTTGGCTACATTTTATTCCTAGTGTAACAATCAGGGCTTTGCATTTTCGTGGATTCAGTCACAGCACCTCAGTTCCTTCCTGAAGGCTGTTGGAATCCATCAGGATTTCTCAAGTTCTGTCTCAGTACTCCCAAAATCTTAAATTATTTAAAATCGAGGCATGAAAGAGTTAAGTGAGAGACACAAGTTAACTGCTGGGGATTTTTAGGTTAATTACTGGAGCATTTGGAGAGCTCTGCTGTCCTTTGGAAAGGCTGCAGCCAGAAACCACAGCTGGAAAAAGGCACAAAACACCTTCCTGGAATTCCTAACTGGAGAAAAACCTCCCTAAAATGCTCTTTCTTGGAGGATGGCTCTCTCTTGTGGCTGAAATGCAGAAAAACAGCCTTGCAGAGGCTCTGCCAACCCCAGCTCAGAGGAAAAGGAGAAACTGCTCATCCTTAAATCCTCACCATGATCCCAAGATTTTCACTGAGGGACAACTCATATCTCTCATATTGATTATTTTTTAGGTCTTCATGTATTTTATATAGTGACTACACTGACCTGTTTAAAGAAGTTAAATAATGTTATCAGATTGTGATCCTAAAGATCAGCTTTTCCTGGGAACTAAATGATTTAATTATCTGCATATTTAATGCTTTCATTTTTCATAATTTTTCCTCTTCATTAAAGAGGTGTTCTTTCTTTACAGAGAACTATTAACATCAGAAGTAACACTACTTCTAGAAAAATAAACTAATTAAATTATTTTTTAAAAAATTTGTAAGTGCACAGAAAGATCAGAGAAATCATCTCTGGTCATGTAAAGTAAACTGCGTGTGACCCAAACCCAAAAATTTAAATTAAGCATTAAAATTTTGTGTTGAACACCTTCAGACACTGTTGTGAAAGGCAACAATAACAGAAATAGTTATACCTGGAAACTAGGAATTCTGAATTGTGGAAAAAAAATATCCTTATCCATTTCTGCTGTGGTTTGGGCCAGAAAAGTGACTTTTTTTAAGGAGAGCAAGTCCTGTATTTTCTAAATTTGCTGCCAGGTCACAGCTTACCATCCTCATCTTCCCATCACTCTCCACCAGCAGAGTGCATGGATTCCTTCAACAGATACAATCCCAAATTCCTTCCTCTACAACCCCACAAAGTCCTGGCTTTCTCTAAAGCAAAAGGAAAATTTCCTCTTTCAGGGATCCAAGTGCTATCCTAAGAAACAGGACAATGAAAGTGGCAGAGCAAGCTCTGGATGTTTGGAGTGAATCCCTGTCCAGCTGCAATCAGTTTGTGGCAGACACAGAGTGCAGCAGTTAAACTGTGCAGTGATTTTTGCTCTGTGGCTCTCCTACCTCTGTCATTTCCAAGGCTTTGTTGTAGCCCAGGGACAGCAAAGTGACCCAAAGGTCCCAAGGATCCCCATCGCGGTCATTGGCTTCCATCAGGTTCAAATCCATAAATCCTTGTCTTGTCAGCTCGTTCTTCTTCATCTCAAAATTCTCTGTTTTGAAGGAATAAAAAGTAGTACTTAAATGTCTCCTCTCTCTGCAAACATCTTTATCTTTCCAAAGGTAAAATCTCACTCCTGCTAACAAGATTTAAAAGATGGAGCCAACTTGCAGCCTGAGGATTTCCAATATTGTTTGGGAAAGAATGTCCTTGAGCAGGCATGTGCTGTTTGCAGAGCTCCCCTGTGGATTTGGGATAATGCCTACAAACAGCTGCACCCTTGGATAATCCACAAAAGGGTGAGATTTCAAAACAAAAAAGAGTTCATATTGTTGTTTTTTTTCCCCTAAAAGTTCATGGTTGGGCTTTGCAGAATGGGATATTTTAGGAATGGGAAATGAAAGTCAGCTGGAGCCAGCACCTTCAAGTGCTTCAGGTCCTTGGTACAGAAATGATTTACTTAGTTCCTAAAAAGCAATAAAATTCCAGTAATCCTAACACCCCTCTCTAGAGAGAATATCATAGATCGACCACTCGAATGTCAGCAAACACATAATTGAAATGTCCTCGTGTCAGGCGCTTTTAAAAATGGTTTTCTCATCTTCATAACAATGCTAAATCTTTACTATATATTATTAAAAAGGGATTAGCAATTTAATAAATCTATCCAAGGGTACAGATGCTGTAATGAATGGCTTGAACTTTGGTGTCAAGATTGATGATATTCATGTGAACCCTTGCACTGATTGATGACCTGGTAAAACATTCCCCATCTTCTCCTCTTTCCTCTCTTATTTATTCACACATTTCCACCCCTCCTGCTTGGGTGGAGATCAGAGGCATCACCCTGACAAAGCCATCAAGTGTGGAAAAGCACATCCAGGCACGAAACAGAGGAGAAATTCAGTTACAGAAAAGTATTTTGTAGGAGTTTTCCATCAGTTGGGAAAAATTCTGATACCTCAGGGTGTTTTGGGGAGAGATCATCAGTAGGGCTTGACAGATCTGAATTATTTTGGCCAATGTGCCACAACCTCCAAAGGAATTATGGCAAACATGACATGGGTGTTATACAGTGAGACACTGGCAACCCACAGAAACTCTGGATGTCATTTTGTAGCATCAGATGCACACTAATTAAATGTCCCTCTCCACACTTTGTGAGGTATAAAAGCAGCACCAGCCCAGTCTGCACAAAGGAGATTGATTAAACAAATACCTGTGACAGTTTCATTCCCCACATGATCCAGGATTAGAAAACCCTGTCGGTTTTGGCAGCTACAAAACAATTAGGAATGGGAAGAATTTTCTCAGCAGAAGGTCAGTGGCACACACACCAGAATGAAGCAAAACAGAGGACAGGAGACTGGAAAAAAAGAAAAATAAAGGGGGAAGAGAACAATATCTACACATGTTCTTGAAATAGGCTACAGAATACCCAGTTCTACCCAGCTTGGAAGTTAACTGAGAGCCCTAATTAGCTGTGCCACAGTAATGAACTTACCCTTGCACACAGCCCAGGCTTCCTGATCACACTTCTCCCCACTAGTCCTCAGCTCAAAGAAGTTGTATTCCTCCAGGCTCAGGAGGCCATTCCCATCCAAATCAATCGTCTCAAATATATCCAACAAAGCAGCTCTGAGGGATGAAAAAGGCCAAATTATTTCTAAAGGCTTCCATTTCCTTCACTGCCTCATAATATTGTCAAGAACTGTTCAGTCTGTTTGAGAATATTGTGTACAAACAGTGCTTGAGGAGCACACAGACTGAAAAAGCCACATTTTATAGAGAGCTCACCATTTTTTGGGAATAAAACTCACTGGAATTCTTTGGTGAGAGCCAACTCTCCATCTTCATCTCTCCACACCAGTTTGGCTTCCCCAGTAATTTGGGTTTTTACCTTCCTCAGCCTACAGCCAGTTGTGAAAGGGAGCAGCCAGTAAACCCCAGATCCAAGCTCCCCTTTCCATCCAAACATCTGCACTTAAAGGAAGACAGAAACGTTGGTAAATCCTTTCCCAAACAATGACTTTATTGCCAGTAATATTTATATCAAAATTATTAATTACTTGAAAACACTCGGAATGCCTGGTTATCTCCTTTTAAAAAATATTGGCTGTGTGATGTCATGTTAAAGACACAAAAATAGTGACTCTCTTAGAATAAAAGTTAGAAAAACATACAGGACAGAGATGAGGGAAGAAAGGGAAATGAGCTAATGATGCCTCATTTCTGCCACAGGATAAGAATATTCTGTGCACCAGGAAGTTCAAAATTATATATGGCAAGGAGAAAGAAAATTAAAGGAAAGTGAAACAAATTCTGCCTTGGAAATGTTTGTGTTTGAAGGTGCAGGAATACAAGTGAGTTACTACAGAGTAGCTGTAAATATACCCAGTGACTCAACAATATTGGGGACAGCTGGAATTCCTTCCAAACACATGGAATTCACCCCTCCAGCATTAACACACACTAAAAAATAACCAAAAAAAAATCTCTAACCTCTTTATTTTGGAGTTCAGTAAAGCTCACAAGCTGTAGGTTCTCTTGGGTTTCATTTTCCTTCAGAATAAACAAAGCTGTATCCACTGACAACCAGCGACAAGATTTTCCTAAAAAGACAAATATTCCCCAAAAATGCTTAATAACGACACAAAACCATTTTCCTTTGCATCTCAGAGTATTCCCATGCTATTTATAATATTGATCCCTGCTGATGTAAAATGGAAAAAAGAATCTGTTCTATGCTATTGGGATTTCCTTCCTGTTTAGGTCAAGCAGATAAATTGTATCAAGCTTTGAGATTGTTTTACAGATAATGATTAGTATTAATAATGTTATCATTAAAAACTATTGATAAAGTAATTCCATCATTAAGAGTCAAGAATAACAAGGAATGGTTACACTCCACAAAAATTTGTTTAAAAGAAAACCAGCCCAGATGACTTTAAAACAACTTTGGGGTCTCAAGGCTCCTGTTTTATGGGATTAAAAAGGGAACAATCTACTTGGGGAAAAAAATAATTCCAGTGTAGCACCTGGATGAAGCCCCTTGGTCAATCACCAAGCCACCACCTCTGTTTTTAAGAGGAAAAAGAAATAAAAATCACTCACCTTCCACCTGGGGAATATTTAAAGGTTTGATGGTGATGCAAACTGCAGATCTTTGAGGTAAGTGCAGCCTGTACTTGTGACTGATGATTTCTCCATCTTCTTCCAAGTAGAAGCATCCTTTGGATTGTGCACATTGCCAGTCCTGGAAACCAAGCAAATATTAGGTGTTTTCTTCCTTTTGGATGAAGATAAAAGTGCCTTCTCTGAAATATTAATTAATTTGATTATTTAATAATTCCTGGATAAAACACATCACAAGATACAGCACTAATATACTTTTAATTAAAAAAAATCTCAAATAGTCCTTTTGTAGTCAATTTTTGCAAATTAACATTGCTTCACTTGTGAAAATGCTTGAAAAACACATAGATTATCCCAATGCTCCAATAGTTGAAAATGAAATTGGAATTGCCATGAAGATTCTGCTAATCATATTTGCAAACAGCTGACAGCACGGAGTGATTTAAATACAAACATTATATACTTTGCAACTCACTTTCTGCTGTTCTTTGGAGGTTTGGAATTAAGGAAAAAAAAGATTTTTCTAAAGTTCTAAAATACTTTAAAAGTAAATATAGCTCCTCAGAGAACAAGCAGTGGAAAGGACAAAGATTAATTCTTTCAAATCAAGTGGGATGTCCAATCCCTGGCAGACTCTGCTAGCCAAGTTCCTCCCCTCCTATAATCTCCCATAATCTTTTCACTGTGGACTCAACCTGCTGGAGGTTTTAGGGATAATCCTGGTGGAACTGCAGCTACTTCTGCACCATGGAGCCAAAAATCAGCCCCTGGCCACCTTTTATGGAGAAGAATAAACCTAATTAACAAAGCCGCCCAATAGTGTTATATTCATCTTTGTATATGAGAATGGATTTGTAGTGACAGCAAAAGCAAAAGGGGATCAATCATAACAAATAATTAGGAAAGAAGGGAACAGAGAAAACATTCCTGGCACTTAATGGTGAGGGTTAAATATGGAGCAACAGGTGGGGTTGTGTCAGTCAAAAAGTGGATAATGGGAGCTGGGATTAACAGGGGGGTCAGCATGAGCAGTGACAGAATTCCAACAGGCAATTCAGCCTCTTGGATCATTCCCACTGCTATTCCTAAACTGTTTATTCCAACATTTCCATGACTCCTTTATGAGATTTTAAAAATTGAGGGTTTTTTTCTTTAAACTTGACTCGTCTAAAATAATTGGTTGTTTGCTTCAAGTTTAATACCTGCCAAAACTGTTGGACAAAAACTTTATCCAATTATTTAGGAAATCAAAAAATATTCCTATTGTTTAGGAAATCAAATGCTGTCATTCTGGCACAGAGCAAAAGGTGGTGCTAGAAGTCCTAAATTATCGAATTCCAAACAGGGATGTAAACTGGGAAAGCTAAAAGAGGATTTTCTGGTTTGATTTTCCTTTGTCACTTCAAAGCAGAACAGAAGTCAAATAATAGCTGAAGTGGGAAATGTTTGAGTTAGGAATGTTAATTGGAAAGAGATGTGAGGCACTACCTGCTGCTGCCTCTGCAATTTAAGTTGATATTGAAAATATCCACACATTAATGCATCATTCCTAATAAAATGCAATGTTTGTGAGAGGAATTTTCTAAGGGTTTTTAAATGTAGACATTCACCATGTTTTGATTTCTGCTGTTTTCTTCTGTTAGAAATGTAAAGTTCACATTGGTCCAAACCCCTGCTGGCAATATTTTCTTATTTATACAAAAAGACAAGTGAAGAGCAAAAAAAAAAAACCTAAAAAACATTTTTCAATATAAGGAAGAAGAACTTTTGGGTGCTAGATTTTGATTCATTGGTTCTGGCAGAGTTTGTATTGTGTAAAATAAAGTTAAAAAATAAAGTTAAAAATCTAATATATCTACTTACACCTTTGCATGTTTATTGATTGATTTCAGTTTTTGGATGATGCCAATCAATACTAATCAATATCTGCAGCTGCTGTGTTTTCAGGCAGTTCTTCCTGGCTTGTACAAAGAAAAAAGAATCCAATCTTGGCTACATGTCTGCTGCTTTTATACACTACACATCATGTTTGAACAAGGTGAGATTGCAGGTTAAATTGCATGGAGGTCCAGATACCTAAACAGACTGCAAAAAATCCCTGGGAGATTCAGTTTTGAAATTTTAATATAGAACAAATGTCACTGTATAGCAATGGGGAAGATATAAAGGACTTCAGAGTTCAATAACAAATCCAGAGTTGTTATTTGAAACAAAAATGCAGCTCCTGAGGACAATCAGTTCAGTTTTCCAGCAGCAGTTACACTGTGTGGTCATAACCATTTTTTCCCTTTTATACAGGAGTCTCCAGGTGCACATTTTTAATGTATCCCAGCAGTTTCCAGTTAATGTTTTATATTTCTACAGCTATTATTTTCTGTTAAAAGAAAACTAGTAAAGGTTCAGTCAAGAAAGGGAAAACAAAGGGAAAAAGATCAATATTAACACTCTACAAATATTGACTTAGCAAAGTGACTTTGTTGTCTCTCTCCCCCAGGAATTTATATTGAATGAGTGATTTATTCAAAAGAAAATACTGATAGAACATATTAGTCTAACTAAAAATCAATATTTTCAGGTTACAGCATATATTTACCAAGCAGTGCCCAAGAAACTGAATATGCTTACAAATCTGTTATTTATTTCCAATTACCTTTCATGCAAAGGTTTATGATACACAATCTTTCAGACTACTTAAGCATTTAAAGTTCTCACCAACCTAATCAATTATTAAATTTTAAATTTCTCAAGAAGTCATTAAATGTTTTCTCCAACAGTGGTTTCATTTATAAAAAACCACATTTTGTTCCGTGAAACCTTCACACCTGAAAAATTATTTCCAATAACTTGTTGTCAGCAAAACCAACAGTATATAAAAATGTTACTAATAATACGTATCAAGAAAGCCCTCAGTAGTTTATAGCTGCCCTTGACAAACTATTAATAAAACATAAGACACCATTTTTCTCTGATTTTTAGCTTGTTTAAAATGCAATACCACACGTGCCTAGAGGAAAACCCCATCATTTCAGGGTGATACCTTCATTGTGTCAGGCTCAATAATTAGCTTTGTGCTCCTGCTGCTGCTGGAACCCACAGTGACAGTGGTGGAGGTGGAAGCTTTGCCACTTGCAGCTGATGAGGGTCTTGAAGGAGCTCTGCTGTCACCTGTAAACAGAGATATTTAATTACAACTACATTATTTCAACCACTGTTTAGCATAAATCTTGCATTTAGAAGCACTAAGAAAACTGCATGACAAGAACTTCAATCAGAGAATTTCCCTTCATTGCTGTTGTGTCATTTTTGCACTTCTTTGGTATTGCCCAGATTTGAAGTGACTTGAAACAGCACAAACTACATCCCAAGATTTCATGTTTGGTGACTCTGTAGTCTGTTCCCTGTGGACTTTTTCCAGTTTGGGAAGGTTTTTAATTATCTCTGTAACTTCAGGAAGGAGCCTAAACTCTCCTATTGATTGTGCTTGAGAAGCAGCCTCAATAATTGAAACAAAACACACAGCTTTTTGAGAAATGTTTGAGTTTTCATCTCTGATCTGGGAAGGAAATAAATTTATTGCAACACCTGAGCATTGACTTTCTGTCTTCCCTTTGGATTGTGTCACATGGCAGTCAACAAAATCCACCCTTAGGAGTTTGAGAACTTCACAGATGCAGTTCAATACCTGAACATATTTTACTGACACATCGATGTGATTACCACAGTAGAAATTATATTAATCAATAAAATCCTCACTAATCTGAGAAAAACGAAACAAAAACTCAACTGCTCACTGAGCCAGAGCTTCATCTCCAACAGAAAGAAAACATAAAATAGATGAACTACAAATACCTTTAGGCAGTTTGTGATCAGATTTGCTGGAGTTCCTCGGGGATGGTTTGGGCACTGGTTTTCCCCCTTCAGAGGAATTTTCAGTTTGATTCCCAAACTGCTGCTGCCTCATTCGAGGGTCAACTGCCAGTCTGTCCCTGGCAGCCTTGCAGCACTGCTCACTGGTGCTCAGGTACAGCTCACAGAACTTGAGAAAATGAAAGAATATTTCACTCACCAGGTTATCTTATGGTTTTAAGGAGTAAAATGTGGCAAATTAGCAAGGCAAGGACAGGTGAGGAGATGGAATGTATTTCCTCTTCAAGCCCAATATTAATTTTAATTTTCATTAATCAAAATAACCACTCAAGCAACACAGTAAAATGGAGCCATGACTCAACAAGGAGATCCAAATATTGAATAAAAATTGTGACTTTCAACTCTTTCTTTCTAGATATTTGAAGACTGATTTTTAACACAGGATTCTTACCAGTTTTCCTCCTATAACACTACATTTATGCACAAATCTTTGTGGGCTGTTTATTCAGTCCAAAATTTAGGATATCCTGGGCTAAGGTCATCACTAATGCTCATATTGTCAATAACACAAGAACAAATATCACTCTTGGCCATACCTTGTTGTAGTCAAGTTTGCCACTGCAGTTAAAATCAGTTTGTTTAGTGATGGTGGTCACTTCCTCCCAGGTCATTTTATCACCTCTCTGCAATAAAAAATCAGCTCAGTTTGGGTTCCTAAATAAGAATGCTGTTCACCTACAGTGCAAATTTAATGAACAAAGATTCTTTTAATATTCTTTCAAGGAATCTTACCTTGCAATAGATTTAAATGAATTTGGATTTGAATCACGAAAACAGAGGTCAACATCATAAAAAATACATCCTTAAAATGCTACTAAATACTGAAGAGATAAATTGTACCAGTTTATGCAATTTTGTGGTGTCTTCTGGAAACCCACCATGAACGACACTTCAGTTCCAGAACATCATCCATAAACTTGGGAATCCCAGCTCTCAGTCATTCTTGCCTATCTTGTTTTATCATCTAATTTCCAAAATCTCTACTAATTAAAGATGGATGATTAAGATTCTACTGATACTTACAGTTGTAAGAATTTTGTAAAGTTCATCATGTAGAATATATCCAGCCTTATCTGTGTCTATTTTTCCAAATGCTTCAAGCAGTTCACTTTTTGTAGCTGGCTTTTCTTTTTTTAAAATAGCACAAAAATCATCAAAATTCAGTGAAGTTGTTTGTGAAGTCCAGTATTTATTAATGGTCTTTTGAGAAGGATTCCTTCCAGCCTGTTGAAGTACTGAACAATAAAACACAATATTAAATATATATTCCAGCTTTTAGGAAAGGTGTTTTCTCAAGATATTCTTGAATCACTTTCCATGTTCAGACTTTTCTTTTAGGCCAAACTACTCCAAGGGAAAAGTGGGTCTGAAGGATAGTTTTGGTTATAACCTTAATCAAAATATCCATGAACCTAAAGACAGCCTCAAGCATAAAATTCAGCCTATATCCAGTGTCTTAATATCAAAAAGATACTATTTTCAACAAATGAAAAAAAGATGATCAACATCATCTTTGCACTTACTTTGCCAAGAACTGAGATCCAGAGTAGAATTTATCTGAGACAATATTTTGTGTCACACCTGTAGATTTGAATGTATCAATTCAAATTACACAACATGAATTTTGAACCAAAAATGGTACCACCAGACATAAATTCAGGCCAACAGCCAATGCCACACATGTAACAGTGCTATGGATGTTGCAACTGGCATTCTCCAAAATGAATTTGCTGCATCTGCTTCGCCTCTTCAAGGCTTTTACTGAAAACACCCTTTCAGCAGTTTGCACTGTGATGAAGGTATTATGTTAAATGGAAATTAAATCCAAATGCACAGTCTATCTGAAATTAGAGAGATGCTTTTCTCTCTTCCCAAATCATCAAGTGTTTTAGGGAAGCACAAGAGATCCTTCATCTCTACCTGGGCTGGCATTTGATTTGGAGCCAGCTGAGCAGTGACCAAGGCTGTGCTGGGAACTGCTCAGGAGCAGCTGTGAAATGAGCTGGTGGCATTGTGACAATGCTCTGTGGGCAACTGTGTCACCAGCAAAGCAAACCAGCCCCAGGCTCCTTTGCTGTTAATCTCTGCCTCAATGCCAAGGACTAAATATAGATTTGTGCTCTGTCACCTCTGCTGGAGGAGCCAGGGGAGCAGAGCAGAGCTCACATCTTTATCTGAGCCCATGCCTGGGCATGGAGCAATGGTTTGGGGACTTCAAGGGCAGCCAGGGAAGGGCAGTGACCCTCTGGGATTGTTTCCATGGATAGCAGAGTTCCCTGGAATGTCAATGCATCACATTATTATATTGAACAAAGTATCCTTCAAATATACAATCCTGTATTTTTGTCTCTCCAGGGAGATCAGCACTTGCCCTTCCCTACACACCTCCCCATTTGTGAAAGTTCAGTCAGACTGCACCTTTTATTTCTATTTCTTGATGGTCTGATTCCGCTAAACCACTTCAGTAATGTTACAACAGACAGGAAATGAAGTTACTACTCGTCAATAAGCAAAACTCCTACAAATAAAATTTCCCAGGGCCAATCTCTCAGGGAGCACTTTAGTTTAGAATATCAGCCAAACCTCATGAAGCAAGAAATGCTTAAACATTGGCACCACTCATTTGAGAAATGCCAAAATTTACTTAAGATGAAATATAAGTCTTTAACTCTCAATGCTTACGAATATCTCTGAAAAGACTGGGAATCTAAGCAACTAATTGCCCTCTCTAAGTTGACCTTGAAAGCAAAATGCCTGAACATTTGCTGTGTAGCCAAGTGGCATATGGATAGAGATGAAAGCCAAAGCATTTATTAAAGAGATGACATTTGTTCACACCACCCCTCTGTTAAAGTCCAGGTTATCCAAAACTATCATTAGGATGTTATAAAGGCCCTTTTATTGCAGCTGGGAAAGCCTGGAGAGCAGCAAGTCGCAAGCTGTAGGAATGTGCTTGCTAATGGGTAGAATTTCATGTACTGGGGTAGGGAAAGAAGCTAAAATCAGTGTAACAGAGAAGTGCATTCAGCTTTTACAGTGGTGGTTTCCACGAAAAACCTTTCAATAGAGAACAAAAATGCTTTAATGAAAAAAAAAAAAAACCACCACCAAAGCAGAGCACACAATCCTACAGCTCCAAGACAGAGCAAAGTTGGAATTGTGTTTGCTTGAGAAATTTTATCTTGGGGTAGTGAAACTTCTTTCAAAATTCAAGCTTACCTCATTCCTTCCTTATCTTACTTGGTCACTGAGATGTATTATAAAGAAACCAGCTTCCATTTTGCAGGTAAATTTTCCTCAATTCTCTTTGAAATTCCCTAAGTTTTCCAAACAAAGCCCCACAGCTTTCAGTATCTACCAACACCCTTATTTAGTGCAGCCAGAGAAGTCAGAGATTTTTTTCCCTCTTGTACTGCTGACAACATTACCTATATAGTCTGAAAAATGAGAACTTTTGATTCCAGTTGATGTAATTTGGTATTTGAAAAAAAGAGTAAGAATTCTCATGGAACACCAGTTATGGTGATTTTCCTGTGCCAGGGCAATGGCCCAGTATAAACTGAACTGAGACCTCACATACTGGTGATTTACAGAAAAAAAGCTCTGTCAGGTATTCCCACTTCCAGCAGGCATCCAAAACTACTCTAAATTCCTTAAAACAGTTTCTGAGTTTCTGCACTGGGATACTCTCACTGCTGAACTGCTGGCAAACTCCTCACTCTAATCACCACATGCAACAATTGTAGGGAAAAAGAGGAAATCCTTACCTAAACTCAGTTGTTCCTTTGATTTAATATTTTCCAAACTGCTTTTCAGGACAGTCAGATAAGCTGCTCTGCAGTTCATGTAAAATGTGGCTTCTTCTGCATGCTGGGACTTCTCTCCGTGGGAATTTTCTGAGTGCATGGCTTTCTGATTCCTGGGACTGCTGGCCATCCTGTGAAGGACACAATTCCAGTTAGAGTTTGTAACTGTCTTACTAATGACTCTGTTTGTCCTCTGAAACACAGACCAGCTCCAATTATCCAAACATCTAGGTAATATCCTTTCTATCCTCTAAATCTGGGATGGGAATAATTATCTACACTTGCAGGTAAGCACCATGAGATCTACAAACAGAAATAGCTTGAGCTCTACTTATTCTTCACAAGTCATCCTTCACTGGCAGTAAAAAGTTTAATTTCACTGTTTTTTATTTAATTTCAGACATTTGATATTACATATACTATCTCCTATATATTACATAATATAAATATTATATAATAATTATTTTTGAAAGTATACAACCCCATTTTCATATTATCTGTGAAACAAGGCTTTGCTATCCATGTTTTCTGTTTTCACAGTTATAACTCAACAAAACATATGGATAATAGTAAAACTGATCAAAATTGTAACCTTTAATCCTTAATACATGCCAAGCAAAGCATAGAATCTGATTTCTAAGAGTTACCTATATATAAATAATATAAATTAATGTGCATAAAACTTTGAGCAACTCGGTCCTTTTAAATCCAAGACCCATATAACTATAAATTAATGGAAAAAAACAGAAACACGTCTTTTTCACAGAGGGACACTAAATCCTGCTGTGCTGTTGCTCTAACAGCCTCTTGTATTATTTTACCCAGCGTTGACTTCAGGAAATATATTCCAGTATAATAAATAGAATATCTCAAGTTCAGCAACAAGACAACGCCATCCCAGGGTCCCCTTCAGGACTCATTGGAT
Source organism: Lichenostomus cassidix (assembly GCF_008360975.1). Lineage (NCBI taxonomy): Eukaryota > Metazoa > Chordata > Aves > Passeriformes > Meliphagidae > Lichenostomus > Lichenostomus cassidix. The sequence goes on from NC_139489.1 coordinate 1,835,299, forward strand.
TTTTACCCAGGAGGTCCCAATCACTGGCACCTTGTTGAGTTATACAGGTTTTTACACTTGGGAAAGGCAGATAATAATCTCTTCTCAAGGATGAAGTACCCAATTTGTAACACCCTGACACTTTAATATTGCACAGGCACCAGAAGGAGCCCACAGGGAGCCCCTGACACAGCCTGGCTCCTGCAAACGGGTGTCACTATAATTAAGCACCAGTGTAACCCACGTGGAATGGAACTGGGGCTAATGGCAAGGAGGAAGAGAAGAACAAATGTTAATTTTCCAGTAACCAGTTTATAAAATGTGAACTCTTGTTTGTACTCCTTGGACTCCCCATTACTGAGGTATTTCTTATGTGGGCCAGGAGGTGCTGCCAGTCCATTGCTGGGAAATCCAGTGAGCAATGGCTTAGTGACAGCACTGCCAGCAGCCCCATGGCTTAGGCTGGGACATTTTACTGGATAAATGACACTTTAGAAAAATAGACAGAGGGAAGCAATCCTGCCAGGGCTTCCAAACTGGGAGAGGGTAGGTTTAAGCTAGAGATTGGCAAGAAATTGTTCCCTGTGAGGGTGGGGAGGGCTGGGATGGAATTCCCAGAGAAGCTGTGGCTGCCCCTGGATGCCTGGAATGTCCAAGGCAGGTTGGACAGCGCTTGGAGCAGCCTGGGACAGTGGAAGGTGTGGATCCGTTTTAAGATCCCTTCCAAGCCAAACCACTGTCAGATTCTGATCCCAGAGCAATCAGTGCCACATCCAGTCCTTCCCTGGACACCTGCAGGGATGGTGACTGCACCACCGCCCTGGGCAGCTCCTGCCAATGCTTGACCACCCTTTCCGTGAAGAAATTCCTCCTGATATCCAAAGTCAGACCTCCCACTCCAGGACTGACCCTCATATATCCGAGCCTCACCCACACAGAGCCCACATTCCCACAGGGAAGCTTCGCCCTGCTCCGGCCTCGTTCCTGAAGCGAGGAAACTCTTCCCACATGGATCACCCCGCTGGGCGCAGGGGACCTCCAAAGCTACATTTGCCACTCACCGAAAACAAAAAAATTACAATCCCTTTCCCTCAGCCCTGAGGGGAATCAACCTTTCCTCCTTCCCTCCTTCAGCCCTGCTCGGCAGTCCCTGAGGGAAATCAACCTTTCCTCCTTCCCTCCCTCAGCCCTGCTCGGCAGTCCCTGAGGGACTCCTGAGGCGCATTTGGCCGCCCCGACCGCCCAGCCCGAACCGCCCCGGCCCGATCCCGGCTCCTACCGCGCACAGCGGGGCCCGGCGAGCCCGCACCGACACCGGTCTCGATCTCGATCTCGGCCCCTGTCCCGCTCTCGGCCCCGAGGATCTCGGTCTCGGCCCCTCAGCCCAGCCGGGCTCCTCGGCCCCGCCCCGGCCCGGCCCGCCCTCAGCGCCGTTTCCAGCCGGCGGCGTTTGGCGGGCGCACGGCGGGAGCTCCGAAGGGGAGGCGGCGGGAACGGCTCCGGGATGTCGTAGGTGTCTGGGGAGCGGGGCAGCGCTGCTCTCCCTCTCCTCTCTTCTCTCTCTCCGTCCGCTCTCTCTCCCCTTCCTCTTCACTCTCTCCTCTTCTTCTCCTCTCCCTTCCCCTGTGCTCTTCCCTCTCCTCTCCTCCCGGCAGCAGCACGGTTCCGCGGGCTCGGCGGGCGGCACGCCGTGAGGGGAGCGCTGCTCCCGGCGAGCTGCGGCTGCCGAGCGCGTTCCGTGAGGGGAAAAGTGCGTCTAGATTCGGTCCGGAGCGGGGAGGAGCGGCCAGCGAGAGGGCGGGATTTGTTTCCAAAGGAAAACAGCCCGGGAAATGCTCGCCATGGTGGTTCCTAGGCAGCGCTGCGGGCGGGGCTGGCTGGGCGGTGCTGTGAGGGCGATACTGTGTATTCTGACTTTCTGAGGGTGCCCAGCGACAGGGTGAGGAGCAATGGCCGTGAACTAAAACACAGTGAATTCCACCTCAACGTGAATGAAAACTTGTGTCCACTGAGGGTGGTAGAGCTCTGGGACAGCTGTCCAGGGAGGGCGTGGAGTCTCGCTTTCTGGAGACATTCAGTGTCACCTGCTGCGGGTGACCCTGCCTCGGCGAGGGGATTTGGACTGGATCATCTCCAGAGATCCCTTCCAACCCCAATTATCCTGTGTCTCTGTACATCCCATGGATAATACCGGTGGGGCTGTGTGGAGAGGGGCAGGAGGAAGGATCACAGGGTGGTTCAGATTGGAGGTGACCGCAGTGGGTCACCTAGTGAGGAAGGATCACAGGGTGGTGCAGACTGGAGGTGACCGCAGTGGGTCATGCAGTCCAACAATCCCTGCACATGGCACAGGATTGCATCCAGGCAGTGCTGGAATATCTCCAGTCAGGGAGACTCCAAACCCTCTCTGGACAAGCTGTTCAGTGCTCGGTCACTGCTCAGGAAAGCAGTTCTTCATTTTATCCAGGCAGAACTTCCTGGGCGTCATTTTGTGCCCATTCCTCTTGTCCCATTGCTGGGCAGCACTGAGTCCACCCTCTGACACTTCCCTTGGCCACTGTTGAAGAAATTGGCCAAAAAAGCAGGTTTTTGTATGAACTAGTGGAAGTGTGACCTTAACAGAGTTTGATGGCAAGGTTCACTCTGTTGCTTATGTACAGGAAAATGGGATCAGAATCGATTTAGAATGATTTACACAGAGACATGGGATGCAAAAGGGTCACGGGGACAAAGGGACAAAGGATATGGATACAAAAGATACAGGTGTAAAAGAGTTTGGCAGCACTTAATCACTGACTGATTTAATATTTATAAAGTGATTCAATAGGATTTACTACAATTACAGCAGGGACTAAATTATAGATTTACACACACACTCAGGTGCAGAGGTGTGGGAATTGCAGGCCTGTGGAGATCAGGGCATGACACCCCCATGTCCATTTTCCATCAGGCTGTATCACTTCATATTATCTCTAATGGAAATAAATCCTGCTCATTTTTCTCCTGTATTTTGCAATTTATCAAGCAGTAGATAATTAATCAAGTCATTTAAGTCTGGTGCTGCTCTTGTGTATCTCTGCTCATCGTGGGCTTCTGAAGATCAACAAAGGAAGTTAAGTTCTTCAACCTGGTAAATATTAGGGACAAAATAATCATTGCAGGCTGTACAGCTGGCTGAAAATGTGTGCCATGGTTAAGAAAATAAATTAAGCCTTGTCAGGCTAATTCAGGGGTAGGAAACTCAGGTTAAATACTCTCACCACATGTGCCTCATCTTTCCATCACCTCTTCTTGTTCCACATTCTTCTTTTGGAAGCTCTGAGAGAAGACAGTTTGACCAACAGGGTTTTCATGTTGGTGTTGGGATAAATTTAGGTTCAGGGGTCCAAACCAGGGACTTGTGCAGACTTAGAGCACAAAATTTAAATTATTTTGATTTAACTTCTCACTTCATGGCATTGAAAAGACAATCATTAAAAACAAGCCTCCAAGAAAAACAAGACTGTTGGGTAAGGGGAGGCAAGGTTGACCTTCTAAAGCTAAAATTACATCTTCCAATACAATATTCCAGTTCTTGAAATGCTGGGAATGAGGATCCATCTTTGCTGCCACAGTTCAGGGCACTTGCAGAGAGAAATCTGTGCAGTTCTGCTGCTGTACACAATATTTGACAGACTTCAAAGAACGTAGCTTTGATCAGTGCACAACTTTCCCCCTAAGAAATGTTCTCAGTGTTTATAACTTAGTGGGATTTTCATGTAGTTTCTCATTTATTTCATCCTACAGCTGTGCCTAGTCCTGATCCTGCTTTCCTTTGGCTTTCAGCTTTTTTTTGAAGTCTGTCATAAAAACTTCCATCAGAACATGCCTGAGTGGAACATGCAAATGCATTGGCCCCCAGAGCATCCTTTCAGTGTGGATGCATTAATAAATGGAATATTTCTCTGCTGCCATGAGCTGGAAGCTGTAATGGAGTCGGAATTCCTTGAGCAATATGGGTTTCTCCTTAAAAAAGAAATACATTGTAAAGAATTCCATCAAACTGTTACAGCTTCGGCTGCCCTTTGGCCAGGATTTCAGAGGCTTTTTTAATTTAAATGTTACCTGTTTACTTGGCTTTTTTAAGATAGGATATTTCTTTTCCCCTTTTTGTAATAGAGATAGCTGTAAAACAGTTTTTCTATAAGACCCTTGCCTGAGTTACATATCAAAGATGTGTTTCCATTCTATTTCCCCAATACTTTAATTTACAGTTTTGGAATAGCAACATAAATTTGAAAAGGATATGTTTGGAATGAGGTCATCTGAATCCCTTGCAAGGCAAAACATTCTTTTCCAAGATGAAAAGTGAGCTAAATTCTTGAAATATGATGTATATTCCAAACCTTGTTTAATTCAATGTAATATATATGTTTCTAGGGGACTGTTCTTACAAAGATTTTTTTTTCCTCATCCTTTTATATCATCCTTTAAACTATTGTTAAGATTTAGGAACATGCTTAAAAAGTTTCAGTTGTCTCTGGGTAAAATAGTCTTAATTTATGTTGACCTTTCTTTCCTTGGAGCATTTAGCCTGCATTCAATAAAATTTTGATGACTGCTCTTTAGAAGACAGCTGTACCATATAAAGTATTATAAATATTCAGCTTTCCTCTTCCAGTGTTGCCATTAACAGCTGGGCATCCAGTTCAGAGGAGCAGATTTTGCAGAGAGAGCTTGGCATGTTCCTGAATCAGGAGAGGGAAGAAGGGAAGCAAACAGTTTCTTATGGTTTGGGGACCTGTAAAGACATAGAGCATCTGTTCCCCAGTTAAGTCATAGTCTGCTAGCACTGAATCATGTTAAGAGCTAAAATGATGGGAAAAACTACTTTTTTCACCTTGGCTGTATCTGGGTGGTAAATGTCTTAAACATTATTTCGACTAATGGCGAAATAATTTCAGCTCTTGTTCGGAAGGTATGTAAATGAAAATGCTTTTGTGGGGTTTTGTTGTTTATAGGCTTGGAGGAAAAAGATAAATACTCAGCATGATTTCACTTCAGTGCCTTGATTTTATGTCTGGTATAAAATGGAGAATCAGATTTTCTTAGGCAAACTTTATCCTTCTAAACAAGCATCATTTTTGGTACAGTGAATGGATTTGCTTTGGATGCCATCAGTAAATGCGAAACAAAAAAAAGAAAACTGTCTTTAACATTATCATTTATAGACCTTGCTAACAGAAATCTCTGTGCCTAGGTGACCATAAAACCTGTCCATATTTTTCTTTTGCAGGGTTAAGAGAGCATTAAAGTTGGACACTGTTAAGAAAGATAATGTGAGTATTTTTTGGTGTGTGGAGCCATCTGGGCTGTATAAATATATATATATATGTATGTATATATATATATCTGGGTGCAAAAATAAATGTGTATACAAACCATCTATTCCATTTTAGCTGCCTTTATACTGTTACAGATTGGATGTTGTCTGGGCAAATCTTAAAGCACAAAATTACTGCTGCAAATATTAGTATAAAATTTATTGTATTTCATTTGTCACAGAACTGCCTGGCGTTAAGTAATGTACATCTGCATGAATCACTTGAAAAATGTGCATATTGTTATTGCCACCAGTATTTACCCAAGAGCTGAATGAGTTAAGATCCTTGGTGAAATCATTTATTAGAAATTAGCTCCATTATCCTGGGAAGCAAATGTTCTGCCATGTAATTGTACATGTGACAATATGGAATTATGATAATGCTGTAATCTGCATCTTATAAACTGCAAAATTGAAATGAAAACACTAAAGGCATTTTCATGTCAGGGCTGTAATTACCTCCCTCAGCTAATCTGGCATAATGAAACAATAAACTCCTAACACTGCCATAAATTTCACCGCAGTTATCACAATAAAAATAAAATCATACTGGTGCTATTATTTTTTGGTAAATGCAGCTCCAGCAGCCTCCCAGCACCAGCATGTCGTGACATATGTCAGTTTATTAGCTCCCCACGGTGGGTGGTGCTGCAGACAGCAGTGCTCAGGAGCTTGGGAGGATGGCAGGGTGTAAAGGAAGGGGAATTTTGGAAAATTTTCCCAAAAAAAGAGCTGGTCAGCAAACGAGCTCCCAATAAATCTCCACACCTGTGTCGTTTTGAAGAGGTTTTTTTTGATATGCAGCACATATTTGGAGGCCTGGTTGATACTGAGTGAGGTAGAAATTGGCCACTTAAAAATTTCCTAGGTACTTATTTTTTGAAAATTTAAACAGAGGTGGCAAAATACCGCAGTGGCACTAAAAAATAAATCATTAGCAATTTAATTAGCTGCTTAGTGCACCATTAGCCAACTTGTTCTGCTCAGAATGCAGCTGTGACTGTAATTTTGCATCTGTTTCTTGGGCTGTAGTAAGGTTTTTGGAGATGAGTGGTCCAGCTGAAATTCCATTGAATGCTTTAAAGCCATTCCTTCCCTATCCCTTTCCATGAGATAAAGAGTCACTTGAAGCTGCAGTCAGGTTCTTGTGCAGCAAAAAACTCAAGAAAATCCCGTTTGAATGACAGAAACTTTTAGTGAAGGCTCAATGATGTGGCTTTACACTGATTTTTAGTTCACACAATGCCTCTAACAGATATATGTCAAAGATTTGAATTAAATAACTTTATAGAAGGTAAGAAGGAATGGAAGGTAGTAAACACATGGTTTGGGTGAAATTTCATTTACTGTTTCTGCCATTCCTTCCCTGGTTTTCAGGAGTCTTTCATTCCATTGGTCAAAACACTCATGAACTAATCAGATCAGGTATGAATATTTTTAGATTTTGGAATGTTAGCATGGAGTTATTAAAAAATTGCATAACTGAACAAAAAGCTCTTCTTTCTGGAAGAGACAAACCTACTGACAAATAAAAACTGTGCTTGTAAGTGCTACAGGAATTTTCTCCAGGTATTTGTTTAAAATAACCTTATCCACATCCAGAAATAGGTGAGGTGGCTGCTGTTCAAGCAGACAAAAATTAACCTGAAATGTTTGGAAATTCTCCCTGTTACAAAGAATATTTGATGATATTTAAATCCCTAAATTGACGTTGATGCTTTAATTCATAATTCATTCAAAAATTATTTGAAACATTTCTTTAACTGCTTGGATGTGGCAAAACATCAGTGGCAGCAGACTGAGATTTTCATCAGGTGTAGTTTAAATGCAGATAGACTTCAAGAAGAGTATGAATGGCTGGTGTGAAATTATTTAGGGTATTTGAGACTAAACAAAACAGAGGCAAAGGGCAGCAAATTAAACCTTTTAAAATCTGGTGTAAGTCCCACTGCTGATGACCAACAGTAACACTGGTGGGTTGTGAAGTTTTGGGTTGTTTTCTTTAATTTCAGTACATAAATAGTGCAGTGAAATCCCAGTTTCTCATCCTTGCAGTTCAGCAGCCATGCTAGAGTGTCTCCCAGATAATCCCAGTTCATATTCCAATATTGCAGACTTGTTCTTCTGAAAACTTCTCTGCACAAATCCTTTAACGTCATGAAATAACTCCTCATATCATTACACATATTGAAACCCTGAACCAGAGACAAAATTTTGGATTTAAGGGATTTACTTTGGCTTCTTTAAATTAACACTTGTTAAAAAAATATTAGAAATAACTTTTGATACTATTAAAATTTTTTAATTTTTTTGTCCTAAATTCTCAGTACTGGAGGAAAAATCATATCAGGTTTTGGCTGCTTTAAAACACCTCAACCAACCAGCTGGTCATGCCAGAATACCTAAATTTCCAGAAAACATGTATTTTTTCTATATGGAAACTGGGAGACAAGTGTTTGAAAGGGTTTATTTATCTCTTAAAATCAAACTAATCCTATTGAGGAGGGAGAGTGATGGAGCAGCTTGGTGAGCACGAGGTCAACCCACACAACATTGAACGTGGGCTTTCCATAATGGGAAAACATCAAGTCAGGAATTACTTAGGAAAAGCTTACCAGGCAGCAAAAATTCAAAGAGGTTTTGTCAACATTCTTCTGGATTTTTTGGGTTGTTTTTCTCCATTTCAGCCACCTGATGTAACCCCTGAGAAAGCCCCAAGGAGAAATCTGAACTTCTTCTCGCCGACCACAGGAACGCGCCAGATGAGTCCCTTTTCCTCTCCCGTGAGCCACAGTGCACAAAACCCCACAAATCCCCCAGCAGAGGGTGAGCTGGACATTCCATCTTCCTCCCTGCAACATTTCCCTGTGTTTTCTGTGGATTTAGGAACTTCTCTCTCATGGGCTGTGTTTGATTCCTTTTTCCCCTCGAAGAATTTTGATCTCTTTTGGACAAGCTTGGGGGTTGAAAGCTTGAATTTTTCCTGTGTAAATCTTGGGGTTGTTTATGGAACAACTGAGTAAGGCAATTTTTAACTAATATAACACTGACTGTCATTAGCTCTCAGAAAATGCACCTTTGTATGGTCATAATAATTACATTATTTCCAGTTCACTTTAAGATATACATCCACTTAGTCACACAGTCACAGTTTTTGATGCAAACTTTGCTCAAGAAGTAGATTTTCAATAGACTGAACTGCTTTTATGGATGTATAAATTGTGGTTGTGGCCTCTTTAAATGTTAAGGAACCATCAGGTCACCTGGTATAACTTTTTTATTTAAAAAAAAAAGGATAAAAATGGACTTTTTGTCATCTTTCCCTATAGAGCTTTTATTTCCTTGCATCAAAAAGATGGTTAAGCCTTGATTTGAAAACTACAAATTATTTAACTAGTAATAATAATAATAAAAATGCAGAATTTATGCCTTTGACATGTAAATTGATCTAGTCTGTTTTTCTACAGAGATAAAAGTATTTTCAGAGTATTTCCAGGCCAGATTTCCATGTCTGATCACATGATCATTAGATGGATAATTATTCATTAATATAGCTCTAACCATCTCTTCTTTTCCTGTGTCCAAATAGCTACAAATGGTGGTGTATAATTACAAAATCCCAGGTTCCAGGTTGTCCATTGAACCTCACAATTTCTATTCTCCTTCCAAAAAACCCACAGTATTGTCTAAAAGTATTACCTGTTCTATAATTGATGACTGATTTAAGTCCAAGTTCTATTGACTACTTAGATTTAAAATTAAACCTTTGGGAGTCTCAACTTTTAGCTGCTGTATTGGAACAGCTTAAACTTTTATAGCACTTTGTCATTCTGAGGTGTTTCTAAATGTTTTACAAAATACTCAAATTAAAAGTTAATTTAGCCTTGAGTGCTGATACTTGTATGTAATAATTTAGATCTAGCAAGAAGAAATCAAAGTGTTTAATGCTCACTGTGGCCTCTCTTTCTCAGCCTGATGGCAGGAAGGAGATTTATTACAGTGAAATTTGAAAAGCACCTCATTCCACAGGGTCTGTCTGGGATCTGTACATTTGTTAAACCCATGGTAAATTCCAACTCTTTCCCTTAAAGGTGAATTTACAAAAATCCCCACGTTTTATGATGTCTTCAACTTCAGCCACAATTAAATCATTTCTGACAGTCAGGTGGGACTTTTTTATTGCCGGAACAAGTATTGATAGACAAGATAAAATTTTAATCTGGTTTTGTTCTAACCTGATTCCTGTGGGAATTGTATAAGTCATGTAAATTCAGAAAGTCTTTTGTGGTCAGAGGTCACATTTATCCTGCCCCATCCATCATATGCCAAGCTGGAATATTATGTTGTCAGTGGAGCACATTTGGAGCCTTTGGAAGCAATTTCCAGTATCTCTGTGGTTGTTTTTATAAAGGGAAATGGGAGTTTCACTGCTCAGTCATTCCAGCATTTTCAGGATAATTCTCCACGTTAATCTGCTGTATTTAGGGAGTTGATAGGATAAAAAGGTCCTGAGAGGAACACAGTGACTATTTGCCAGGATGATACTAACTTCCAGTTATTAATGCTGTAATCCTAAAGTTTCCAGGAATTCATGAGAGCTCAAATTCCAAAAGTGTAAATTATAAATAATTCAGTGTGGTTCAATCCAAATCCTGCCTTCCAAGTGAGTTTTGGTGTTTTTCCTCTTCCTAAAAGCTCATTCAGCAATCAAGATTCCCACCAACACCTTCTTCAGGTGCTTCAAATACTCCCCATCTAATTTTTATCTTTGTTTCTTTTCTTCCTTGTGTCCCTCTGAGGAGATGGGAGCGAGCAGAGCGATTCCGAGAGCGAATTATCCAGGAGAGGGCAGCCTCAACCAGAGCACGATGTGTAAGTGGATCAATTCCGAGTTTGTTAGGGGTTGCAGTGCTGTGATTGCATTTCTTTTTCACCTCCAGACAATATTTGGGACGTTTATTCAATTAAATCTAGTGTTTGAAGTTGTAGCTCTTCCTTTTCTTTATTGCACCTGAACTCACAATTTGTTTCCTGAGGTTCTTCCCTCATTAGGATGAATTTCCTTCAGTATAGGACAGTGTCATCCAAGTGATGGAGCTGGACAGAATTGTTTGGATGACATTTAAACAGTGAAAAATAAAATATTAAAATGATACCGGTGTAAAACTGTAAATTGACTAATTGGGGTTTTTTTGTGGCTCAGTAAATCCCTTGGTCAACACATCCAGCCTCATTTCTTAGTGACAGGAACCAGGAATTACAGAACAATTGGAGTAATTAGAGGCCTCATTGACATGGAAATGTTTGCATTCAATAATTCAGACTGTTTTCCAAAGGTTTGCAGGAGACCAGCAGTGACATTCAAATAAAAACATGTATAAACCAACACCTCTGCACTTCTTATTCATGTGGACTTCCCTACACTTGATTTTACAGATGGAAAACACATTGTCCAATACACTTGATATAAATCCTCCCAGCTGAGCTGATCCATCCTGATTTCAGTGGGAAAAACTCTGGAAAATACAACACAAACACGGATTTTCAGTGGGTGGGAATGTGGCTAATTGGAATTATTTTACCTTTTTTACACAGGTTCCTGGAACTGCACTCCCAAGTGACAAGTGCCTTGCCCAGAATTCTGAAAATAAGGGCAAATCTGACGAGCTTAAAGGTCTGGTTTACACTGGTTTGTTTATTAAACTGCTTCTAATATAGGATTTGAAAGGAAAATGAAGATTTGATATGCAACATTTGAGTTTTAAGGGATAGGGAAGCAAATGAAAGACTTGAAACCAGGCCAGTTTGACTTGGAAATCCAGAAAATGCAAAAAACCTCAAAACCTACTGGATTTTTTTTAACAAGAAGAGCTGCTTTTCCAAGTCCTCTATTTTCAATTTGTGCACCAATAAAAACATATGAAGTAATTCTCAGGTTATTTATAACTTGAAATATGAATTATTGCTGCATAGATTTTTATGTCTCTGAAGATTAAAGATCCCTTTGTGTTGAAGAGATTGAACCATTTAATTTACCACTAATGTGTCATTTTTTAATAGTCCAATGCATGTTAAAATGCAAATCGCTGCTGTGCTTTATTCCCATTTTGTTTTCCTGACTAAATTTAGCACAAGGCTCATAACTGTACATCAATAGCTGAGAAATAATTCAGTGTACTCAGAGGACTGTGTTGATTTATTTGATGTGGGCAAGGTTTTATTTACCAAAAAAATAAATAAAACCTGATACTATTTGAAAATATTTTGATTGCAATGTTTATTTAGAATAGGAACAATTTGGAGCTTATGAACAATTTCCAAATGGTTTTTGGTATGTTGTAGACATGGAGTGGATATCGGGAATGGGATTTAACAATGACTTTAATTACTGTTTGCCAGGCTTTGGAGGGCAGTAGAGAGCTGGAAAATCTCCTCGGAATCTCCCACTCGTCCTGTGTCCTGAGTGCTGAACTGCAGAAAACCCAAGCGCTGGGTGAGGAGATCAATCCCTTTATCCCTTTATTCCATTGAACGAGCATCACTCCAGATGTTCCCTCTGTGGAACTCCCCAGGACTCGCGTTTTGCTCAGGAAAAATGCACCTCGAGTGTCCCTGAGCATCCAACAGGGACATAAAAGCCAAACACACTGGGGAGGGAAAAACTAGGAAAAGCAACACCTTTTCTTATGGAAATGGTCAGTAAATAGTTAGATACTTAGTGGGTACTTAGGTAGGGATTAGGCTAAACGTTTGCACTTGGATTGCTTGGCCTTTCTTCTCCTCTGCCGAGGAAGTTGGTTTGTTTGTTTGCCTGCCAGCAGGATTAGGCTGAACATAAACTTCCAGGCTTTCAAAATCGCTATTCATGTGTCTTTAAATGATGGACATTCCAGATGCTCACTGTGTTGGGATCAGGGCACTTCACATCTGGAATACTTTGCCAAAAGAGCCCAGAAAGTAAACCTGAAGTGCCTGGAGTGCTGCTTTTTGCAGCTGGAAACAGGTGGACAATAAAGCCTCAGATACTAGAAAATTTTTCTTCCCAAACAGTGGAATTCATGCATCACACGCTGTTTAAATTCCCATTTCATTCCTGACTTGTATTCCAAAGCTCATTCCATTTCCCTCTTGCACTGCACTGTTCCCACTGTAATACCAGACAGGATGAAGTTCCCTGGAAATAATCTGGGTTTTTCCTGCTCTGGGCAGGACAGACAGACAGACAGCCCAAAGCACAGCTCTTGCTGACACTCCTGTGGCCACTCTTTCCCTCAGCTCCTCGGGAAAGAAGCATCTTTTTCCCATCTCTGAATCAGGAAAAAACCACCACATCAGCAGTAAAAATAAAAAAAAAAATTGGGAACAAAATGTGGTATGAAGCTTGGAAGCAAAACCTGTTAGAATTATCCAAATTTTGAAAATTTTTGTTAATTTTTTTGAGCACGGTTACATAGGTAGGAGGGGTTTTTTTCATTGAAATGCTTTGAAAGTAAAAGAGGCAGCAGAGGTATTATTTTCTTTGAAAGCTCTGGGGCAACATTTGTTGATTTTGGATTTATTTCTTCACTAGTGAGTCAAGCAGAAAAACTGCAGCTGTTGAAAGCAAACCATGGAAAAGTCCCTGCCCGAGGTAAGAAACTCTTCATAACTCCTGTCTAACAGATCCTTTTATTCCTTTTTCTTGATTTCTTTTTAGTTCTTTTCACTTGAAATAAGTTGGGGAACATTTAGGATGTGAAAATTATGATTATCAAATGTGTTTCTTCTAAATACTATGCAAATGCAAATTGAATATTTGCTGCTATTTTCATTGTATTTGGTATTTCCCCATGAAACTGTGCAAGGAGAAGGAATGATTATGGTCCAGAAGGAAGTGCAGTCAGGTCCTAGAGACTTTCCATACCTTTTATATATCCCAATTGTCCTTATTCTTCCTCATCCTCCTCCCTCCCATTGTGTTTTCAGTAAAAAACCCTCTTGCAGCAAACCCTTTTTCTCTCTGTGTGTTTTGTGGGATGTTTCACCCACTCCAGGGGGCTGTGAAATCCCAGCTCTGAGGTTTCTTCATAAGCAGTGCTGTGAAAATATTTGAAGTTTGGTGGCATTTCATACCCAGCTGCTTTAGTGCCTTGGCAGGAAGGAAGGGGAAACCCACAGGATTGTTTAATTCCCTCACACACAGTAAAATCAACAGCCGTTCCCCAGGGATGTTCTGATATTTCTGTTACCTTCACACTTGCTACCTTAAAGCAGAGTAAACTCATAATAATTGAATTGAATAAATTCAGTTTTGCAGTCTTGAAAATGGAGTAGCAGGAGAGGCAGAGAAGTTTGTGATCAAAGCATCTGGAGATGTATTACTTTGCTTTTTAGTTTCAGATGTGGTTTTTTTCCTAATTATCTTTAATTAGTTATGGCAAGGCTTAAAACTTATGACTGTTCTGTGGCTTGGTCCAGATGGAATGTCACATTATCATCACATGGCGAGGCATGAAATTTATTTACTTTACATAAACAACCTCCTCTTAAAACAACTTCATCCAAAACATTCCTGCCTCAATGGGCAGCGTTGTGCAGAGCTCAGTTTATCACTTTGGGTGACCAGCATGGAAAAAGGGCATCATTGTTTGGCCATGACTCGAATTTACAGTAAACAAAATGTTGTTGAATAGAAAGTAAGCAAATTGTAAAACAACTGCTGGGAGATGAATCGAGTCGGTGTCTGGGAGCCCAACATGTGCTTTCTGTGTGCTGAGAATGGATGGGGAGGTTTGGCAGTGCATAGTTCAGAGGAAAGTTTAATAGCTTTGGAGATTCCAGGAGTGAAGGCTCTGAAAGGGAAAGCTGCTAAAGTTGGTTGTTCCAAGTTGCAGGGTTATTTTGCTTCCCCAAACCCCTGACACAAACCATGTCTGGCTGCCTGCTGTCCATGAGTGTTCCAGACATCAAATCCTTTCAGGGTTGAGGAAAACTCTTTCCAGGCTGTGATGAAATAAAAAAACACTTCCTTTTCTGTGGTGCTTTTCATCCTGCTGAGCCTGTGGGCAAATCTGAGCCTCCCAGAGCTGAATTCTGAACATTTTGAACATTTAATAGTGGGGTTACTCCAAGTGACTGAGGTTTGTGCTCATGGGACAGAAGTGGTGGCTTTTCCAAGATCAGGGTTAGCTGGATGGATTTTATTCCATGCCACTTGAAATCACTGATAAAAGCAAAGCTGGAGAGATTAGGGACCAAAACTCCTGAGTTTCCACCTGCCAATCCAGTTTTGAAAACTGGATTTATGGGAAAATATAAATCTCATTTCACACCCACTGCAAAATATAAACGCTTGCTTAATAATCAGAGCTCCTCCTCAAACCAGGTAAAAATACAAAATTCCACCATTTATCCCATTTTGTGTCAGTTTGAATTTGGAGTCCCAAGACTTGACTCTGGTGGTTGCTGGGAGTTTATTTTCAGAGCTTCCCCAAACAAAATGAAACAAATTTGTTGACCTTTAGATGTACTTGGTTGTCTTTCCTTCCTTCTCCTTTGAGATCTTCTGAGGAAAAGGGGAATACAGCAATGGATTATTCTGACTATAAAACCCTAACCTAAAAAGCACATTTATTATCCTCAGCCCAACTTTGTATTCACTTGCAGGGAAGAAATGCCGTCATCCCTTTGCTGGGAAAAGTAAGTCTGGGAACTGGCTGAGGAGAATTTGTAATGCTGGAGGGATCTGGCTTTGAGGAATAATATCCCAGTTAGTGCTGCTGAGGATTTCCTGCCATCACCCTTGGGGCAGAGCTGATCTCAGTTCCTCACTGAGTGTGGTTTGCCCCAGTCTGTGTCCTGGGGATGAAGAGCTCTTGTTGCTCTGGCCAAACTGGACTTTGTCTCTCTCATTCTGTGCACATGGGTTGGTTTATTCTGGGACTATGTGAGTCCCTCCCAGGGGAGCAGAGCAGATCCCACTCAGCCCAGCAGCCCCAGCCTGCTTTTCCCAGCACGAGGGAGGAATCCTGCCCAGTGCCACCTCCAGGAGCTGCCTGAGGTTTCCCTTGTCCCATCCCAGCAGGATTTGGGGCTGCTGGCTTGTCCCAAACAGCCTCAGACTGGAGGATTCTCAGGCTCTGGGTGAGCAGCACAAGGAGCTTTTGGGATGGCAGGAAGGGAAGCTCCAAGGCTCTGCAGTGATTGAACAGCCTGGGCTATGTAGATGAAATATTAAGCCATTAACTGCAGTGGCAGATACAGAAATGCACATGAGACATATGACTGGAGGCCCCAGACAAGTACACAGAGAACTGTCAACCTGCATTTTAGATTTAGGTGTCAGCCTCATTTATTCACAGATTTCCCCCTTGTTTTTGCACTCTATTTTCCTACGTACCTTTTTAGAGATGCAACAGCTATTAATTTTTAATTCTGGTGGATCTAGTTTGGAGTATTAAGCTTAATGAAAAATTCAAAAGAATTGTAGTTCTTCCAACATGTAGCGACTCCTACATGAGAATAAATACTGCTTTCTCCCATGAATATAATTATTTTAAATAAAAAGGAAAAGAAACATTAGTTTGGACTCACTTAGTAGCAATTATATGTTTAAGAGGTGTAAATAACTTGCTATCCAGACATTACAAATATCCAGGTGCTCTGTATGTGCTGATGACAACAAAATTGAAA
The DNA here is from genome assembly GCF_008360975.1 of Lichenostomus cassidix. NCBI lineage: Eukaryota > Metazoa > Chordata > Aves > Passeriformes > Meliphagidae > Lichenostomus > Lichenostomus cassidix. The sequence goes on from NC_139489.1 coordinate 1,851,311, forward strand.
AGAAAGACTGTAATAATTCTGACTGGTTTTCTCTGCAGAAGATATTGATTATTTGTGTGTGGTGAGAGATTTGGAAAATTCAATTAAAGGAGTTGTGCAAAGGTTTCATAAATTTCCCCAGTACAGCGTGTACACAGACATTGCTGCGTATTAAATCAATGCAGCACTTCACAATATATTTTCTTTGAAACATAAAAATAAATAACATTTAAACAGTTCTGCTTACTACAGAAACAAATTTTATTTTCTGTGAAGCATTTAGTCATGTGCTATCACTGACTCATACACATTTGCCAGCTGTAACAAATTTTATAGACGTTTTCTCCAGAGACATAGCTCATATACTATGAATTTTTAAATGAGCAAATGGTGAAGAAGGGATGTCAGCAATATAAAAATTGATCAGTTAAAAGATAAAAGCATAAGTAAAGAGATTTGTATGGTAGTCTTAATAGGTTTTATTAAATAAAAATACTATAAAAAGACAGTAATGAATAGACTGAAGGTTTTAACTGTGGTTGAGGTGGAGAAAAATTATTCTGGCACATTTAGTAGAAGATTGGTTTTATATCACCCGACAGGTGAACATTTTTTTCCTCTCTGCTTTTTAGATCTGTAAATGTTTTAGAGCAGTCAGAGTTGGGAGAGAATGGTGGGGGAACTTGGAGGGGAAGGGAAACTTGGGAAGATTGAGCCCTTTTAGTGCCTCTGTGGGCCAAGGCTGGCAGAGGCCATGGCCAAGGGCAGGGATGGATCTGCCAACCCTTTGGAGCAGCTTTGTGGGGACTCCAGCCTCTGCCTGGCCCTGGGAACCCTCAAAATGGAGCTGAGGAGAGGAACAGGCTGGGCCTGCTCCAGCCACCCCTTCTGCCACAGCCCAGGCACCTTCTGGTCCTCATTGATCCCTTTTCCAGCTGCTCTGCTCACAGCCATCCTCATCCAGGAGTTCTGTGAATGTTCTCTTTGGTTTTATGGAGGTGAACTTACTCTGCATGGAAAAATATTGAGAGAGAGAAGGGTTGTTGGGTTTTTTTGTGTCTGTTTTGTTGGGGCTTTTAAGAACAGCTCACTCAGAGGTGAGGCAGGGTTGGATGGGATCTTGGGAGGAATTGTTCCCTGGGAGGGTGGGGAGGGGCTGGGATGGAATTCCCAGAGGAGCTGTGGCTGTCCCTGGATCCCTGGCAGTGTCCAAGGCCAGGCTGGAGCAGCCTGGGACAGTGGAAGGTGTCCCTGCCATGGCAGGGGTGGCACTGGATGAGATTTAAGGTCCCTCCCAACCCTAACCATTCAATGATTCTTCATTTGGGAAACAAAGCTGAGTCCATGATGTTTTATGTGAGGCTGGGCAGCTTCTGTTTTTAGGAGATCTGAGTGCAGAGCAGAGCTTGGAGTGGTGTTCCTGGCATGTTTGGGTTCTTCCTTACTGCATAGTCCATGTGCTGTGATCCATGATCAGAGGGATATCAAATCAATAAAGTAATTGCATTTAGCACAAGTAAACCAGCTTGTAATTAAATGTCTTTTTTCTGTTACTTGCCATAAAAGACTGGATAGTTTCCTATTGTAAGAACTAATGATTTTTTAAAGATAATTTGTGTAAACAAATGATGTTTATTAGGAATAATGCTGAAAGCTGAGGCCAATTTGTATTGGGTTCCTTTTTCTGGAGTAACCTTGTGATTCCTGGCTTAGGGCAGAATTTGAGGCTGGTCTGGGTCAGCTCCAGGTAATGTCACCCAGTGCAGGGCAAGCTGTGGTGTGGAGTCACACCCTGGCAGTGTGAGATCCCTGTGGAGGCAGGTGGGGAGAGCTGAGGAGACTCTGCCCCAGCAGCCCTCTGGCCATGGGGCTCATCCTCCCCAGCTGAGAGGCTCCAGCTCCTGGAAATGCTTCTTTGTATGTTCAGTAGAATCCTGAATTCTCCCTTCACCCCTCCACAGTGGGGGAATCAAACACCCTGGGAGCCACCAGAGCTGGGGGTGCTGGGAGCAGAGCTGCTCATCTGCTGCAGGCACATTTGGCAGCCTTGGCACTCACATGCACCTGCTCCAGACCCTTTCCCCACATGTTGTCATTCCCTGAGTTCCTTCCTGCCCTTGCACACTTTCCCTTTGCTCATCCCAACCACCTGCTCAGCCCTCACCCAGCCCTGCCCTGCAGGCTCAGGTGTGGGTGGCTCCAGGGATGGATGTTCTGCTGCAATCCCTGATTGGGTTCTGCTGACATGGCCTTTGGGGATTCTTATTTATTCTTTCATTTTTGATAGCAAGAAGCAGCACCAGCTTCTCATTGTCAGAGCACATCCTGTTCTGCTTTGCCATCAGTGCTAATGGTGTAACACATGTGCAGCACTCGTCAGGACAAGCTCTGAAATTCCTGCTGACACCATGTTTGAAGGAAAAGGGGTTCTGGGTTCTTTAACCAGCACAGCAACTCACTCATTTAACTTGTGTTTGAGGCAGGATTTGCACAAACTCTGTCATCACACCGATGTTGTTTATCACACACCACATTACTGTGTTGTTTTCTTGTTTCCAGAGTACATCCAGACTGCTGGCAGTGCTGCATTCCTGAGGTCATACCTGGACAGGAAGGAGCCCCTGGGTCTTCTCCAGCACTGAGGCACTGCCAGAGTGACCAGGACAAGGTACTTGTGTAAACCATGTCCAGAGAGCTCTGGGATGTCCTGCAGGGCCTGAGGGGAATCAGTTGTTTCTCTGCACAGGGGATTTGTTCCTGGCTGGGGATTTGTTGCTGGTGCATTGAGCACCATGACAAAGTGACTCTGTAGAAACTCTGCCCCACCACTAAAACATCCTGTGGTGTTTCTCCTCATCTTGTTGCTCCTTTGGCTACTTGTCCTTGTTCCTTAAAACATCCCAAAATGTTCCTGCAGCTCAGGGCAGAGGGGCTGCTGCCCTGCCCTGCCTTGCCTTAGGCTGTGTGTGTGTTTTACTGGACATCAGATCCATAACTCCAAACAGCTCCCATGAACGATGCTGCTGCTGCTGTCTAATTGCTATTTATTTTAGTCATTCCTCATCTCCCCACAGGCATTATGTGAAAAATGCATTCCACATCAACCCAAACTTCTCCATCTGCCGGACTGGACTTAAAAGGAGCGAAGAACTGAGTGTAAACCAATCTCCCCAGCAAATCCCAGCTGGGGAGAGCTCGCTGTGCCGGGCAGGTGCACGTCCAGATAACATTTCTGGCATCTATTTCAACTTAACAATGTGCACAACCAGATAATCTCAATGTAAATAATCCACCCTGGGTGGCTGTGCAGCCCTGGGTGAGTGGGGTTGGTGCTGTGTGGAAAATAAACTGTGGGTTCTGCAGGGTTTTCTCTAGCACTGACTGGGCTCTAAGGCTGGAGGGAGCTCAAGGGATTATTCCAACCCTGGATGTGTTTGAGTTGTTTGCAAACACTTCCCCTGCTGGTGCAGCCCCAGTTGGGGACAGATTTCTCATCCACATGAGGTTCCTCTAAAGTCAACCCCAGCTTCCCACCCAGCATTGACACACATGGCTCTGCTGTAGCATTTGCTTTTAGGTCAACATTTGAGTTTAGTTTTGGCATTTAATGCTGTAGGAGCAGAGTTGTTTTATATAAACCAACTGCTTTTCTCTTTCCTTAACCTCACCCTTTGAGCCAAGTGAATCTCCTGCATCTCAAATCCTTGCATTAGGCTGGAAAAGTGCAGTAAAATGATTTATACTTTTTTTATCAAAATCCAACATACACACACACTTGAATGTCCTTTCTACCACAGCAAAGTCCTGCTCCTCAAATAAACTGATATTTACAACTAAAACTCTGAGCACCAACATGATAGATGTGTTCAGGGTGTGGCTGAGCACATGCACACTCAAGGTTTGGGAGTTTTTAATTAATAAAAATGTTTTTGCACTTCACTACGTGTGCAGTCCAACTGGGAAAGATGTCAGTAGTGGTGTGAAGGGAATTGTGTGAGTTGTTCTCATTTCCCTGCTCTGTCAGGCTTCCAGAGCTGGGGTGGTTATGTGTGTGAAGTGCCCCAGCCCTGGCTGTGTAGGCTGAGGGCACCTGAACCCACCAGAGTCTCCATAACCTGGCTGTCACCTCTGGAGCTGGAAATTAAATAATTATTAATCTGAGTAGAGTCTGGAACCGAGTTGGTGTAAACCAAGCTGTTCTGGGCAGTGTTGGAAGAACAGCATCAAACTTGTACAAGAACCAACAGTAACGGTGATGATGGACAGAAGTGAGTCCCAGCAGAACTCACCCCGTGGCAATTATTAAATTGGGCATTTCTAGGGAGAGAGAGCTGTACACTGAGATGCTGCTGCACAGCCCCTCATCCATACCTCAGCTATTTAGGCACTTACTGTGTCTTTGACCTCCTGCTGTACCAGGCTTTGCCTCTGAAGCAGCTGGGGCTGTTAAGAACCATTTCCAGTTCCACACAAGGTGGATCGGGTGACTCTCACTTTATCACCCCCCGAGGCCACCTCAAGGACAAAGAAAAGGGATACACTCAAAACTAATGTTTGGCTATGGGGGGGAGGATGTGCTGAGCTGCTGCTGCACACCCAGCCTGGCTAACTAACGAGACCCTGGGCTGCCTCTGCTTCCCTCCACCTTCCTTTTCCTTTCACATGGCACAGCACGGTTCAGGCAGCCTTTCCCTCAGTCCTGCTTGGGGGAAACGCGGTGGGTTTGGGATTTCACAGCCTCTGGAGACAAAGATCCCTATTTTTGTGTCCTGATGCCCATCAGTGCCACTCAGCCCACACTTGCAGAAAGGCCGTGCTGTGGGCAGAGCCCTTGCGTGCCACAGTTAAGAGTCACACCGCAGAAAATGCTAAATACTTGGGAAAAGATGGAGGTTTTGTTGTTTTCAGAGTGAAATTGCTGAACTGTGCTCAACCCCACCATCCTTCTAGCTCCTGCTCCAGAGCCCCTTTTCCCTGCTGTGGGACTGCCAGGGGGGCAGTGTTGGCTGGGGGTACTTTTTCCACAACAAATAAGCCTGGAAAAACTGCACCAATGCACTGAGCTGGGGGCTCTCCATTGACAGGGCTCATAACTGGCCCAGCTGGAAGTTCCCAGAACAGCTGATTCACACACTAAGGCTGAGGGCAGTGACAGCCTGGAATGTGACAGGGGAAGCCTTTAAACAAGGAGAGGGGGGGCTTTTTTTATATTTATATATAGATACAGAAAAAAAAAGGATAGAGTGACTCCTAATTAAACTATACAACCCTAAATTGCTTTATGATTTATTTTCTTCCTCCATGCTTTGTTATGTTTATAATTACTCAATCAATTTGTATTCTCTGAATTATTGGCTTTGGAGGCTGAGCTGTGCCCAGGGAGAAATTGCAGAGTTGAGTTCAGTTTACATCTGCAAATTGCTGTGCAATAAGAGGGTGCTGGGGGTTTGGGTATTTTCTTTTCAAACTGCACTGCAGCACCTCAGCTTTTACTGCAGTAGAACTAAATTTTGGTTTTTCAGTCCTGTTTAAGAGAGTTGTGGAGTCCTGCAGCAGTTTCAGAGTCACCCCAGAGCTGCTGCCCCCAAGCAAAGGGGGACAGTAACTGATAACATAAATCAACTTTGTCATAAAGAAATTCAGCAACACAACTTCAGTGCTGCCAGGCACGAGTTTCTACTTTACCTGCACTATTTCCTTACGGTTTTGGTGCTGGGGAAGGAATAAACTTAATGCTACTTTTGCTAATAAAGTATTTTAGCATTAATTCAAAATTTGGTCCTTTATTAGGCATTTTAGGTTTACAAATGGTAACAAAAGTGTGACACTTGCAAAGAAAACAAACCAAATCCCATTTCCAATGCTCTTCAAAATACTTCTTTAAAACAGTCTTTGATTGTTTTGTGTTTAAATAAGCAGAAGGTGTTTCCTGACTTTCCTGGGGCTCCAGCAGTTTGTCCATCACACACAGCTCCCTCTGCAGTGCTGGCACCACTCACTGAGCACACTCAGTCCTGGAGCTTCACACCTTCATTAACTCATCTTCTTCTGCCCTCTATTCTTGGAGTCCCAGAGTATGACAATGTTGAAATACAGCAGGAACAAGAGGAAGTGTGAGCAGGAGACAACCGACACAGCCACGGGGAATAAATCGGGCAGGCTCGGGGGAGGAGGCACTGCAGCACTCAGCACAGACAGCACTGCCATCAGCGACAGGGACAGAAGGAACTGCAAGACAAGGAATGATGTGTGAGGTGTTGCTGATGGAACTTCATTGCTTGGTTGCTCTGTACTTTTTCCTCGTGGCACAAAAATATCTCATCTCCCCCTCCACTGGTGCTTCAGTGCTGGGAAAAGCTGCAAGTAAGAGGTAAAGGAGTAATTTTGCTTACCAGGCTCCTGACAATCCTGGGAAAGGACTTAAACCAGGACACATATCCCTTGAGAGAAAGGGAGAAGGCCTTGAGCTGCAGGTCCTCTGCTGAGGTCTTCTCCAGGATGGAGAAGGAGGCCAAGCACACAGCCAGGAAGGCAGGAGTGGTGACACAGTAGGCCAGGAGCAGCTCATCCTTCAGCAGCAGTGGCAGCAGGCTGGGATGGCATCAGATCCCAGTGCCAGCAGCATTCCAGGTGGGATTCAAAAAATGCAGAGACAAGAGGGAAAACCAGAAAATATATTTATCTGCACTAGAACTGGGGAAGAGCAGCATTTTCATGGAGTCACAGATGGGTTTGGGTTGGACAAGACCTTAAAGCCATGAGCAGAGACTCCTTCCACTATCCCAGGCTGCTCCAACCCGCCTTGGGCACTGCCAGGGATCCAGGGGCAGCCACAGCTTCTCTGGGAATTCCATCCCAGCCCTGCCCACCCTCCCAGGAACAATTCCTTCCCAATATCCCATCTAAATCTACCCTTCTTCAGCTTAAAGCCATTCTCTGTCTCCTGTCCCTCCATCCCTTGTCCAAAATCCCTCTCCAGCTCTGTTAATAGTTTCCAACTCACCTGAAAGTTGACACGAGTAGAAACCACGTGGCCATAAAGGGGATTTCATTTATGAGTAAACAGACTGGGCTGGAATGAAAAGAAAACCAGATATCAAACATTCCCTAATCAAACAGCACTCCCAGTGTGGGATATCCCCATGGAACAGCAGTGAAAGGACAGACCAGCCTGGCTGTACTTTCACACCTTCATTTGCAACTGACTTAGAAAAGCAAACGTGCAGAGCTGTTAAAATCTGATATATTTGTGAGTCAAGGCAACATGCAATAAGAAGAGGAGGAAAAGACCAAAATATATCCCCAGGAAAATAATTTACTTACACTGACACGAGAAGAATAGATTTTTCATGGACTTGAAAGGAGAAGAGGAAGAATGACAAGGCACAGGTAACCTTAGGAAGGAGAGCAGAGCTGTCAGTCTGTGAGGCAATGCAAAGCACTGCAGTGTCTGCTGGCACAGGCTCTGCTTGCAGGCAGCAGCTAAATGAGCTGAGTTCTCTAATTAACTGCTACATTTCCTCCAGTGCAATTCCCAGGCAGCTCCCAGAACCACCCACCCCTACCAGAACCACCTTGTTTGGAGGTTTACCCAGAATTGGGCACAAAGTCCTTCAGGCAGAGCCCTCACTCACTCAGCTTCCCTGACAAGAACATTTCCAACAAGGAATCACAACATTCCCACACACAGGCACTGGCAAATCCCACTCATGGGAAGAATTATCCACATTTTTGACATAAAATTTTGGTCCTCATCGTGACCAGGCAATACAAAAAGTAAACAAATTGTCTTTTCATTCACCCATCTAATAAAAACAGGCTATAAAACATCAACCAGCTCTTAGGATAAATGTTAGTTTTAGGCAATGTTGTGATAAAATTAAAAAGAGAAGTTATCTTGTAGCTCTGAAACTTAGGATCCAGCCCCATTTAATTTTGATTTCAAGGAGAACTCAGTTTTTGCATGGAAGTCATGGCAGTGTGCTTCAATTAAATGATGTGACTAAGAGAAGGCAAACGTTTTGGAAAATAGGATCATTTTATTTTCAAATCACCAATGAGCCCAAAATGTCCATCTGAGGACTATTTAATTGAATTTTGCAGCCAATGAAGGAAGAAAAACTGGCACTTTGGAAGCCAAACAAAAAGAGGGGAAATCCCAACTCTCTGAGGCTTTAATGTGAGTGGAATCTTCTAAAGGCTCTTCAGAGGAAGATAATAAAAACACAGTGTTAAACAAAGAAAACTGAGCTTAAGGAACAAGTCTGGGTTGAAAGGACAGGTCAGAGCCCTGGATTTGTGGAAGTAAAACACTTTCTAACCAATTCCTTCAGCATTTCATGGCTCCCACCCTCTGTGCTCTGCACAACTGCTGTTGGAACTGCTGGGTGCTCTCCAGTGCTTGTGGTGGAGATAAAACAAGGAGCAAGGAAAAGCAAACACTCACCAAGGCAAATTTAAACCCTCGCAGGGAAGGCTGGACGGTGAGCTTGATACAGGCAGGGAGCAGACTCAGGAATGTTACAGCAAAACTAAAGGATTGGGTAAGAAAAACAGTTTTAATACATGAGTGACTACAGCCATTAACACTTCACTCTGCAGCGCCAGAGCTGAATTCTTCACTGAGTCAAGGAGCAGAACTGGGAGCTCTGACTTCTAAGAGCACTGATAGAGGTAATTCTTTGAATTTGCAAATTTTGACTCAGTTTTTAACCAAGCGATGTAAATCACTATATAAACAAGCAGGGAATTTTTCAGTCATAAATATTCTCAACATTTCTCCCTCATGATTTGGGAGAAAAATAAAGTATAGGAAAGAATACAGTTTGAGAAAATTTACTTCTATTGCAAAAGAAATTGCAGATAAAATCTACCTAAAGCACTTCAGTTATGTCTTACCTGAGTTTTAGCTGAGTTCGAGGGGATATTACATTCTTTATCTTTATAAGGACACTTAGACTGCACCAAATATTGGCTACTTTATCCTGGAAGGACATAAAAAGGTAATCAGTGATAATTATATATAATTACACTTATGTTTGTGGGAACAATGGGGCTTGGGAGGTGAGGATTGGTGGGTTTCTACTGTGAGAGTGGAAAACCCACTTGCAGATGTACATCATATTCTCAGATGTACTTGAGATGATTCTGCTCTTCAAAAAGTTAAAGTTTCAAGAGACCAAATAAAACATGCTCTAAAATAAATGAGAAATAGTTCTTCAGCACAAGAGACAACAAGTTAACTCTTGAGAGCAGGAATTTTGTGGAATTAGGGCTGTGAAAGTGTCCCTGAGCAAACAGTGACACCTGGGGATCCTTTCTCACCGTGCTGCACATTTCCTGCCATACCTGCCTGTGCTCACTGCTCCCTAGCACTGACAGAGTTAACCTCCAATAAATCACGAAGTCTAAAGACATTAGCAGTTGTGCTAGGATCACTTTCAAAATTAAATTTGTAACTGCAGCTCTCCTGCTGGTGAAACTCATCCCCAGACAGCTGCTGGAGGCACAGCTGTGTAGACACAACCCCACGAGGCGACTCCCACCAACAACTGAGCCCCTCCATCGCTGCCAGCGCCCGCAATCTGCCGGGCATTCCGGGGAACTCAGGCTCTGGCAGCACCAGCACAGTGCACTTCGCAGCCAGCCTGATTTTCCAGCCATCAGCAAGTGTTCCTGGGCTGCAAATGGGAAGCAGGCACAGAACCTGTCACACCCCAGGCCAAGTTACTGAGCGCTGCTTACGTGGACAAATTCTCGGTTTATCTCCATCAGCATCCAGCAAGTCACTGCCCTGAGCAGCTCAGAAAATATTTGGGCTAATATTAGACTAAAATCCTCCAGCTCTTCTGGACTTGTTGGTTATTGTCATTTACAGATTTTATTTTTAAACTCGGTACTTAATAAAAAGTTTGGTGAGCAAAATGATTCCTTTATAAATCCCAAATAATTCTCAAGGAAAAGGGTCATTGGGTTTTTTTGGGTGTCTTTTTTGGAGAGGTTGCTTGGTGTTTGTTGGAGTTTTTTTAAATAAACTAGCAGAGAATACACTAAGAATGCTTCCACTGCCATTGGTACGTCAACAATAAATTTGAAAAAATAAAGTGCAAGTTGTGATATTATTTACATCTAAAAAAGATTAAAAGAATGATTAAGATTAATCAACCTAAGTGAGAATTTGCTTTAATCCTTGTGACAACCTGGAAATTCAAAGCTTCATTTTCTGGGTTAAGCTTGAAGTTGAGAATGTGCTGTAAAAAGTGTAATATTGACTTGTGCCCCAGTTAAGCAAAACAGCAGCAACAGCTCCCTGTGACCTGGGGAATGAGAATCCTTTCTTTTATCCCAAACTCCTGTGGCATTGCCATTGGGTAAATGAGGAATTGAGAGACTGGATTAAGGCTCAGCACCTTCATCATGGATGCAGCCACAGCCTGAGCAAAACCAAAAGCAGAAGTGACCTAAAACTTTTGGAAAATCTTGTGGAAACTGCACAAGGTAGGTCAACACGGAAGTTCTAGGCTGTATCTAAAATACCATTTAAAAATTATTTTTAAAATAATAATTAATCCCATCGAAAAGAGCTGAGCAGAACCCAAGAGGCTGAAGCTGTTGACTTTCAAGGTTACATCTTCTGACACTGTCAATTACTGTGGAATCTATTTCAATGGAAAAATGTATGGATTGAAGTATGGGTTTGATGATGGGATAAGTGTTGTCTACTGGTATAATATCCTGGAAGATGCCAGCTGAGCTGGGGTTAAACGCTGGATTAAATAACTGGCAAGGAACGACTGCTGAAGAAGCCATCTCGAGTTACTCGCCCTGCGCTGTCTCCCCCATGAAATCCCTAAAGGTCAGCCTGAAGGTTTCTCCAGGGATCTAAGAATACAGGACAGGGCAGTGGGTGGGGAGAAGAAAACATGCATGCCTCAAACAAGCCTCTGTCAATGGGAAAGAGTCTTCTGAGTACTTGCATGATTTGTTCCACGTCGGTGCCGAACGGGAGCCAGCAGGCAGCGAAGGACAACAGCACTGTCCCTGCCAGTTTGGTCAGCAGCACCAACCTGCAAGGACACAACATCACCAAGGCAGCCCAGCAGGACACAAGTCAGCTGCAATGCTCATTCTGCAGCAGAGGAACACAGAGGTACATGAGGTATCTCCCACAGAAATGGATCCAGCAATGCCCACACACAGATAAGGACAATCCCATTCCCCAGGCCAGGCTGATCTCTGAGGAAGATAAAACATTTTAAAGTCACTTACCCCTTTCCTTTCAGTCCCTTCTTGAAGCACTTTCCAAGTAAATAGCAAAAAAAGGGCAGAGAATGGTAGAGCTCCATTTGCTTGTAATTTAAGGCCAAGCAAAAAGCTACAGAGCCCAGGAGGTCCCAGTCATGGGACAAACAAAGGACAGCCCACAAGGCCAAGCCAAGGCTCACTGAGTTGTATATGGTTTTTTATGTCAAGGACAAGATACACATCTCACACATCTACCAGAAGGCAGCAATGAATGCCCTGAGGGAAAGCAGAAATAGCTTGGAAAATGCGTTTTGCCAAGTTAGTTTTAAGAACACATTGCCAGTTGTGACTAGAGGAAAAAAAAATTTGTTGTCCAGAGGAAAAAAAAATTACTTCTATTTCAAGAATAATTTTTATATTTCCAAGATTTGATTCAGCGCTTGCACAGGCAAATATGAGGGCAAATTATGTGTGTGTTAATTACACATGTAATGTATATTCAGCCAACCTTTTGCAGGCACTGACAGTTCTCTGCAACAAGCAACCTTTTCTTCTTGGTATCTACATGATTAAGGATAAAGCTCTCACAAGCTTCTCCTTCCAGCTCCCAAAAGGTATGTGCAGAATATTCAAATATGTCCGTGTTTAAATTAAGTGTAATTTAGTTCAAGGACTTCAGAGGGGTTTGTGATTCTGTTACACTCACAAGGCACCCTCATCCATGACCAGCTCCCTGAGCTGTTAATGCTGCACAAACAATGAATAATAGTTGCTAAAAACAATGTTACTGCCTTGTGACTTTGAAAAGAGCTTCCCAGGCTAAGGAAAATTTGAAGAGACTAAGTTACACTTACTATTACATTGAAACAAAGTATTGGTTTTGGGGGTTAGTTGTTTTTTGGAGAAAAGAGGTAAACCAGTATGACACAGAATCCCAGAATGTTTGGGATGGGAGGGACCTTAAAGCCCATCCAGTGCCACCCCCTGCTATGGCAGGGACACCTTCCACTATCCCAGGCTGCTCCAACCTGGCACTGGACACTGCCAGGATGCAGGGGCAGCCACAGCTTCTCTGGGCACCCTGGGCCAGGGTGTCAAACCCTTCCAGGAAACAATTCTTTCCCTAATTTCTAATCCAAACCCACCCTCTGGCAGTGGGCAGCCATTCCCCCTTATCCTGTCACTCCATCCCTTGCAAACAGTCCCTTGTATTTCTTGTATTGTCAGAAATGTCACAACATTTTGTTTTCCCTCTTTCAACATAAGCAGCTGTGACAACACATCCAGATTGCCCACGGTGCTCTCAGCCCACTCACATTTCCCACTCCACATCAGCAGGTAGATTTGACATCTCATTGATTTCACATCAGCAAACTCACACGGAGAGGCCCTGATCTTGCAGAGGTGCAGCAGCTCAGGTTAAACAAATCTCTGCCTTCCTGGGGATGCTCAGAGGGTGACATTGGTCACACCAGAGTGGCAGGGTTGGCAGAGGACAGCCTGGCAGCCTGGGCAGTAAATCCCTGCCTCCACAGCAGTTCTTACAGCTCCACCACCCCAGCGTGGGGTGAACTGACAGCATGTGCCTGTTCATGTGCAAAAGCAGTACAAAACCAGCATTCTTACTAACAAACACTCACCCATGAAGGTGTCCACCACCACCATGGAGCAGTCAGCCCTGAACTCACTGCCCTGAGCTGTACAGCCAAGGCAGAAGGGGAGCTTTTACAGAGCTCAACGTTTCCCACAGCTCCACCTGACACTGCTCTGCCATCCCAAGATGTAAGGGGATTCCCTCTCCACACACAAATCACAGGAGCTCAACCCATCACTCTTCTCACTGTCACAGCACCACTGATGCTGTCTGCAGCAAAGTGACTGACACAGACATGAGCTGGAGGCATGGCAAGAATGATATTCATGTTGGGATTGATTTGTGCCAATATCAATAATTTTTATCACCAATATGTTTCAGACTTACAGTTTCCTTTGATATCTCTGTTTGGGGTGGGCAGAACCCCTCAAATGACTTTGCATGCAGAAGTCACCTCGTGCTCAGCTAACAAGTGCTAAAGAACAGTTATTCCATAAAGAAAAATTCATTTCCATGCAGAACAAGGATACTGGAAGTGCCCATGGTCAATAAGGATGAGGCCTGGATAAAGCAGGATGCAGAGAGCACTGGAAACCTGGAGAGAAGGATCAAAAACGAGAGGGGGAGAAATAATTAGTCCAAAATTAGAGGAGCTTCTACTTCTCAAGTACAAAAATGTGCTCCTCCATGGTGCATCCTATATGTAGGAATCTTATTCTCTCCAAGCAATCATCAGTCACTAATATTTTGAAGAATAAAAAAGGATGAAGATTTGCCATAAATGAGAAAATATTGAATATTACCTGCTCTTTAAAAAACAGCACAAAGATAACCCACACCTTAAACCACACCAAAAATCAGAAGACTTATTATTCCAAAATCTACTGTAAGGAGTATTGAAGACAAAGCAGTTCCCAGATCCCCCTCTGCTACTACAGATCTTTTTTTTACTACTCAAATAATAAATTCAGAGAAAAATACAATTCAGAAGTTCATGGCTGCTACACTTAAGAGCATTTTGTTATTGCAAGCTTTAAAATAATTGCTGTAAGGCAAAACAATGGCTTTTATAATTTTTTTAAGTGAAAAGCTTATAATATGAGCTACAGTGATTGTCATCAGTTTTACATGGAAGCCATCAGGGTGTTCTAGGTGTTAATTAACTCAGTGTTACATCTCTACTCTGTTCTAATAGTGCTTTTTTGTTTAATTTACACACACCAAGTACTTGCCTTTTTTTTAGCAGATGTTTCTTTCAAGGAAAAACAATATAAAATAACTGCAGGAATATAAACCAGCAAATCAGCAACAAACACTGAAAAACAAAGATTAATTTTTCATTAGAATCCTCCCACGAGGAGGAGACAAGGAAAAATCACAAGCAAATAAACATCAAAATACCAGAAATAAACTGGGCAGCTCCACTTCAAAGGACAAAAAAGAACCAGGTCTACAGAATTTGATCTTGTTAATGTTTCTAAGGCTCATTTCTGATGTCCCAGAGCTGCTGCTTCCACGTGTTCAGCTGTCCTGGCTCCTGGCACAGCCTCAGTCACACTCTAGTTCCTCACATGCCAAAAGCAGGGCAGGCATTCGGGAATGCCCCAAAGAAATCAGCTACCCTGGGCCCAGCCAGGTTGTGGGGTGGGACTGAGAGGCTGAGGCACAAGAAAGAAGCTGCAGATTGTCACAGTCTCGGTGTGAATCACCAGTGATGAGATAAAGAGACTGAAAGCAGGGATTTGGCTCTGAGCAGGAAGGATTTGTAAGAGAAGGGACAAGGAAACAGAGCCAGCAGGTTCCCCTAGCCAGGAATTCCAGCAGGTGAATTCTTTTTCAGTGCTGCCTTAAAAACGTGAGAAAAACCTCAGATTGCTTCTACAAATCACTTCCAGAAGATGTGCAATGGTTCAAAGAGGGGAAGGATATGTTTAAATGCATCAGTTATCCAGGGCTGAATTGTTTTGCCATCTTAAGCCACAACTAAACAAATATACCCAAGGTGTTAACAAAACAAATACACTGGTGCTTAAAATAAAGCTGCCATTGACCACTCTGAATTATTTTAATGCACTCCTCTAATGGCTCCCGTTAAAAAGTGTTTATCAGCTCTCCAGATCCATCACTGTTTTGTCAAGTGAGTTGATTTCAAAATTAATAAAGACCATTTCAAGGGTAATTAAATTCTAGTGATTTTTATTTTTTTTCAATTTAATCAATTGCTAGAGAGCAGACTGAGAGGTTTGTGAAGTACAGAAAAGCTATTGATGAACAACAAATTCTGCTGTTGCAATCAGAAAACATTTTGTGTTAGGCAAAGCAAAAGACATTTAAAATGAAAGAAAACAGTAAAAGATAACAAGAGTTCATTTGCCACATTGTTTGCTGTCCAAATTATGGTACAAATTTTTTTTCTGCATTTGTTTGCAGAGGCAGTTCAAAATAACCAAATAGTGTAAGACAAAGACATTTAGAATACAAGTAGTAAAATAAATTTTTACTTTTTTTGCTCACAGTAATAATATCAAATATCTCTTCCTTTGAGATCAGCTCCTAATGAAGAGCTCTGAGAACTCAAGAGGTTGGTAAGGCAGTAAATGCCAGGCTAAAATAATTTTACAGTAAAAACTAAGTTAAGACAAAAATAAAAATTATCTCAATGGAAGGGAAAACAAGATTATTTTCGAAACTAAAAAATGGGTCTATAGGACAAAAAGTAGCTTTGTTTTAGTTTTAATGAATCAATGGGGTTGAAAAGTTGTTTCTATATTTGTCACAAGTGACAGCAGAAGACGAAATAATGCAGGAATTTGGCTCAGAAATGGACCTGCAAAGCCACCCAAGTTAAAAACTGAGAATAAACCAGTGCAGACAGAGAAGCTGCATATTAAACATGCTGAATTAGTAAGCAAGACAAATGTGCAGGATGATGCCAAGGAAATATAATTTTCCTACCTGTTGTACGCATAAATAACTTATGGGGCTGACTCTCATAGCCCCGAGATGTGTGCAGAGCAACCCAATCAGGATTTATTAACTTTGCACTGTAAAACAAAGTACAGACACATCAAAATGCAGACAGTTCTCATTTCCCTTTACACTCCTTGCAGCAATAAAGATGACATGCACAGGAGAAGATCCCAAGAATTAAGATGAATGAGAAGAAATATTTCAGAGAGCAATAGTGATCAATGAAAGCTTCTCCTCACCACTAGATCAGTTTACACTATAGACTGTTTCACAATTAAAAAAAATAACCTTTGGGAACAGTAAAAATGGAATACAATATTTATTAGGACAAGATAACCACCTCCAGTCTGGTTCCAGGGGCTTTAAAAAAAAACAATTGTAAATAGCTTTCATGCTTAAGTATTAAATAGAAACCATTTACAGTTCACATAGATGCCCCACATAACTGTGCCTGTGCACTTTAACCTACATTCTTATTCCATCAGTCTCATTCCAACAGCAGTAAAGCCCTTGTGGAAAAAGTATTCCAATAACAGAATTCTATTTACATGATATCCACTCATCAAATGTCACTTGGGCTCTGCACACATGAGAGCTTTCCCAGGCAATGCCTCCTGTTTTTCCCCTGTGCATCACAGATCCAGCAGTGGCTTGTAGAGAAAGCTAAATATCCAAAATTTACAGAGCTGGCAGAAAGAAAAATGTAACACAGAAGGATTGAAAACACTGAACTTACATGTAAGCACACACAAAACTGTGATAGGCAGTGAGAGGTGGGTAGTCGAGGCCCCAGTACAGCAGGTTGTTATCACTTGTATTGAAGTACCTAGAAAAAAAAAATAAAACTTATAGAAGATTCTACATTTCCAGCTTGGTTTTGACCCAAGGAAAAGGCTGAATGTTAAATATACTCCAAATCCAAAAGAGAAGATGGCAATTTTTATGCCTACTGAATTTCACTTCACTTAAAAAAAAAATGTCCAGCAACAAAATAACAGCAAAAGTGATTCACAGTTCACAAAATAAACTCACTTCAATGGAAAGGAAAACTCCTTGTTCTACCTGCAAACCCAGGTGGACCACATGAAAGGAAAGAAAATGATTTTCCCATTTGTGCTTATGTTGTGTCAGGATTTCTATGGCAGCAGTGAAAATGAAGTCACCTCTTCCAGATGAGAACAGAGTGGTTTGTCCAAGGAAAAGTTCCCTTCCCATCTCCCAGTGAAACACTGACTGTCTGCTCCACTGCCACAGGGCAAGCTCTTGGCTTTTCCACTTCCTCCCTTCAAATGCAGCCAATTTTTGACATTTATTATAGTAAATGGTATTTCTTGAATTCTTTATGAGCTGCCTGAAGTGTCTTCTGAACTGATGATAAATCAGATTTCCTTGAGTTGCATCTCTGCTTCTTATCCTACAATTCAAGATTGCTCCTGCCAAGGCAGTTCAGATTCTTCATGCAGAATGTCATAGTTTGCAACTTTCAGTGAACTTTCAAGTTTTGGGGGTATATTTTTTTCATTTTACCTTCCATAAATTCATGGTTTCAATAAGAAAAGAAAAACAAGCCTTATATATTCAGTAAGATTTAGTAAGGAAGCTTACAGAGTTTTAGTTAACAGTAGAACAAGGAAGGATGTTCTTTAAGCAGCCTTTAGTAAATAATGTCATGATTTTAAAGAATAATATAAAACAGAAAGATTTAAATTCTAGAATGCAACCCCTTGCACATCAGCCAAGATGTGCTGTTCCAAACACCCAAGACTGAATACAGCTTTGCTGGATTAGAGAATCAATTCCCAAAGCAGACCCAACCCCAAAAAACCTTCTATTATAAATATGAAATTATATAAATCATAAAACCAGAGGGCAAATACACCAAGCCCAAGGTGCCCACCTGGCAGCCCCTCAACTAAACCCAGCCTGCAATAGTGTCTGTTCTGTTCCCTAGGAATATTGGCTGCTGTAACTCCTGATTTTAAGGAGCTGCAGTTCAGTGTAGCATTGTGGATCAAAGCTGCCAACTCCATTATTATGTAACACCTCTTACCCCAACTCTGAAACAGTCAGGGTTTGGATATCCCAGAAAAAAGAGAACAAAAATGATAATACAGGAACAACAGGATGATCTGAGGTCACTTTACAGAGCCACCTGCAGAGTCCACATGTATTTACAGAAACACACCTGAATTAATTTTCTATTTTGTCAGATTAGTCTGCTCCCCAATAGACAGCCAAGGAAAAGTTACACCAGACAAACATAATATCACTATCCCTGCTGCAAGATGAGCTGGCATTCTAATATACTCCAATTTGAATTGCAGCACATACATGGATTAAATTTTTACTGTTTCATGCCAGCTCTGAAGAGTATTAGGAATAACATAAGAAGAAATACTTGAAATAGTTTTCCTTCTGTTTTAAGTGATCTGTATAAATGAACCTAACTACTCTTAAATTCAGATTATAGAATTCCCACATCTGAAATCCAGTGGATTATGGGTGTGAACAATGGACCCAGAGGTGTAAAATACAACCAGAATTTCACCACATTCTCCCTTTGCAAGCACAACCTACCACTGCCTGATGGGTAAATTGTAGGTGATTTCTTGCCAGTGCCTCTGAGCCTCGTAGTCTCCATACATGGGTGGTTTGCCTGCCCCTAAAAAAAGAGGGCACATTTAGGAAATTATTAGCATTTAGGAAATTATTTGGTTTATACAGATTGCTTTCCCCCAGTTATATATAGCCTATTAATATATTACTAATTTTATTCTCCATTCCTCTATATTTGAGAGCAAATAGAGACTTCATCATGCAGTCTAACAGAGGGGAAAAAAAAAAAAGTTATGTGTTCTTTTGGCTTTCTGGAGATTTCTGCAATAAGCATTTATCAAGATACTCTGCTGTGAAGAACTGCTTCCTCATCTGACAAAAAAAAATCATTTCCAAGTGCAGATGAAAAATGTGGTACTTTCCCTGAACTAAGAAAATGCACCTAATGGACATGTTACAGTGATTCTGTGGGAGCTGCTGCATTCCCCTGCTATGGGATAATTGTCAAAATTCTCACTGGTGTTTCAGCCATGTCACAGTACCTTGCTATTAATATAATTATATTATTGACCATTTCCATGGGAAATAAAAGCTTTATCCACAGAAATACTTCAGCTGTCAAATATTCCCCTCAATGTAAGCCCAACTCTGATAATGGCAGCTTACTAAGCATCTCCCCAGAGTTTATTTACTGCTATTAATCTGCTCAGTGAGAACAGAAACTGGACTGATTGAGCTCCCAGTGAAATATTGACATGAGCCACACTGAGATTTAAGAGTTTCTTCAAAATATAGGAAAGCCATCTCTGTTTTTGCCCATGATCTATGTTTGTGGGAGTCCCACGAGCTCAGAAATGTGCTATTTATTCCCAGAAAGTGGAAAGGACACCTTATCTCTGCTAATTTCTTCCTGGGTGGTGGAGAGAGTGGATTGTCTCCATTCTATGCCACGTTCAGCTTAAAGTTTCCCAAATAAACTGGAGTACTGGAGTTTTATCAGTGTCAATTCTGTAGCTATAAATCCAATGGAACAAAAAATCTGCCACTGGATTATTGAAATACAAAATAGATTTTACCCAAATTTCAGAGTCTGTGTTTGTGTGTATATATACATACATGCAAACACACATTTTGAATTTCAACTTCTCAATCTCAAAAGGGAAAAGAGGAGATAAAGAAAATAATTACTTGGCTTCAGAATGATCAAAAGAGATCTTAATCCATAGGTTTGATTATTAAAAGCTAAATACAGACAGATCAGTTAGTTTGAAAATGAATATTTAGCTTCCATCTATAGCAAGCACCAAGTACACAAACTGAGTTAAAACTTAATAAAACTGAGTATTTTATTTTAAAAGGGTCACAAATACCTTGAAAGTAGAGTGAGCTTATTCAGTTTTATTGTTAACCTGGAAACAGCTAATTTTAAGGGTTCAAAGCTGTCTTTCAACACCTGTATTTAGCAGGAGTTTGGCAGTGCATTAAAAAAATTATGCATTACCTATGAAATCAAACTTTTCCTCAATAACTCTCCAAGACCTGATCATCACTAATGGTAACCTTTCAAAACCAGGTATTATTTTCTGCTTTTTCACTTCATTCCAGAGGCAGATCCAGAAGCAAGCTGGTTGGCAGGGAACAACAGGGTGGGAAGGATACAGAGATCCAAGAGTGCACAGTAAATGAAGGGGAAATTAAAGGTTTTATCACATCTGCAGGAAGTCAAAGAGAAAAAAATAATCCCAGTGGATTTATGTGTTTGACAGCTCTAACACTGGGGTTTGTCCTTTTACAGCCAGTCAATGCTGAAAGTTAAAAATGTGCTATAATAATTTGCTGGACTGGATCAGATTCAGTATTTCCTATTCCAAAAGCAGTTATAGGAGCACTGTGTAGGAAATAAGATTAAAAATTTGTTATTTTAGCTCAGGCATTATTTTAGACTCTCTTCCACAATCTTGATTGGTTTGAAATTAAATCAACTTACAAAAATCTAGTTAGCAACGGAATTCTAAATAAATCCTCTTGCAGTGCAAGAGAAATTCACAGTATGCCTAAAGACAGAGTGTTTCCTGCCTAGAGATGGGTGAAAGAACCTCAGATCTCTCAGAAATGGCATTTTGAGAAAGCAAACTCAAAGCAAAACAACTGGGCATGCAGTTCAGCTTCAAGCAAATTCTTCAAGTAAATGAAACCCAGAATTGCCAGTTTAAAATCACCAGAATGCTTCTGAGCACTCCAGCTGCTCAGGGGATGAGGCTCCCAATTGCCTCAACAAAAAAACAGAGTAGAATTTAACTCAGCTTGGAATTCTTTGGGTTGATGAGGATTGAAAGTATTGGTTCATTTTTAATATTTTTTTTTTTAAATTTGCAGAGAGCAACCTTTGTGCAAGCTTATTCCAAGTGTAGGAATGGAACTGGGAGGCTTGGAAAGGAACTTGCTAATTCTTTGCAAGGCTTCTGACACGGGGAGGAGAAAAACTCATCCATTAACAGAATACAGCTCTGGCTGCTGCTGTAAACAAGCTGAAGGAAGTGCAGCTACAAGGCAGAGTAATTGTTCACTCCATGTCACCTCCACACTGTCTTCATTACCATCAGGATTAGCTAAATATAAGTTAAGGTTATATCTGCTGGAGAATTTAAAGGACAACATTGAGCAAATGTGCAACTGGACTGCAATATTCTGCAAATAAAGGCACAGGGGAAAACAGCCAGATATTCAAACTAAAACATTATTGACCATCTCCACCACCTCCAAAAAAAAAAGTTATGGTGAGTTTTTTTTCCAGTGTTTTGTTCCAAACAGTGATGTTAATCATGGCACACTTCAAAAAATAAGAAAAAGGAATTCTCAGAGAAATGGAGAGGAAGATTACAACTAAAATAACACATTGCTTCCTATTTATGATTTTATACAAATAACAATCAAATAAAAGAGAAATAAATAAAATTCATTTTATCCCAAACCCCATAATGTACCTGAGTAGGAGCCCAGGGACACAGCCCAGCGCACGGTGAGCGCCAGCAGCACAGTGATTGTCATCAGGCTCCACTTCTCCATGGCTGGGCTTTGGAACAACCAAGGGGACCTGCAAACACACCAGGGACATTGCTACAGCACCTCCCATGCTTCTGCTCCTCAGCCATTCCTGCTGTACAATTCCTAGATTAACAACTCACTAGGGAAAAAATGTTATGAACAAGCACTGGTTTAAAAAGTGAGTAAATGTCCCAGAATTAAGGTAACGCCTTTTGTTTCCTCAATTAAGAACACCACAGCCAGATTATACACCTGGTAAGGCACCACTGTTGGTTTAAACAAAATAAAAGTTATTTACAAGTTAATTAGTGTCAGGAGGTACTCTCCATGCTTCTACCCCCAAAAAGCAGGAGGGCTGATGTCCCACCAAGCTTTTTTCACCACACTGAGGATCCAGTAAAAATAAGAAATGTTGCCAGAGCTGTCAAATTGAAGGCCACATGCATCAAACTCAGAAGCCAAGAAATTGGAAAATTATGATGTTGCCTTATGCAAAAAAATAAAAAAAATCCCAAACCACTAACTACAGAATATGCAAACTTCAACCCAAAGAAGGAAAAATATTTTAGTTTGAACTAGGGAAAAAAGTGAGGAAGAAATTACTCCAGTCTTGACAGGGTACAACTGCCACAGACTTTCCTTGCAGAAAAGGCATCATTTGATTTAAGTGAGTTTAATACACTTGCTACTGACCAAAAGTTAAAATCTCACCCAGCAGAAGCACTGAGCTGCTGTTTTAGTCACAGACAAGCAATATCTAAGGCATGTTTAGGTTACTCTGCTCCAATGACACCCATATTTATCTACTGTTCACAGAAAGGTATGACCCAACACCACCACCAAGGGGAAAAAAGTTAATGGAAAATATAAATCTGTGGCAGCAGATCTCCATCTATAGGTAGAAAGGTGAACACTGACATTTGCATGTTTTCACCTGTGCCTAAACCACAGGGGAGGCACTTTTATCTAAATAAAAAATACATCTTCCTTTTACATCCTTCTTTTCTATCTCACAAGAATATTAATTAATTATACCTTCTTAATTATTACATAACACCAGCCTCACCTACAGATCCCACCATCTCTGCTCCACTCATTTACTTCTGCCATTCCCTATGTTTGGAGTAATAATTGTTTTCTGGGATGTTGAGTTTCTTTCTCTGCTCTCAAAAGTGGCTCTTAAAATATTCTTTCCAACTTGTTTTTCACCTTTAACAATTATCCCATACTACCTGTAACACAAAGCCATACTTTTAACTAGATTTTAAAGCACAGAACTCTTAATTCTTGGTATCCTGTGGGTAACAACGTACAAGAAGGAATAATTTTTAAGGGATGATAAAGCTGGTTTGGTCAATCCCAAACTTTTCACCTTCTGCCTCTGGATGTGCAACACCTGAGAGTCTCTCAAGATCCCACCTGTAAGCATGAGGTGAAAATCACAGCTTAAAAAAAACAAACCCAAAACACTATCCTTCCACATTGGTTAAGAGGAAGATTTAGATAAATAAATAAACACAAACCACCCACTCCTGGCCCAGGGAGGCTGACAGAACTCAGCCACAGATGCACGACCCTGAATAGAATTTGTTTTAAAAGAGAAGCCAGCACACACCACAGCAGCTGAAAAACGCACACGCTGAATGAAGAATTTTATTTGTTTCAGCACTACCTGTCTGTAATTCTACCGTTCCTTGTCAGAAGATGCCTTTATTCCCCACATTACCCAAACTCTCAGCTGCTCCCCGGCTCTGCCCGGCCTGCTCAGAGCCCCGGGGCGGGCTGGAGCTGCGGGGCGAGCTGCAGGGCGGGCTGCGAGCCACCGGGGCTGGGCCTGGCCACCTGAACCGCTCCCTGGCCACCACAACAGCTCCGTGGCCACCACAACAGCTCCCTGGCCACCACAACAGCTCCCTGGCCACCACAACAGCTCCCCGGCCACCACAACAGCTCCCCGGCCACCACAACAGCTCCCTGGCCACCACAACAGCTCCCTGGCCACCACAACAGCTCCCTGGCCACCACAACAGCTCCCTGGCCACCACAACAGCTCCCCGGCCACCACAACACCCCCCTGGCCAACAGAACACCTCCTGGCCACCACAACACCTCCTGGCCAACAGAACACCTCCTGGCCACCACAACACCTCCTGGCCAACAGAACACCTCCCTGCCCCTCAGCCTCTCAGACCCCCAAGTCCCCTCAACCCGCTCTCCCTCAGTCTTTCAGCCCCCTCAGCCTGTTCTCCCTCAGCCTCTCAGTCCCGTAAGTCCTCATCGCCCTTAGCCCACTCACCCCATGGCCCCCTCACCCCCTCAGCCCCCTCAGCCCGCTCTCCCTCAGCCCCCTCACGCTCCCTCAGCGCCCTCATGCCTCCTCTCTCTTTCAGCCCTCTCAGCCCCGCAAGTCCTGGTCGCCCTTATCCCGCTCACCCCTCAGGCTCCTCACCCCGAGCAGCTCGCCCCGCGCCGTGTCTCTCAGTCTCTCAGTCTCTCAGTCTCTCAGTCTCTCAGTCTCTCAGTCTCTCAGTCTCTCAGTCTCTCAGTCTCTCAGTCTCTCAGTCTCTCCCCCTCAGCCCGTCCCGCCGCTCTCACCGGGCTCGGGCCGGAGCGCGCGCTTCCGCCTGCGCGGCGCCTTCCGGGGGCTGTGCGCATGCGCGGGGCGGGCGGCGGGAGCGCTGAGGGCGCCATGGGCGGGACGGGCGGGAGCGCTCGGGGAGCTGAGGGGACAGCGGAGCTGAGGGGACAGCGGAGCCCTTGCTGGGCGGGAAGGGACTGCGGGAGAGCTGCACAGGGACTGGGGACAAGGGACAGGGCAAGGGGGAATGCTTCCCACTGCCGGAGGGCAGGGATGGATGGGATATTGGGAAGGAATTGTTCCCTGTGAGGGATGTGCGGCCCTGGCACAGGGTGCCCAGAGAGGCTGTGACTGTCCCTGGATCCCTGGAATGTCCAAGGTCAGGCTGGAGCACCCTGGGATGGTGGGAGGTGTCCCTGTCCATGGGAGGAGTGGCACTTTACAGTCCCTTCCAACCCAAACCAGTCTGGGATTCACGTTCTCCCACTCCAGCTAGCTGGGAAGCAGCTCCTCAGCCTTCAGATCTGGAAGACAATGTCTGGGAACCACCTTGGCTCCTAAAGCTCATAGCACAGAGTCCCAGGATGGGTCAGGATGGAAAGGACCACAGTGGGGTCACCCGGTGCCACCTCCCTGCTCAGGCAGGGCCAGCCTAGGCACAGGTTTGTGTCCAGACAGCCTTGAGTATCTCCAGTGAGGGAGATTCCCAAATCTCTCCATGATGCATCACAGGCCTCACTTTTATAACATTTCCGTCTTAACCCCTGTCATCCTCTTGAAGGTCTCAACGAAATACAGAGCATAGCAAAAATCAGAGACTCACAGGATGGGCTGGGTTGGAAGACACCTTAAAGCTCATCTCATTCCACCCCTTGCCATGGAAAGGGACACCTTTCCCTCTCCCAGGTGGCTCCAGGCTCTGTCCAACCTGGCCTTTTCTTCTGCTTGTGTGTCTAACTGAGGTCTGGACATGCAACCGAATAGAAAACTCATTATTACTCAAATTAACACCACATACTGAGGGTTTCATGGCCACACCTGCCAGGTGAGCTGTGATCTCCTTGGGCTGCAATCCCAGGGCTGAAAGTTGTGATGGATTTAAACACAGCTGCTGCAAAAAGCAAATGTGGTCAAGAAATGTCTGATCACTTAAAACAGAGACATTAAAATAACCAGAGATTACTGAAAAACAAAATAATAATTCTTTTTTTTCTCACATGTGCAGATTGTTTTTAAAATATATAAGCACTATAAATATAGTATTGCATAACACCAGAGATGGCTTTTCTTCCTTGATGTTTTTCCCATGCAGGATGCTGATTTCCACTATCCCAACCGTTTCTGAGTGCAAATTCTCTCGACATCCTGGTCCCTCTTACACCTGCCATAATTTCAGTCACTTGCAGTGCTGCCTCAGGTGGGATGGTGTGAAGAGACTGAAAATCTGAGGTGTTAAACACGTAAAGGTAAAAATCACACCTGTCTGCTGGCTTGCCAAGGTGTTTGGAGCTGTAATCCTGTGGGAAATGGCAGATTATGACCATCCAATTTTACACAGTTTGCCAAATCTCTTATACTCAATGATTTATATTTCTGCTAGGTAAAGTGTGTCCATTTCAGGATTTTGATAGGACGTCTGAAAATGACAAATCTGTAAAATAAGCATATTCCTTAAATGCATCAATTGCAAAGTAACTCAGAAGACACAATTCCACCTCCTAACCCCACAGCGGCCGGAGCTGCTTCATGGCACAGAAACACGCTCTGCAGAGTGAATTCCCAGCCTAAGCCCGGGGGAGAATCACAGGGCAGATTCCTATTTCAGTACCTCTCTCCCAGCCCCTCTCTCCTCTCCTACTCTTCCCTCCAGGATTTTCCACGCCCGGAATTCCCCAAACAGCAAGGCCGGGGAGCACAGCAGTCCGTGCGCGTTGCCTGTGGGCTCCCACCGCAAAAAAAAAAAAAAAAAAAAAAAGGAATTTTCATGTTTTACCTTGAAGATTATTTCTAATTCGGTGCTGGAGCTGGGACGGGCGAGCAGGAGCCCACGGCCGCACATTCAAGTGCATTATTTCAATTAGCCGAGCGCTCTTTGTTGCAAGGTGAAATCATTCACTCCCCGGGAAAGCTTTTTTATTGAATGCTTTCTAAATACTCGCATCGGGCACGTCGCCTGGAATTGAGTCTCTGTCACTTGTGTTTCGGCGGTGACTTTGACCAGATCAATGACTGGAAAAGGCATTCAGGACACATTGATACCGCGGGGTAGGAGACGAGCGGGGTTTGGTGCTCAGGAGTAAAGAGAAGCCGATAATGAGCAGATAAACGGCTTTTCTTAACCCTTGGCGTTCTCGGGAGGCTCCAGAGCTCCGCTGCCTCTGCTCCTCCAGCCCGGCTCTTCGGCTTGATGAGAGCCGAGCGGTGGCAAGGCAAATATCCCGCGGGTATTCCATAAATTTGGAATGAAATGCGGCCAGAATAATGAGAAAGTCTTTCCTAGAGCGGGCGGCGCGGGGGGGAAGAGCCTGCAGCCATAAAAAGTTCCAGCTCATCCCGGATTTCTTTCCTGAGCGGAGCCGCGGTGCCGGAGCGAGCGGGGAAACAAACTCTGGAGATGTTTGCAATTGCAGATTCCCAATCTAACCTTTCATCCCGACACCCGAACGTCGCCCGGGATTTGCCTGGCACGGAGCCGGGCGGTGCGAGCTCATCTCTGAGCCCGCTGGAGCCTCAGCGCTCTCGCAGCCTCCTTTCCCGAGCAAAACCAGGAGCAAACCTGTCTGAAACCACCACTTAGCCCGCAGAGAGATGGATTTATTTTTATTTTCCCCCGTGAAATACCGGCACTTAATAAAGTAATTAGAAATGATTGAGGGTTTGGGGTTTTTCCTTGAATCCCCGCCATTCTCTGGGCGCTGGGGGACACGGAGCTTCCCTCTTCCGAGCCGGGGATCCCAACCCAGGGGAAGCTCCGAATCCTTGGTAAAGCAGAGCGAGACATTCCATCCCTTCGTGGAGAGGTTTTCCTGTGTCCCGGCTTGTCCCATTTTGCTGCACCTCAGGAAAACCGGGATTTTGTTGCACCTGGAGTTCAAGGACTCTCCCTCTCACATTTTGCCGTCTTAATCAAGTCGCGCAGGTCCTGCTTACTCAGCTTGCTTACCAAATCCTGGATTAATAAAGTTTACTTAGTTATTTAAATAGATTAAATGTCACATTTTAAATGGAAGGGGAAGGTTCTACCTTCCTGACCTATTTTTCATTTCTGATTTGGAAAAAGGCAAGATTAGCATGGATATTGCATTTTCAAGGACCTCGCCACTATTAAATAGACTGTTAAGTGCATTTTATGGCTGAAGAGTCTGTTCCCAGTTCAGTCGGGAAGACGTGCTAAGTTCATCTCTACCTGCTACATTGAACATCCACTGACTAAAATACTTCCTGTGGATGTAATACCTATGCTCTGTATCCTTTAAGTACATAACGCTTAATGTTTTAGGACTAGGAACACGTAATTCAGTAAAAGCCCCCGGAATGGAAGTGTCGGCTCTCAACCCCGCTGGTGTTTGCCCAGTTGCGGCGATTCCGGGCTCGGGGAAGAGGCGCGGTGGTGGCAAGGGAGGCTGCGGGGATGGATGACACGGATGCTCCTGGCTCCGCACGGAGCTTGGAGAGCATCAGTCCCCACCCCGGGGGATGCCCGAGCTCAGGCTGTCCGCAGCCGCGGGGATGGGCAGCGTAACTTGCGCGAAGAGCTCGCTGTGATTCCTCGCTCGCTGCCTTTTAACACCAATAAAATGCCCCTGGGAGCGGCCAGGCTGTTTTTCCACCTGCCCGGAGCAGGCGGGGACAGGCCCCAGACGCCCGTCGGACATGAGGGAGCGACCACAGAACTACACGAGGTGCCCCGAGAGGCAAAATCCCATCGAATTTCCCCATCTCACGGGAACTGCCCCACTGACCCGCACCCGCATGGGGAAGGGAAAACCTCCACCCCCTAAAGCAAGTCTTTGCTGTATCTTTCGCGGAGTGGGAGACCCCTGAGGGCTCCAAGAAAGACGAGGGATGGCTCATCCCGAAGCGAAATGTTCGCTCTCTTTCCTTTGTGTCCGGCCCAGAGCCCCGGACCGGCTGGGGGCCGTGCTGGAGGTGCGGGCCGTGCGGGTTCAATCCCCCCGGTACCGCCGCGGACCCGAGCCGTAACCCCCAGGAAAGCCGGAGCCGCCCTCAGACGCCGCCCGTGTCCCAAAGGGCTCTGATGTCGCCGGCGGATGATTTCCTCCGGCCACCTCTCGGCGCGGCAGACCGAGAAGGAAAGCTCTCCGACGGCCATCGCTCCCCCCGGAGCGCTCCCGGCGCTGTCCCCTCCGGTACCCCGGCCTCAGCTGTGCCCTCCCGCAGCTCCCTCTCCGGGGACACTGCTGAGGCCCCACAGGTCTCGACTGGGGGATGGCGGGGGGATACCCGCAGCGCTGGGGCTCCTTGCTGAGATAAACACACACGCGCGATAAAGACACGTTTATAAATAACCGCAAAAGGTCTTTTCCTGCCTTTTCCATCGCTCGCCGCAGCCTTTCAACACCCATTAACCCGAAACTTTCAGCCCCGCGCTGTGCTCTGGTCAGACCAGCGATGCTATAAATAGGCGGCGTTGGGAGCCGGCAGCGCGGAGGGGGGAAAGAGGCGCAACTCCCGCGGCCGCGCAGCGAAGCGAGAGGGATCCCCGGGAGCCCCGCATCAGCCGAGGAAATGGCCCTGATGAGCCCATCTCCTCCCTTTTCAACCAGCGTGATGGTTTCGAGGATTAGGGCCAGATCCTATCGTCAGATCCTATTATAAATTCCTTCCCCGGGCGCAGGGAGCGGCGGGGCAATAATTGTAATAAATAAGGAGAGGGGTCGGGGAGGGTGCAGGGGGTGGTGGTTCTGGGTAAACTCTCCGGGCTGCGAGGAGGGTCATTTTCCCGGTGTTTCGGATCTAGTTACTTCCAACACACCCCAGGGACCGACGTGACACGGCTTGTACTAATGGGCATCTGTCACCGGCCGTGTCAAGTTTTGCCATATGCGGCGGACAAGTTTGTGGAATGGAAAAGAAGAGAAAAAACAAGGGAAAGAGTTTCTGTGGTCTGTTTGAGGCCCGTGGCTGAGGAAACTTCTCCGGGATATGCTGCTCCCGGTTGTCCCCGGCCCGCCGCTCCCGGTCCGGCTGTGGGAAGCCGGGAAAGCACTCCCATCCCGGCTGCAAACCCGCCCCTATTTGGGGACAGACTTCTGGCACTCCCCGGACCCCCCATCCCCGCCGGCAGCTTGGCGGGACCCACCGGATCGCCCCGTCGCGCCACCCGCTGCAAGAGCGCGCCCGGGTCGGTGCCGTCCCGGGTGGCTGCGGGCACCGGGGGAGCTCCCGGTCCCCAGAACTGCTCCCTGCTGCCCGGGGCACTCCCAGCTCCGGGGTTGCTCCCGGCCTCGGGGGTGTTCCCGGCTCCGAGGGTGCTCCCGGCCCCGGGAGTGTTGCCGGCCCCGGAGCTTCTCCCGACCTCGCGGGCCGTGATGGTGATCCCGGTCCCCGGGGATGCTCCGGGGGTGTTCCCGGATGCGGGTGATGCGGGGATGCTCCTGGTCCCGGGGGTGCTCCCGGCCCCGGGGGGGCGCGCCCGTTCCCCGCGGGTGCAGCGGGAGCTGCCGCGCCCCCCGCAGGCCCCGGTGCGCCACTGCGGCCCCGCCGCCACCGGGAGCCCCACCTGCCCGCACGGCCCCGCTGCCGCTCACGGCCCCGCGGCTGAGAGGAGCCGGCGGCTCCGGCGGGGAGGCGGCGGCCGGATGGGGGATTCACCCCCGGGTCCTTCCCGAGCCCCGCGCCTTGCCGGTGCCGCCCGGCCCCGGGAGCCGCCGCCGCCCCTTCCCCGGGAAAGGCTTCTCCTGCCGGCCGCTGTCCTCGGCGATGGAGGGGAAAGCGGGGGAGAGAAAGAGAGGCGGGAGGTTGCGGAGGGAGAAGCTGTTCCCGGCGGGAGGCGGCGGGCAGGAAAGTTGCCGGTGCCGCCGCCGCCGGCGCGCAGATGCCGAGCCGAGGTATTGCTGCTATGTGGGGAAATATGAGCGAGTAATTTTATAAGTAACAAAGGCTGGGGAATGGAATGAGCCCCTGTTATCCGGTGTCCTCTGGAAGCCCTGGATCAGCAGCTTCTTGAGCCTCGCAGCGACTCCGGGCAGAGGCTCCTTTCTTTTTTCCCAGGGGATCGGCTAAATATAGAAACCCCCTCGATCGCACGAATCACCCACCATTTGCTGTTTGTGTAAAACCGATTAGCCAGACACAACTGTGAAACAGCCCGTTCCTCTGACACCGCCACGCACCGCCACATTCCGCTCCGCGGGGTTCCGCGGGGCCGTGGGTGCCCGCGGAGGGCCCCGCGCGTCACCTCTCCCTCCAGGTTCTCCCTGTCCCCGGCAGATGATTAGCGAGTCCTTATTTATAAAGTTCAAACGATCTCATCACCGGGGCCGCTCGGTTTATTTTCGTCTATGTGTGCGGAGGTATAAATATTTACTTAGGAAGAAATAATATTTACTGCTTACCAGGAAAGCAAGGACACTTTTATTTATATATTTATTTTAAATCCACGGCTGCCAGGGGGTTGTTGGAGGGGAAATAAGCGCCTGGTTCAGCTCCTCCCGCAGCCGAGCCTGCCGCATCCCGCATCCCCGCCTGCATTTTACGCCGCCGATTTTCCTAACAAAGACAACGAATTATTCGGGCGGAAAAGCAAAATCCGCGAAGGTTTTCAAAGGTGACAAAAATTCAACTTTGTAAGAGGAAGGTAATAAAGTACCAAACACTGTCAGTGCACAGGAAAGACCGAGATCTCGTCAGGAACAAACCCCCGACGCGCCTCTTTAAATATTATAACGCTACATATTAATTCTTCTTTTTTTTTTCATTTTGTCTGTCTTTCTATTTTAGCCCCGAAAAAGAATGCATGTAAATATATTATTATTTTTAATTTTCGCAGCCGCCATTAGAGCTGAGTTATTGGGAATTAGCTAGGAAAGGCCGGTCCCTTCCCGCGGGGAGAACCGCTGCTTTAGCCCTGATTATTTCCCCGATCTAAACGAAAGATTCGCGCTCGGACACCGCACCGCCACGGCCTGAATATATCTATATTTTTTCCTCTAAAATAAATAGTAAACATTGATTAAATCGACCCAACGTGGTTTATTTAAGATAATTTCCCTTATAATTAGTCCCGACCGCAGACCCAAAGCGTACCTATTCCGGCCGGGAATGCCGCAGCGCCGGGATGTGGAGTCGAAGTCAGGCCGAGAAAATTTAATATATTTAGGGAAACATCACGGCGCGCTTGCGGGAGCCTCGGATCTGCCGGGGGAGGTTGGATTTGGAAGGAATCGGGGTGATGTTGGCCCTGCCGCGGCGGTCGAGCGAGCAAGGCCGGGCGCTGTCTCTGCGCGGCCGCGCACGGCGCATCCCGAAGCGGCGGGACGGACCGTGGGAAACGCGCTCGCTCCGCGGAACCCAAAGCTCCGCGGAACCCAAAGCTCCGCGGAACCCAAAGCTCCGCGGGGTCGGAGAACCGGCGCTCCGCGGCCGCGCCCCGCGCGTCTCCAGCCTCCGCGGCCGCGCAGCCCGTCCTGCGGGCGGGGGTCACAAAGACACCGCTCACACAGAGACGGGCAGAGCATTTTAAAAATTTATTTACAAAGTTGTGTACAACACGAAGGGATAACATTTAGAATACATATATTCATTCATATATAAACAGACTTCTATAATAGAATGACAGCGTTTTTCCTCCTTTTTTTTCCTCTCCAAAATTCTCTTTTTTTTTTTTCTCTCTCTCTGTTCGTTCGTTTAATATTTAAAATTTCCCCCGCTTATTTCTTTTTTATACAATTGTGGGTTTTTTTCTCGTTTGTTCGTTTATTTCGGATAAAACCGCTCGGAGCGCCGGAACCTTCAAAAAAAGTGAAAGTTCGCAGCTCCTAATCGCGACCGTCATTTCGCCTCTTTAGAAAAATAAAAACCCCGAAAGCAACGTCAGTGATTTTTGATACAAATATGTACAAGCGGCGGGGGCGTCGGCCGCTGCCCGCTGCTGCTGCTCCGAGCCCGGGCGGCCGCGGAGCCCCCGAGGGGGCGGCCGGAGCTCCCCGGGGTGCTGCCCGGGGCTACCGCCCGGGGCTACTGCGCCGGCCACTTGGCCTGCACGGCGGCGGCGGGGGGGGCGGGCTGCAGGAACTGCCCCGCGATGATGTTGGTAGGCACGCTGAGGATGGGGGCGATGGCCGCCGTGGTCCTGGCCAGCGCCAGCGGCTGGTGGGCCATGAGCGCCGACTGCACGGTGACCGGCGGCCGCAGGAAAGTCTGTGCGCTGGCGGCCGAGCTGGCGGCGGGGACGCCGATGATGTTCTCGATGCTGAAGGACGGGCGGCTGCTGGGCTCCGACTTGACGATGGAGCCGGCGGCGCCCAGGCTGTTGAGCTGCAGCTGCAGGCTGGGGCTGAGCTGGGAGTTGAAGGCTTTGCGGCTGAGCTCGCTGGACGGCAGCAGCGGCACGGCGGGCGGCAGCATGGGCCCCACCGGGGGGATGTAGGGGTACTGCAGCGCGGCCGCGGCCGCCGCGGGGTGCGTGTAGGCGCCGGGGTGCAGCCCGTAGGGGCGGCCGTAGGGTCCGGCCAGGCCGTAGGCGCCGAAGCCCTGCATCATCAGCGCCGTCTGGTCCCGCAGGTGCTCCTGCTGGTGCCGCTTGAAGCGCTTCCTGCGGCGGAGGAAGCTGCCGTTGTCGAACATGTCCTCGGACTGCGGGTCCAGCGTCCAGTAGTTGCCCTTGCCCGGGTTGCCGGGCTCCCGGGGGATCTTGACGAAGCAGTCGTTGAGGGAGAGGTTGTGGCGGATGCTGTTCTGCCAGGCGGGGAACTTCTCCCGGTAGTAGGGGAAGCGGTTGCTGATGAACTCGCAGATGCCGCTGAGCGTCAGCTTCTTCTGCGGGCTCTGCAGGATGGCCATGGTGATGAGGGCGATGTACGAGTAGGGCGGCTTCACCAGGCTGCTCTTGGGCTTGCTCTGCCCGGCCGCCCCGCCGCCGCCGCCGCCGCTCGCCCCCTCCTCGCCGCCCCCCTTGCCGCCCTCGGCCGCTCCGCCGGGGGCCACTCCGGCCGGGCTGCCCGTGCCGCTGCTGCCGCTCTCCGCGCCCGCCTCCGCGGGCAGCGCCAGCTCCGCCGCCTCGTCCAGCGGCAGGCGCGGCAGGGCGGCGGGGCTGCCGGCCTCGCCCTCGCTGTCCTTGCCCGGCCCGTCGTCGCCCTCGCCCACCACGTCGATATCCACATCCTCGGCCGCCGGGACGGCGGGGCCGGACATGTCGCTGGCGCTGCCGCCGCCCGACAGGGTCATCCCCGCTCGGCGGACGGGGAGCGGCGGCGGCGGCGGGGCCTCCCGCCCGCACCGGGCTCCCCCCGCGCCCCGCTCCCGCCGCTCCTCCGACCGGCCCCGGGGGCTACACCCGAGCGGCCCGGCTGCGCCCCGCGGCGCCGTCCCCGCGGGGCATGGGGCGGCCGCGCCCGCTGCTCTCCCGTCCGCGGGGCTGCCCTGGCCGCCCGGTCACCTCCCGCCGCCGGGCATCGGGGCTCAGGCGGCGCCGCCGGATCCCGCCCGCCGCGATGCGCGCCCGAGGGCGCCGCGCATGGGGCCGCTCCGCGGGCCGCCGCCGCTCCACCGCTCCGCTCCGCGGCCGCGCCGCGCACCGCTCCGCCGCCCTCCGCGCCGGCTTTTTTTTTTTTTTTTTTGCTTTCTTTCCTCCTCTTCCCTCTTTCCTCCTCTCGTCCGGCTTTTTTTGGGCTGCTTTTTTTTCCCCCCCTCGGCGGAGGGAGGGGACGGAGCTGCCGGCGGCCGGGCCGGGCGGGGCGGGGGCAGCAGGCCGGGGGTCGCGGGGCCTCGCTCGCCACTTTGGCAGCGCGGCGGTCCCGACTGCCTGATAGATTACTTTCCCGTTAAAGATATACTCGGAGGCGGCTCCACGTGACCGCCTGACGTCAGGCGCCCCGCTGTGAAGTCATGCAAAACTCGAGTTGTTTCATGGACTGTCAACAAAGAGCGGCGGCGGCTCCGCTCCGCCCGCCCCGACGGCACCGACGGCACCGGCACCCTCCGCGCCCCGCGGGAAACTTCCCGCACCGGGGATCGCTGCTGCTGCTGCTGCTGCTGCCGCTCTCGGTGCGCCGGGCCCGGAGCAGCCGCTCTCGGGGCGCTCGGCAGCGCAGGCTCAGCGGATGCGCCGCCGTGATAGAGCTTGAAAGCGCCAACTTTGGGCTTTGAAACCACTTTTCCGTGGGTTTCTATTGTTTTTAATTTTTTTTTTTTTTCCCCCAGCAGCAGCAGCAGCTGGGAACGGAAGATCAGAGAACAGCTATTGATTAATCTATTAGGTTAGTTGCAGGGAGAAATAAAAAAGACGTAAAATAACAAAGGGAAACTATAAATAAAGAACCTTTTAGCCACCTACTTTTTCTTTCTTTTCTTTTCTTTTTTTTTTTCTTTTTCTTTTTCTTTTCTTTTTTTTTCTTTTTTTTTTTTTTTTTTTTTTTTTTTTTCTTTCCAGAGGTGTTAACGACTTAATCATTTCGGGCGTTAGCATATGAAAAAGTAGGAAATGAGGGAGTGTGTGTGAATGTGAGGACCTTATTGCCGCGGCCCCAGGTAAGCCCCGGCCCGGGGAGAGGCGCCCGGCGGGGCGGGAGGGGGCCCGGCAGCCCACCCTGTCCCGGTGCGGAACCCCCCGCCCGGACCCTCGGCCGCGGGTGGCTCTCGGGGTTTGGCTTTTCCATCCGTCCCGCCGAGCCCTTTGCTCCTGTACTTCCCGCACGTGCTGTCCGATTTCGGTAAATACAATTAAACCAGGAAAATAACCCAGGAGCCAACGATTTCCTATGAGCGGCGCTGCTTTGGGGAAGCCAATTCCCCATCTGTCCCCCAAAACCCGTCGGAGCTCGGAAGGGTCGCTGTCCCGGCCTCTCCCAGAGCCTCACCGGGTCGCTCCGGGCGGGACGGGCCGAGCTGCGCGGAGCGACCCGCGGGGAGATGGGGAGAACCTTCCCGCGGG
Source organism: Lichenostomus cassidix (assembly GCF_008360975.1). Taxonomy (NCBI): domain Eukaryota; kingdom Metazoa; phylum Chordata; class Aves; order Passeriformes; family Meliphagidae; genus Lichenostomus; species Lichenostomus cassidix. The sequence continues at coordinate 1,886,390 of NC_139489.1, forward strand.
GCGCGGAGCCGCTTTCCCCCCGCGCTCCGTTTTTCCGCCTCTCGCAGCGGATCTCCGCGGCCCGTGGCCTCCGCAGCCGCGCACCGGCCGCTCCCACATCCCCCGGACTCACACCCCGCGCTCACCCTCACTCACACGCACTCGCCTTGTGTGTGTCCCGTCGCACCGCCAAGGCTCTCCCAGGGAAAAAAAAGGAGGAAAAACCCCAACTCCGCAGCCCCCTGTCCCATTTGTTGCGCTTTTCTTCGGCACAATAAAAGTCAAATTAATTGATTCGTACTATTAATTACGGTGCTTAGCGTGAAAAGAAACGTTTCCCCTCGATTAGGGCTCTATTGTGCTAATCCCGTGTTCAGTCACGGCTGCCGGCTGAGCGGGGCTGCCCCTCTCCGCTCCTCTCCGCGCCTCTCCGCGCCCCTCCGCGGGGCTGTGCGGCTCCCAGGCCGTCATCTGCTGAAGTTTAGGGCAGCATTTCCAAGCCCACCCCGTCGGAAAGTATTTAGGGGAGGAGTGGAAGGGGGAGAAAGGCTTTTCTAAAAATCAGGAAAGTTTCCCCCCAAATAGAAACCCGTGGAAGTTGAAGGGCTGGAGGTGAGCCGGGAGCAGGAGCTGCGTCCTGCAAAGCGATAAAACAATTAAAGCAGCTTCTGTGGAGGTGGAAACCCACAATAATGACACGGCCAGAAATAGAAAGTGGGCGCCCATATGGACAGATAGATTTAGCAACAGGAGAAAAACAAACTGTATCGTCCGGATCGATATGGAGTCAAATAGAGACACGGCAGTGCAACGGGGAAAGGGAGGATGGAATAAGTTATGATAGAGAGGGAGAAATTAATTACGACTCAATCTGATTCTAATATGGGAAAGCAAGATCCTGGCTGCGAAGCGAGTTAAAAATAAATCCGGAGGCTGAGCCTCGGGGGTGGGGGGGATTGTGGAGGAAAGACAGTGCTGGGGCAATTTCTGCTTCTGTAATCGTTTTAAAGGAAGGAGAAACCAAAGGTGTCCCCTTTCAGCTCCTTAAGCCTATTACTTTCACTAATGAGTTATATAAATCGTTGACCTGACCTGGATTAAAGCAGCATTGTCGTTCGGCACAAACGTGCGGGGGTAAAGGGGCTCGCAGGAAAGGGGCTGCGGGTGAGAAATCCCTGTAAAATCAACACATCCAAGGGAGGAGACACGACAGGGACACACAGACATCCCCCGGCCGGGGTCGGGCCTGAACACCGCCTTCAGCCGGGCTTTTCGCTAAAGATGTACATTATTAAATATATATAATTTTTATTCTGTTTTTTAGGCCTGTGTCTGCACGTGTTTGATTTCTTTTTCTTTCCTTCTTCTTTTTCCTTTTCCTTTTTTTTTTTTTAAATTGTAATAAATCGCCCGTAAACCCGGCAGACCTCAGTGTAAAACGAAATTGGTCATGTTTCCAAAACGGTTTCGGATTTATTTGTATTGGAAATGTATAAACATCCATTCTGTAAAAGGCAACACGTTTAATTAACGATGAGAGAGCAGTTAGGGGCAGAAAGCTAGTAAAATTGTGTGATAAATTTATGGCATTGTTAGCGTGCTTTTAATTATGGCTATTATGTTAATTATTTCACATTAGCATGGAGTTATCAGCAGCATGTCAGATTTAATCAAAACGAGCCTTTCTCTCGAAAATTGTGCTTTTCATCCGCCGCGAGGAGAACGGGGGGTCCCGAGCCGAAGCCGCTTCCCCCTCCCTTCTTTATTTATTTAAAAATAAATAAATGAAGGCTTTTAAAAAGAGTCTTCCCAATGAAAAGAGTGGCTGGATGTGATCCGGGCTGGTGCAGGCGGCAGATCCCTTTAGGCTACAGCGAGCAGCGCAGGGAGGCTGAGGAGAGAAGCGACGCTCTTGTTTTTTAGGAATTCACCATTTTCACCCCCTCCGGAGAAGGCATTTTATCATTTCGGATCATTCTGTCAAACAATATGATGTTGCTCATTTTTATCTGTCCCGTTTTACAAAGCCCCCGCTCGCGCTGCCGGCCAGGACAACGCGCCTCGGTACAAAAGAATCAAAGAGACAAGCCGGGAGGATGTGGGATCGCTGCACGGATCAAACAGGAGGGAAGAGGAGGAGGTGTGTGCGAGTGTGAGTGTGTGAGTGTGTCCGCGGTGGGCTCCAGCGGCCCTGGGCAGGCTCCGCGCCCCGCGCTGCCCCGCAGCTCCTCGCCCGGGGCTCCCCCCAGCCGGGCGGCTGCTGCCGGGGGAGGCGACCCTCCGCTTCCTCAAAGGCTTTCGGCGCTTCCGTGCGAAAATAAAAACGATTGAAAATAGAGAAACACAAAGAAAAATTCCAACCCGCCCGTTGGCCGGCAGCCGTCAGCGAGGCGGGCGGTGGAGTTTTGGGGGGCTCCGTCCGCGCCGAGGTGCGGAGCTGCCCCCGCCGCTCCCCGGCCCCGCTCCCGCCGAGAGCCGCGGCCATCGCTCCGCGCAGCCCCGCGCAGCGCGCCCGGCTCTGCCCGCGCCCCCTCCTCGGGCCGGCCCCGCTCCCCCTTCCCCACGGGAGCGGGGGGCTGCGACCACGGCAGCTGCTGGCTTATTTTTAGAGCATTTCCATTCCTCCGGTTAATTTTAGATCGATCCATTATTTAGCCCCAGTTCGCCTTTAGGGAAACCCAAGCTGGGGGCGGCCGGCGCTCCGCGGCCGCGGGACTTTCCCCCGAGCGGGGTGCGCGGCCGCGCAGGGGAGGCAACTTTGGGGATCCCCCCTGCCAGCCTGGACGCTGCCGGAGGGGCGAGGGGCCGCACCCCGCGGAACCTGCGCCTCCCCCGGCTGGCCCGCGCCTCCCCGCGCTGTTTGCGCGCTGCCTTTCCCGCTCAGCTCGGGTTTCACCGGGCGCAGATTTTCCACGTTCTGCAGCCTTTTCCCCTTTGGGAGACACCCCCAAACACCCACATGCGCCCCTCCCCGCCCCTCCGAGCGGGCCGAGGTGCCGCTGCTGGGTACCGCTGCTGGGTACCGCTGCTGGGTACCGGTGCTGCCAGCTGCCCGGCCCCGGGGGACCGCGGGAGGGAGGAGAGGCACGAACCCCCCGTCCTGCCCCTCGGAGCGATGTGCGGTACATCCGCGGCTATTTATGCCTCCGCACAGCTCCCCCCGGGCAGACCCCGCCGTCGGGGCTGGGGAGAGGCTCAGCCCGCACCGAGTCCATCCTCCCACCGTTTCACCCGCAGCTTCTCCCTGCTCCGGATCTAAACACCAGCCGAAGGTCGTGTTTGTGTGGAACCGCCAATCGCCTTGAATTTGGGGTTCGTTTGTCTGTGGGTGCGAATCTAGCGCTGGGCATTGCCTCCTCTGTCCCTCCCCTCCCCTGGGGGCTGGCAGGGTGCAGGTTGAGGGCAAAGAAACATCCCTGAGTTGGACACAGGCAGGAAAGCATCCCGAGGAGCTGGCAAAAGCAGGCAGCAGCACTCAGGTGTGCCCAAAATGTATCCTCCTGAGACTCACAAAAGAAAATCAAAAGGGTCAGAAGACCCTGAAGCATCATAGAGATTTGGGTGCTTTACAAAGCAGGGAGAGAGCAAAATGAATCAAGTTAAAATATAGAATTATTATTAGGCAAATTAGGCTCTGTGAGCAGAGGAGCTCTGCTGCCTTTCGGGCAAGAGGGTGGCAAAGTTAGCTGAGACCTGACTTGAAATACAAAAAACAAAAAGCACCCAAACATTTGGCAGTCACTCAATCAAAATTCGTTTGTTCTTCAGATTTTCATTTTGCAAGCCCCCACTCTAAACAAGTGGATATTTATCCCCAGTTTTGGCTGCAAACACCTGGAAACACCCACTCCACAGTCCCACGCAGCCCTGGCATCCAGCAGTGCTGATTCCTGGACAGGCCCTGCTCATGTGCCCAGCCATCTCCAAAACATGGCTAAAACTCCTCCTCTAGACACCCTGTCACATCCCTGTCCCTGGAGGAAGCTCTTCCACTGTGAGGCATAATAAATACACAGAAACAAAAATCAGAGGGGAAATAAACCCTTTAAATTTGATTTATTTGTATTCATGGAGTTAAGGGATTGGTGGGAAGGGGTGGCCCTGGCCTCCCTGCAGCAATATCGGGGTGAGACATGGATATCCCCCAGGGAAGGGAAGGGATGTGCTTAGCCCATCCTTGCTCCTTCAAAACCCGGGGGTTCCTCCACGTGTGGATGGAGAGGACACTCTGGATAGGCTCAGGAGGGAAGATGAATTTTATGTGGAAATACCCTTATTTGTCTGAATAAATCAACGCGACAGAGTATTTTTCCCTTCATCCCCGCATGACCCAAAGGGACGATGCAAGCGGTGCCAGTTTGGTGGCAAATCCGGGGCCACGCCTCGGAAAGGGGCAGTGCAGCACAAAAAGAAGGGACACAACCCAAACCGAGGATCCACAGAGAGGCAGCAGTGGCAGCTCCTTTCAAACCGCTGCCCCTGTGTGTTTTCCCACCGACTTCGCAGGTAGGCAGAAGTGTGAGGGAGACACAGCAGGGCTGTTTTCCCAGTTATTCCCCTGGCCAGCGAGATGCAAATGGAGAAGTTAAGAGGATTTCCAGGGCTGTGAGGAAATCCCTTTGCTGAGAGCTGGGAGCTCTCCACGGGCTGGCCCAGCCCTCCTCCCTGCGTGCAGCAAACACTGAACTCACCGACACTCCCGGGAGATTTCCCACATCGTGGCCGATCCCGGATTTCATTTTATTCCTCAGCACAACCAGGACACTGGTGGGAGCCAACTCCCCCTCCACGTGCTCTCCTGCTTCCCAGGGCTTGGTTTGTTTGTTTTTACCCGGCTAGTTCTGTGAATCTCTCCTCCAGCTCCTGTACAACACCCTCGATTCCCTTTACTAAGCGCGGCAAGGCGAGCGGTGAGTTATCGCCGTTGTTAATAAAATTACTCCGCTAATATTTTTCCCCAACCCGTGGAATATTATTGATGGATCAGGGATGGAGCCCATGCCGAGGCACAGGGCCCATGCATCACCCCAGCTCCACCTGCACCATCCAAATGGGGCCTTGGTGGAGCGTAAGTGGTGCACAGGCCTTTTATGGGCCTTCTGCAGAACGCTGAATTTTACCCAAAATGCAGGTTAAAACCCATGTTAGGTATTAATGTAATCAGGTCCATAATCTCTCTATCAAAAACTCCCCAAGCACCTCTTCACCTGCTAAACCAGGTAGCTCCTTATCTGGAGAGTGCTGTAACACTTTCTAGGGGACTCCTGGCTTGTTTTTGGTAAAGAAAATATGCGTTGCTAAGCCTCTCCAAATCCTGGTTTAGGGCAGAGCATGGGGAGTCACCAAAGGGCCATCCTGACCTGCCACATGCCTGTGCCAGTCCAACATTTTCCCCCTCCACCTACAAAGACAGAATAAAATGATCACAATTTTCCTATGAAAACTTGGTGACCTCCACAAACTCGTTGGAAACAGAAGTGAGAGCCTCAGAAAGAAAAAATCCTTTTTTTTTCCTCCCCAAATCTATTTTTTTAAGACCAAAAAATATCTATTTTTAATATTTTGGGGCAACATGGACCATTTCCAGGAGAGCCACAGCTGCCTTCCCCCACAAAGCTTCATCAGCTTCATTCATCAGGGCATTCCTGCCAATTCCATTTAGATCCTTCACCTTATTAGAGGTATTTTATTAAACATTTTATTAAAGTCTTTTAATGCCTTCCAGGGCATGTTGTAAAACCACACTGATTTCAGAAGCTTCTTTGAGGGATCTCAGGCAGAGCAGAGCCTGGATGAGCTTTTCCAGCATTTCCATGTTGAGAGTACACGTTGGCAGCTTAGCTCCAGGACAAGACAGATAAAACCAGGGAGGATTTTAACTTTGACCAAAATCATCAAAGGGTGGGATTTCCAATTGAAAGGGGAGAATGTGGGGAACAAGTATTTATTCCTTAAAACACATCAGTATTATTATTTTTTGTTGGATTTCCTCCTTTTGCCCAGGTAAGAAAGATTTCCAAGAGAAAGTCCAGCTAAGGAGGCGATGAAACATGTTGAGCTGCTCAGGCAATATTTGCAGTGTGTAAATAAAGCTTATTTAGGGCTTTTGGTAAAATATTCCATGATAGAAGAGTTCAACAGGCATTTTTAAATGGATTCTCAGCAACTGGGCAGAGAGAAAATATGTCTGTAGGACCATGAAACATTTATCTGTCCAGAAGGAGACAGGGGGGAAAAAAAGCCAGGAATGATCTATCATAAGGGAGGAAATCTGCACCTCAGCATTTGCCAAAATGTCTTAATTGCTTTGTAAACTCATCTAAATAAATAAAACCTGGAGGGCTGTCTCAGCTCTCTGCTAAGGAGCAGCGAGTATTGCCTGGGGATAAAAATCTTAATCCTGCCCAGGGCTGGGCTTGTTCCCAGTTTGGGGCTGCCTGCTCCTGGTGCAGATCAGGGTATTTTCATAGAGTTTGGAGCAGGTTGTGGAGGTCGGGAGTGATCCCTGCATCACTCCTTGGACAGGAGCCACTGGGGTGTTTTTAGCTCTGCTGGAAACTCACACCCACTGTGGCTCCTCTGAATTCAGATTTTTACTGCTCCTTGTATTTTTGGCAAAAATGGCTCTGTGATATTCACAGATCATTCACTTTGAGGGCTTGAATGCCATGGGTGTGAGAGACCTCCTCCTGCTTCCTTGGGTTTATTGGAAACTTTCTGATTTGTGGCTTTCCTCCTCAAAAACCAGATGAGATCATTGCTCAGAGCACATCTCGTGGTTGTTGTGATAAAGGTGATTGTCCCCTCTACCCCTCTGTGGTGAGATCAACCTGCAGAGCTGCTCCAGCTCTGGATCCCAACAGCAGGATGATGTGGAGGTGAAGGATCAAGTCCAGAGGGTGCCAAGGAGATTCTCCAGGGCTGGAGTCCCTCTGGAGCCAGGCTGGGAGAGCTGGGAATGTTCACCTGGAGAAGAGAAGCTCCAGGGAGACTTTAGAGCCCCTTTCAGTGCCTAAAGGTGCATAGCATTTAAACCCTGTAAATTAATGAGACTTAAATATGTGCTTCAGGTTAACAATATTCTAACTGAATGTTCTAACCGTATTCTAAGATGAACTAGAGCTTCATTTTCCAGATAGGTATTGTTCAAATTTGTAAGGTAAATTTTCATCTTCATATATATATGAAATATCTTCCTTCCTGTCTTTCTCCTGATAGATTTTACCATTTTATTTTCATTTCTTAGTGAACCTCGACCTGGAGTAATGGTCATTCCTGTGGTGAAGCTGCAGCAAAGGCAGCTCCTGAGTGGCTTTGGAGGCTCACAGGAAACAGGGCTGGTGGGTTTTTAAAAAATGCTGCTCATGGAGAGAAGATGTCCAGAGGAGGTTCATGGCTGAGTTTTGTCACACTATCCTGCTGCTTTGGCTTTTATTAACTAATTAATTTAGCTTCTAATAACTAATGGCCCAGTCCAGCACTCCTTATGCATGCAAAATGGGTATTTTCTCATAAAGCTGTGCCAGATCCTGAACAACTTCACTCACGTCTTTGTTTCCATTGCAGTAATTATTTGCCTGAGTTTTCCCTCTAGTTGGTAAGGATTTTTCAGGCTGTCATTCCGGGAAGGATCTATGTCCAGCATAGCTATAGCTAACATGTCCTGCATGATTTACATGTTTCTTATGTGTATGAAATGTAATATACTTGTATGTTTTGGAGTCATGTATTTAGATATGATCTCATGTGAGTCTGGCAGATAAATATGTTCATATCATATAGCACTGACATACTTATTTTCACTTAGGACTGCTTTTAGCCAAGGACTTCTTTCTGGGTTTGGTAGGCTCAAGCAGCCTTGCTGTTGGCTCAGCTGGATCTTTACTGGGTCCAAATTTTCCCTTCAAATTTCAGTCATCTGAAATAAAACCTGGTAAGCAATGTAACCATTATGTTTAAGTTAAATATTAACGCTTGGTATGGACCCAGTGGTGGAAAGATTGATGCCTGTCTGTATGAGACTTGATAATTGCTGGGCACAGGAATAATGTTCTATTTTCTATCTGCCCATGACTCTTCAGTGACAGATCTCTGGGGTTTTATTCATTCAAAGAATGATGTGGAAGAGGTTGAGCTGCAGGTGAGTGGCACTTCACAAACAACTTTGTGCAACTTGGTGGCAGAATGACCTGGACAGAAATCTCCTTGAATTTGTGTTTCTTTCACGTTGCTCATCTGATCTCACCAAGCTGAGGAAGACGAGGCAGGAAGAGGAGTGTCCTGATTCTGAGGAAGGTATGAATCTGAAAACAGAACTTAAAAAAGATTCAAGAGGGGAAATTAATTCAAGAAATGCTAATATAGAAGTGAAAAACCCCACTGCCTGACAGGAGAGCAGCGTTTTAATGGCATAACTCGTGAATAATCTTGCTGAAAGGTCTTTGTGCTCGCTGCCCTTTGGTACCTGCCTGTGCTTCTGTGCTGCAATGTTTGTTCCTGGCTTCTTCTGCTAAAGTTTATAGATCCAACTTGGAAAAAAAGGGGGAGTGCTTCCACAATTATCCCCTCACCAATCCCCTGCAGTAAATTACCCCCCAGCCCCTAACACAAATCAGAGGAGAGAGCTTCATATTTAGTTTAATAAACTGTAATTTCTGACAAAGGTAACTGTCACCTTCTGTTTCATGCTGCGCGTTTATTTTTCAAGCGCCAGAGCTGACCTCCGAACTCAATCTGCACTTGCCTATTGATGCATAAATATCTGTAATATCACAGTAAATTAAATTCAGGTTTAAAGGGTTTCTATTTAACAATCTGTCAGAACTTTCACAGCGTTTGATTTCTAGTTTCCTCTGTCCACTGACAGGTTTATCTCGGTATGGCTTGATTAATGAAACCTTTTATTTGCAGTAAGCACACCTATTATTACCATAATCTCTTAATGCTTGCTTAGGCAACATTGTACTCTGACAGCAGGGCTCCAAAAACTTCCAGCCCCTTCACTCCTCGGCAGAGCAGGCAGCAGGATTTGGGGTTGGAGAAGGGATGGCACTGTCCTGCCCTGCACTCTTGGGGGTGTTTGTAAAATCAAGCAGTTTCCCAGTTTGGCGGGTTTGGAAATGTTATTTTCATGGATGTTGGTGTTAAATGTGCCTTATTAGAAAGTATTTTCAGCTAAGGTTGACAAATGTACATTTAATTTGTGATTAGTGCTTCCCAGGGAGGAAATGGATGTTCTCAAGATGAGTTCTTAAGGATGATTTGTTGAATTTAAGGAAAATACTGCAGATAGCCTGGAGAAGTTTGTATAGATTTGGATAGCAGAGCTGTTGACTCCAATTCCTGGTTTTCCTATGGTCCTGGGAAAATCACTTCATCTCTCTGTGCTGTAATTCCACCTCACTTATGGCTGTGGGTATTGAATAAATAGAATTACACCACTTGCAGCCCCATGGAGAGCAGAGGGGGCTCTGACACCAACTTCAGCAGGGCCTTGGTTCACTGGGAGTTTGATTCCATTCTAATTCTTGTTTCCAGCTGGGGTTTGGGTTTTTTCCAATCTGCTCCTCACTGGGAATTCTTTGGTACAACCTGATTGTCAGACTCTGTCAGATACTGAAAATAAAGACCTCACCTCCCAGCTTGAGCACCAAAACCAAGACTGAATTATCCAGGTGGGCTCTGACATTTGGGTTGTCTCCAACTTTCCAGGGACACCCTTTGCTTTTAATTCTCCAGGATCTCCAAGAGATTCTTCTGTTGAAATCCACATCCCTCTGGAATCAGGGACAAAGTTCCCACCAGCTGCAGTAAAGATTTGATTGCTTTCATGCCAATGTAAGGATCTCACGTGGAAAATGTCACATGTATATGTCACCCCAAGCAGTTACAAATCCCTCCTGTGCAGAAATATCAAGAATTTCCATGCCAGCACCATGTTACTACTAAAAAGGAGAATAATTCTGGTGGTGATTCGTGCACTTGTTTCTCCAGGATGAAAACATTTCAAGAGGTTTATTGCATTAAGATGTTAATCAGGAAACAGATTCTCAGTTCTGCATGAGACCCAGAGAGGCACTGTCATTCCCCAATAAACAGCTCACAAGTGAGGATTATATTTGTTGCACATGCAACACTCTGCACGTACAAACCTGATCTCAGAATATTTTCACGGTGTAAAAAGTTGGAGAGACTCATTAGAAGCAAATTGTGTATTTTCAATCAATAAATGCAATATGGTTCGATGGCCCTGCACTGTTTGTGTGTTTCTGCAGCTCCAGGAGTGACACTTCCAATACACAACTCTTGTCATAAAAGGGTTTATTTGCTCAGAAGTACAGATTCTGCTCATGCAATCCTCCTGCTGGGATTATTATAATTCTCCAACACGTTTCAGACTTTTTTTGGGTTGTTTCCCACTCTGCTTTTTAACCTTCAACAACAAATATTGTTGTATCATGAAGACAGCAAATCCAAACAATTACATATGTAGTCCAAAGGCATACACAAGAAAATCAATAGTTGACATCTTTGCAACTCCCTCCTTGGAGCAGCGCTCAATAGCTCTTATTCATTATACACTTATATCTCTTTCAGATTCGCCTTTGTCACCAGAAACCCATTTTTTTTTCTCCTTTGACTTCCACATAACTTCTTTGCCCTGTACTTTTACAGATGCCTTCTGGCTATAAATACTAATGAAATCTCTTTGCTTAATTCAATTTTGCTGGTACACTTACAGTTATGACCTAACTTTCCCACGAGAGAGACTGATTGAACATTCCAATACCTTATGGATGGGAGCAAACACTCCACAGAACTGGACTGACAATTTCCATAATTATAGAATTCACAGCCTAATGACCTTAAAAAACAATAAAAAGATCTCTTGTTAATTCCATTTCTGTTACTGACATTCAAGATATTTCATTTTTCACAGGACAACAAATTTACTTTTTATTTTCAAAAGAGCAGTCTATCCTTTTACCCTAGATTAAATTTTCTGAATATTGAAGGATTTCATTGAATATTTAGCATTTCTTTGTCTTTTAAAAGTTAGAATATTTATGATCCTTAGAATGCTTCTGACTGATTTATAGCAATCAATTATAAGAGTGCGTTTTGAAATAGCCCTTTTAAAAATGAAGAATAGAATAATTAAAAAGATCAGAAGTCCTCCCTTGCATATAATTATTTCATTATTTCATTACGGTGCAGAAATTGTTTTTGCTGACTGCGAACAATTTTAATTGAGCAAAAGCTGTATTAATATACGATAGCAAGCAGTTCTTCCTAAGAAATAAGAGCACTAATTGCCTAAATTTTTATTCAGCACAGTGAGCCTTAAAAGCCACATTGTAATATAAACCTAATCACTGGGTACAGCGGATCCTTTTGCCATGGTGGAGCCATTCCCAAAGCATAACCTGGCTGTGCAGTTAATTTATTCCTTCAACAGGTTTATTGCTGCATGAAGCAGTTGTTTGGGTGTTGATCTGTGGCAGGCTGGGAGCAGAGAGTGCCAGCCTGCCTGTCCCTGCCCAGGCAGGGCTGCCTGTGGCACCTATGGCCACCTTGTCCCACGTTTTGGTGAGAATACCACCACATGGTGCCTGCATTGCTTTGGTTCCTCACTTCCCATTGCCTCTCCAGCTGCTCCAAGGTTTCCATCTGTGCCGTGGAGAGGAAGAGAAACACCACCAGAGGGTAATTAAAAGTGGGAGCCTGACTTTGGTGTTTTGAATCACCATGGGAGTGAGATTTCCTCTTGCTGTAAGGATGTGGGGAGCTTTAGCTGTTGCTGAAACTGTACATATCCCACCCTGGGCAGCTATCCCTGCTTTTCCAAGGGGGAGGTAGTGGTGTTTGCTGCACACTGGGGTTTGGGTGGTCTTGCTTTGGTCAGGGGACCTCTTCTCATGCTGCTGTTGATCTCTGTGTTGGATATATTTCACTGTCACTGGTGCCACCTCTACACAGGGGTCTGGACTCTCTCTGCCAGCTGCTGAAAACCTCCCCTGTGCTGGCTGGGCTGAAACTCCTTTGGCCACATGTGATGTGACAAATCACTGTCAGCTTTGCAAACACACTCTGGCTCCTTGGCCACTGTGGTCCTTCCAGGACTCGCAGAAGGGTGGGTTGGGCTGTCCCCAATAATGTGGGCACTGTCAGGGACTCTATAGGGGCATGGCTATAGGGGCAAGGGCACCACCAGCTGTTCCTTGCTCCCAAGCCCTTCCCAGCCTCTGGCATGTAATATTTCAGAGCAATTCTTACATTCAGTTCCCAAGTAGAGCTCAACATCCCAGCTGATACAGACCAAGAAACACTGGTGATGTTCATTCAGAGTCCTTTAACTTCATCTGAGACAGTTTTTTGGAAGGAAGAAAAGTCTTTTTAATAAATAATAACACCTTAGCTGGCACAGTGCTGGCAGATGGCTCATGATCGCTTCTGCCTAAGGTCTCTGAGCTCAACAAGAGGAGTCTGCAAGTCCATGTCAGAGGCAGAGCAGTGCCTGGGAGGGCAGACATGGAGCTATCAGGAAATAATCGCTGCAGGGGAGATCTGGAGTTTGTCTGATGTCCCAGTTTCTCCTGTCACAGTGTAGTTGCTTCCGGGGTGCTGGGGGAAGTTGTAAATGGGGCTGCTGGTGGTTTGTGAATGAGGCTCTTTGTCAGTGCTCAGCTCTGACCCCCCTCCTCCCAAAGCCTGGCTGAAGCCCATCTGAAGAAGAAAAGTGGAAGCGAAAGATAAAATTCTGGTCCAATGCAGCAGCCTTAATACAGCATCTGAATGGGAGAGGAAAGAAGCCTTCAATGCAGTTTTGGTGCCAAATTAACACTGTAGTGTTCAGGTAAGAGCAGTGGAAGTCCCACTACCAATAACAGCCGGCAGCACTCCAACACAGCCACATTAAGGATTGCCTGGCAGCAGATGTGATGTATCCCTCTGCTATTCCATAGTGGCAGCCCTCAGGTACATAGTTATAATTCCTGTGAGAGGCAGGCTCTGGAGATGACAGACTGAATAGTTACAATCTATCATGAAAAATTTTCAAGGATGAGTTAATGATTTTGTGCAATTTCCAGACCAGTTAGCTGAAGCCTGCAAGCTGGAGTTTCCCTGGGCTGCAGCTCACCAGGCTGTTTTCTCCTTGTGCCTCAGTTTCCACTTCTATAAAACGAGTAAAGATCTTGCCTTTTCTGTGAAATTATTTAAATCTAATACAGAAAAATGCTGTATAGGAAATACTCCAGAGGAAGAAAGGGAGGTTATAATCAACCCAACTTTTCTTGCAGTAAAATCAGGGCTGAAATTAATCCTGGATTAACATATTTGTTTTTCCTGAACTGTTAAATCCCACGTATTCCTGAAGGAAGTGGACAGGGTAAGACAGGGAAGTGTCTGTCTTTGCCAATGACTTTAGTGTCTGATATCTGTGCAGGTGGAGGTGGGATATATTGGAAACTCCTTTTGTATGTGCTTTTTCCTAGCTGAAGTTTGCTGTAGTGTGCATGGATTTTGTGCATATGAAATGGTCTTTCCCCTTCCCAGGTGAGCTCTGCCCTGCTGTGGTGAAAGCCATTGAAACATCAACTCCATGAAGCCCTGAGTTGGCTTAATTTCCTTCCCTGTCTTCATTGAGTTGGTTTCAAAGAATTCGAGAATCCCAGAATGGTTTGGGTTGGAAAGGACATTAAAGTCTCTCTTGTTCCACCCCCTGCCATGGGCAGGGACACCTTCCACTATCCCAGGTTGCTCCAAGCCACATCCATCCCAGCCCTGAACACTTCCAGGGATGGGACATCCTCCTTTGCAGAGGTCTGAAGCTTGTTTTCCCAGCCTGTAAGAACCTGATAACAGCCTGGCCTTCCAGATGTTGGCTGAAAAGCCAAAAAATTGTGGAAGATCCTTAGTGACCCACAGTCCATCCCTCCTCCCCGGAGCTCTGGGCCCTGGTGCCCCTCTCCCTGGGCAAGGCTGGTCATCACAGTGCTCCGGGACTCTGGCAAGGAGAGGAGGCTCCAGCTGTGTCCAGAGACATATTTTTGCATTGCTTCCTCTAGACTCACAGTTCTGTCCTTTGAAAACTTCGGCACTTTTACTCTAGCGGGCCCTCTTGGTGCTTTCTCGGTGCCCAGGGTAATCCGGAGAGGTCCGTTCCCTCGCAGTCCCAGGACAGCTGTGCTGGCAGTGCGGGACACAAAGGATTTGCGCTGCCATCTGTGTCCTTTGTGCCTGCTGACGGCTTTTCCCCCCGTGCCCGGCGAGATGGAGAAGGTTATTTGTCTTAAGAACATTTTCTCCTTCTCTCTTTTGTTTTGCGCCAGTGTCAACAAGCAATTTGCACCATAATTCATTCATGTTCGGCCCTAATTGTCCCTCCCTGTCCGGAGCTGGCTGCTTGCCTCGCTATTCCCAGGCTCTCCCCGGGTGTTTCCCAGAGCTCCACCGAGGCAGGGTCAGCCCTCGGCTGCCAAGTGGAGGCTGCTGCTCCGAGGGCATCCCACGGTATTCCATGCGAGCAGGGAGAGCTCCAAGCAAACATTTTGGGGCAGTTTATGGTGTTGCTCCCTCTAGGATAGCTGCAGTGGAGCCCTGTTTGGGATTTGGAAATCATCCTCTGTGCTGCTCCAGCCAAGCAGCCATCAGGACCCAAAAAAGCTCAATTAAGGCTAAACTCATATAGTTATACACAGACTGTGCAATCATTAATAAAACACCCAATCCAAGCACTCCCCTCTTTCACCATGGTGGCATGAGACTTAATTAATTAGCACTTTAAGGTGCTTGGATAGTCCATTGGTGGGAAATCATAACTTATTCATTTTCCCCTCCAGGTGGTCAGAAAAGAGTTGGCATTTCACTCTCCTGGATGCAACCTAGGTATCTTCATTGCATCCAAAATTTTGCAAGGGAGAGAAGACCTAGCAGAGAGCTCTTACTTCCTGGAAGTGATTCTGATGGCAGGAATTATTTAAAGAGAGAGAAAAGAAAACCTTTATTGAGCAAAACCCAGAGCAGGTTAGGAAGGCTTGATGGCAACCCAGAAGTTTCTACAAGGACAAGAGAACTTTTGTCATGGCCTTTTCAACCTGTGTCAATCAGGGAAAACAGGGAGGGGTAAGAAGATGCTTGGCAAATTCAGAGTGAAAAACAGCATGTTTTTTAAATGTGGGGAGTAATTCAATTCACCTTCCTCTCTTTGATGCCCAACAAATTGTAGGAGGGTTGAAACCTCAGGAATTCCCAGGGGGATTTGGTGATTCATCCTGAGCTCCCTTGTGCAGTAGGTCTGTGCTGCAAAGTCATTTCTGCCCCCACTGCCTCGCCAGCACCACACACAGAGACACACTGCACCTCCGATGGCAAAAGCCAGAATGTATTGCTGAGAAAGGCTCCAAAAAATCCACTTTTCTTTTATAATAATATTTCCACAGGCCAAGCAATTGATGGCTGGACTAGGGGAAAACATACATCTTTGCTTCCAAGTAATAGGCTGCAGATTTGCAAGACTAAATCCTTTTAAAAGCCAGGAATCACATCCATTCAGTCCGTAAAAGAAAAAGAAGTCTAATTTGATAACATTATACATAAAGCGTTTTCTTGACTTAGATATATTTTAGGCATGCCAGTTATATAATACAGAAGAAGCAGAGGGAAAGGACTTGATCACATTCAGATGATACTAAATTATCTTATGACACAGGCTGTATCTTTTTTACAACAGAAAATGGAAACAACTGTGTCCTTGACCTTCAAAAAGGAATTGACTTCCCTAGCTTAACTATTCAAACAAACAACTGTGTACTCTCTTCAATTCCTGTGATAATTTTGATTTACTGTAAATGACTGAATTTAATGAACTAAATTATGCTATTTAAATGCATTTTGTGAATGGTATTGTAGTTTGTTACTAAGCATTATGTCTATGCTAAAGTGTGCTGTAAATGATATGATATGGAACATATGTGCTGTATTCATAATTTAACTGTTGCTATGGAGTGCCTTCTTCAATAGGCTCCTTTGAAAAACGAGTTCTTTATTTACCTGGTGAAATGAAGGTGATTTCTCAGCAAACCTCTAGGTCTCACTGACCTTGACAGAATTACAGTGCTAATATTTTCACATGGATGAACTGTTCTTCAATAATTTTTCCAAAATAGATGGCACAAATAGGTTTTCTGTTAATGCCGTGACAGACTGCATGTTTTCGAATCTCACTTTGCTTTTTGTTTGAACAAATGTTTATTACAGCTCTTGCAAAATGACTCCCATCCTCATTAGTTGTAACAGGTTTTTGAGTTCAGAGCTAGATCTCAGGGTCTTGGATGTGATTCCCAGAAATGCTTTGAGCCTGGTGCTGCATTTCCAGCCATGCCATGCAATGTGAGCTGTGCTCCTGTTGATGAAACCCTTTGTACATTTGGATTTCTCTGCTCTTAAGGCCACAAATTTGACTTTTTTTTTTTTCCCCCCACTTAAAACCAGGTTCATCAGAGCTAAATCCTCTGCAAATTCCCATTACACATTTTTTCCTTTAGTGCTCCTATGCCAGTCAGGCACACATAGATACTGGTCACAAATTAAGGGTGTTATATGTAAAATGATATATAAAAATAATTCTACTGTTTTCAGAAAATGACGGGGACTTGAGTAAAACCTCTAGAATTATGAGGGCTACTTTTGAATTTGGAGCTTCATTTCAGATTTTTCTTATTTTCTTCTTCTTTCCAAAGAGAAAATGTCAGTTATTTCTAAAAGCAAATAACAATGCAAGAAAATTCTAGCAACAACAGGGAAGGATTTTTACAATATCTTGGAACATATCAGTCTTCATTCAATGTGCATTTAATGGGTCAAATAAGGACATTCTTGATGAAACATTGAGCCATATATAATACCGCCTTTTCACTAATTTGAACATTCGCAATAAATTATGGCTGCATTTCATAACTGTTCATCAACCATCAGCTCCCAAGGAGAACAGCTGAGTTTTCTGAATATGGACTCTCTTGGAAAACCTGGCTGGTTTTAACTGTGTGATCTGTGTTATCGCTGCATACAAATGTAGCAAATATTGTAACTTTTTTTATTTAATAGTCGTATTTCCAGCCGTGCATTGCACTGGTGGCATTTTTATATGTGCAAAGGCTCCTCCTGGAGGTCAGTTGTGTTGTCAGATGCTCTGCTCCACAGTCAGGTGGGTTTTTGCTGACCAGCCTGTGCCAGAAAATATACTTCTAAAGCAAACTGCTAAAAATAGAAACACACGTGGCATGGTTAAAAATTTCTTGCTGGAAAGCTCATTCTGAAATGTTTCCTAACCTAATAGAAGTGTGTCAGTCCGTTTGGATGTGTCTATAGAGGGAAGAAAGCTTGAGGATGATTTTTTGATTTCACTTTTTTTGGAAAAAATAACGATCTGATGAAGGAAGGTGCACTAACAGCGAGGGGATAATGCTTCCCAAGACCTTCCTAAAGCAGGTACTCCTGGCATCTCCTGCTGGGAACTTGAGCACTTAGCCAATGTGTCCAGGAGGATGGAAAAAATTTGGGCTTCAGCTCAGGTCATCATCACCTTGCTGAGAGGCTTCAGAGAGGGCAGTGCCAGTGGCAGGATGGGACCTCCTGTGCACCTTCCCAGCCAGCACAGCTCCATGAGAGGAGCTCCTTCTCCAGCAATTTTGATCTGGGGTTCATCACTGCGATCCCAAATGATGTGCAGAGAGTGGGTAACACCTCCTGAGCCAGGACTTGGCAAGCCAGGAGCAGCCTGCCCTGGGTACCTGCTCTGCATTGTGCACCATCACTGTGGGAGAGAAGGAGCTATTTTTCAGCAAGTGGCTATCGGATACTTCCCGTGCTGCATATCAACAACCAGATCTTGACCCAGAAATGTCAGTCCCTGCTCAGAGCAGACAAGGAAGCATAATTAGAGATGCTCTGGCAACGTATTTTAGCACTGACGGTGACAATGTTTAAATTTTTAATCAGGCATGTAACATAAAAAGCACATAACATGAAATGTGAAAAGAAAATTGGCAAATACCAACGTGCTGTTTGACACTTTATTTCACTGAAGGAAGTGAACATCAATAAACATTATTTATCATAAATGACAGAGAGGAAGGCGTGTTTCTAATAAAAACCTTCCCATTGCAAGGGGTGGATCTCATAAAAGCACCCTGATAGTACTGTAAAAGCCGTGCTGGGCCAGACCACAAAAGGAAACATGGAACTGTTTATTGGGAAGCTGTGATGTGCACCCAGATGTGCTGCCTCATGGCAGCTGGCTTTGGGGGGCAAAGAGATGCAAGAAGCCTCTTCCTTCTTCTGCCACATGCAGGTGTGGCACAGCTCTGAGCCCTGTGGTGGGTGACACAAGTGTACCGGCACATGTGGTACAGCAAATGTCCTCCCAGGTTGGAGGTTCAACCCTTCACACACTGCATCCCATGGCAAGTTTTGCTCAGTGGCAAACACTGAGTCAGATGTTTCTAGCTGGAATATTAGAGACAAACTGAAGAGATGGGCTGGGCTGAGTCCACTGTACTGACCCAAGGTGCAAATGGGGAGCTGTAGTGTTCCTCACCCCAAAGCTCTTTCTGCTTTAGCAAAACCTTTCAACTTCATTTTCTTTGTAAAAGAAATGCCATCGTTGGCATTTTGTCCTGCCTAAACCCCATCCCTCTCACCATGCCTACTGCATGTGGGCTCTGCCAAGCAAGGCCCCCTGGTGATCTGAGCCTGGAGAAGCACTGAGCTTTACAGGGTAGATGAATGCACCCAAAAATTACTTGAGGGAAGTGCCAATCCAAGTATGCCAAAGTTAGAAAAAGCCTGATTTAGGGCTATTCTGGTCACTTTAATTTGTCTCTGTCATGTGCCTGAATGGAGAGTCAGTCTCCAAGTGCATGATTCCAGCTGCTGCAACAAAAAAGTACAAACTTGGAGAAAACAACTCCTCTGTGCAGTGCACACTGAGGCAAACTGTGGTTGCCTCTGGAGCCCATGTGAACATATGTGCACATTTGGATAATTTCTGAATGTCCAAGCTTCTCTCTGCCTTCTCCACATGCAGTTCTCCCTTTCCTCCTACTTGAAATCCCCTTTTCTTCCAGCCCCAGTCCCTCCCATCTTTGGAGGATGCTGTGGACAAACCCTAAAATCTTTAATTTTTTAAAAACTTCACCAAATCCAGACAGAGTCAAGAGTTCATTCCTGAAAGCAATGGAAGCCTCCCAGCCAAATTTTAGGTACAAACCATACTGAAGTGAGATCTCCTCAATGAGATGGTTGTGAGACTCTTTTTAATGTGGGCAAAAGAAAATATTTTGCCTTGTCCTTGTTTTAAGAAAGATGTGAATCCTCTCTTTTTTTTTCTCCCTTCCTTTTATTTTTTTTCTTTTGAAATGTAGCAAGAGAATCCAGCTTGAGGCAGAAGTCATCATGGGACATTTAATCTCAAATGGGTAAAGGCTAGCAAAAACAGGGGCAACTGAAGGCAGATTTCCACAATGAGGAGTGCCAGGCTGGCTGAACCGTAGGCACTGCTCTGCCCCACTTTTCATGGAATTCATAATAACCCTTTTCATGGGAGCCTGCCTGGGTTAACTCCTGGGCGATCACAAGCCTGCCTGTTGCTAATAATAGCATCATTGGCTAAAATATCTCCACATTTACTGAGTTTCATATTCCAATTTTGCGGCTCTGTTTCGTCCTGTTTGCTCGCTTTTGTTTTCCATTCCTGTCATGCTGTTACACTAACATTTTCCATCTTGGTTCCAAGGTTTGCCACCATTAGCTGCTGCACCACGTGAACATTTGTGTCTCTCCATCAGATTTGTGAGGAGGCTGCTATGGCATGGCCAGCTCTTCATGGCAGTGTTTCCAGAGAGCAGATGGTGACAGCTCAGCGCTGTCACCCGAGGCAGCTGCGGTGAGTTCCCTCTCTTGGAAGCATGGACTGTGACCATGGCATGGCTGGAACTGATCAGAAAGTCTGGGGAATTAGGGCAAAGAAGGAGGAAATTATATTTTTTAATCTAAAGATAAGTAGTTCTGATTTATTTCAAATTGAGGCAACTGATAAAATGCTGTTGTCAGCCCTCACCACCCAGCAGGAGTAGCTGTTTCTATTCTCTAAAGGCATCACTGCACTACCCCAAATTAAATCCCATCACACGGTGCTTGGTAGTTATGACAAAGGGTAAATCTGAGCCATGGAAGGAAGAAAAAGAGTTTGTTACTGGACTGTTAGTCCTGCTTTAGGCTTCATGGGCTTGGTCAAGCACAAGACAGTTTTTGCTGGACTGAAATCACAGCTAAACCCCAGGAATTAATGTTTATCCCAGCTCTCTACCACTTTTGGGGGCACTGGACTTCAGATCCTTGCATTTGGACTTCACAGACCCTTACATTTGATTTCATGGAGATTTAGATACTGAAGGATTTGGGTCTTAACCTCTGCTCTAGTTTCCCAGCTGAAAGACAGTAGTAATATTTCTCTGCCATACAGCAGACTCACAGTGAGTAATTATTTCATATTTGTAGAGTACTTTGGGAAGAATGTGCTCCATACTGCTGATATTATTAACTTCTGGAGCCCAAGATGGAACAGTGAAGTGCCTCTGTGCTGTGCAGACCTGATAATCTTGGAATCTAAGGAATGTTTAGAAGTTTTGACAGGAGAAACTCTCAGCAACTAAAAGAAATCTTGTCATGAGGCAAGGATTGGGGGAAATAATGTGGAACCATCAGTACCCAGTCCAACCTCTTGTTGCAAAGTGAGTGTGATTCCAGCCCACATCAAAGCTCTGTTTACTTCTGCTGTCAGATGATTTTGTGAGAGCGCTGCAGAGGGCTGGAACACATCAGGGTGACAGAGTCAACTTACAGAAAGGACTTAGTCAGGCAGCAGATGTGCAAGTAGAGGTCAGAGTTAGCATGGACAGGGCACAGGGTCTGGTGAGCAGGGGAGAGATGCAGGGCTACAAATAAATGTACTATAGGACAGAAATCCAACCATGTCCTGGGCTGCATCAACGGAAGTGTGATCAGCAGGTCAAGGGAGGTGATTCTTCCCCTTTCTCTGCCCTGATGAGACCCCATCTGGAGCACTGAGTCCAGCTCTGGAGTTCCTAGTAAAGGAGAGGTGGGAACTTGCTTGAATGAGTCCAGAGGAGGCCATGGAGATGCTCCCAGGGCTGGAGCCCCTCTGAAGCCAGGCTGGAAGAGCAGGGAATGTTCACCTGGAGAAGAGAAGGTTCCAGGGAGACCTCAGAGCCCCTTCAAGAGCCTAAAGGGGCTCTAGGAGAGCTAAAGAGGGACCTGGGAAAAGGCATGGAGGGACAGGACACAGGGAATGGCTTCCCACTGCCAGAGGGCAGGGGTGGATGGGATATTGGGAAGGAATTCTTCCCTATGAGGGCAGGAAGGCCCAGAGAAGCTGTGGCTGCCCCTGGATCCCTGGAAGTGTCCAAGGCCAGGTTGGATGGAGCCTGCAGCAACCCGGGAGAGTGGAAGGTGTGGTCTGAATTATGGAGGCTTCATTCTGCTCCCAATTCCTGCCTTCCAACACAAGGGGCTTGGGTGTCTGGAGAACAACTCGTCTTGCCATGAACAGCTGAGGCAAAGAAGCCATTGAGTTTCTCAGCCTTTTCCTCAGCCTTTGTAATTATGTCTTTTTCCTATTCCTGCTGGGAAACCATTAGGTATTTTGAGGTATTGAATTTAAAATTCTGAATTTTATTGCTTGCATTGGAAATCATGACCTGGCTCACTTTGAGGCATTCAGTCTGAAGGTTGGAATTTTTTTCCTTTTTCTTGTTTTTATATAATTTTCAATAATTTCCTCTTGCCTTGTGCTATTTTAAGATGTTTAACTTAGTAGCTCCAGAAGAACCATTCGCAAATAGTGTTGATCTGTGTTTTGAAAGTTTAACATACACTATCCAATGCACATTTACATACACCACTGAAATCCGGCATTTGGGAAATTAAAACAACAAAACTTGATTGCATATCATGATTTCATATTTTGCAGATGTTAATATTTAATCATATGCAGAGCCATTTAGCTTAAGTGCATTAATGTAACTCATTTAAAAGAGGCCAGTAATTGTCCTATTAACTCCCAGCCTGGATGTTATCCATGCTGCCCTGCTGGTAAGGCCAGAGGGAGAGTCTCCTATTGGCACCCACAGAGATTGCTCTGATCTGTTGAAAATCCTGTTAAAATCTAATTACTTAGGAGAATAGGCCAGGGAATATCTAATGAGCTTCAGGAAACCCACTGAAAGAAATTCTCTTTTAATACAGACTGAAACATCTTCTGTGTTTCAATTACAGTGGTACCACATGAACATAATTACACTTGTATAGAACGGGACTTGTCTTTGTTATTTTAATTACATATCACTAGATTTTTCTTAGTCATGGAGAAAAATAATTTGATTCCCCATAAAGGTTAAATGTTGATGAAAAGCTAAGTGTTGAAATAAATGTAATCTTTGTTTATGATAATTTCTTCTTTGTTTTGTGAGAAAATGTTAGTCAAAGTGGGTCACTGAGGGAAGCTGACCGACCAAACACACACTGGGGAAGCCCTGGGAAGGTGGAGATGTTGTACTGATGAGAAAGATTTCAGAGAAGGTCACTCACTTTGCCAGCATGAAATTTGGCCTTACTTTTGTTATGGTAATTGAAGCTGTTGACATTAAGCTCACAATAAAATCTCATAGCAGCAGCAGCAGAGCAGACTCCTTGTACCAACAGGGGGGACTATTTGCAATTTCTTCCGCTTGCAGCCTCTTAATTT
Source organism: Lichenostomus cassidix (assembly GCF_008360975.1). NCBI lineage: Eukaryota > Metazoa > Chordata > Aves > Passeriformes > Meliphagidae > Lichenostomus > Lichenostomus cassidix. The sequence goes on from NC_139489.1 coordinate 1,909,194, forward strand.
TTTTTAATTTGAAAATTCCGGTGCTAACGTGACCACAGTTATCACTGGTGGCTTTTTGCAGTGACACAAATGGTTCTATTTCTGCCCAAGATCCTGGAACAGGCTCCCCAGGGAATGGTCACAGCTCCGAGGCTGCCAGAGCTCCAGGAGCATTTGGACAAAGCTCTCAGGGATGTACTGGGTGGGATTTTTGGGGTGTCTGTGCAGGGCAGGAGTTGGACTGGATGATTCTCATGGATCCCTTCCAACTCAGGATGTTCTGTGGTTCCATGGCTCTAATCCACAAACCTGCATGGCTTCACTCCATTGGGAAATGAAGAGCATGGGACTGCTCATGGGTTTGGCCTCTTTGCTGTGGCCGCCAACAACCCTGGAACCACAGCAGCTGGTCCAGACAGCCTGGAGCATTGCTGCTACCACTGCTGTAACTGGGCTTCCTGTGGACAATCCTGAATTTAATGGGGTTAAACCCTGAGGAGATGGTGTGGGGACAGAGGAGGCAGGACGCCATGTCTGCCTGCCTGCCTGCAGGAACAAGCTGGGTGGCAAGGAATATTTCCCATGTTATTTCTGCCTTAGCACATGGTCAGGCTGGTCCCAGAGCAGGGATGGCAGAGAAGCCAGTGAAGGGGTAGGTGCTGGATAAACCCTTCACCATCCGCAGCCCCAGGTCCCTCACATGCTGTGAGGGAGCAGAAAGGCGGGAAAACCCTGAGGCGGGAAAGCGGAAAGGCGGGAAAACGCTGAGGGGGAAAGCACTGAGGGGGGAAACGCTGAGGGGAGAAACGCTGAGGGGGGAAATGCTGAGGGGGGAAATGCTGAGGGGGGAAATGCTGAGGTGGAAAACGCTGAGGGGGGACACGCTGAGGGGAGAAATGCTGAGGGGAGAAACGTTGAGGGGAGAAACGCTGAGGGGGGAAATGCAGAGTGGGGAAATGCTGAGGGGGGAAACACTGAGGTGGGAAAGCAGAGAGGTGGGAAAACACTTCCTTCACCGACAATTTGTTCTGAGCAATCCCATGTGAGAGCATGAGTTCCACACAGCCCATCTGCCCTGAGGGGAGGAGGACGGCTGGGAGAAGATGAGGAGGGGCAGGCGCCATGTCGGGTGCCTGAGGATTCATGAGGAGACAACTGGCCATGGCTGTTCCAGGTGAGTTTGCCCACCCGGTGTCAGGTAGTGCTGAACTAAAGAATCACAGAAATTGATCAGCAGGAAGGAACCCTCAAGGATCACTCCCATTCCCTGGGGAGCCTGTTCAGTGCCCAATCACCCTCTGGGGAAAGAACCTTTTCCTGATATCCAGCCTGACCCTCCCTGACCCAGCTCCAGCCATTCCCTCAGCTCCTGTCCCAGGTCACACACAGCAGAGATCAGTGTCTGCCCCTCCTGTCCCCCTGACGAGGAGCAGTAACTATGATGAGTCTCCCCTCAGTCTCCTCCAGCTGAACAGACCAACTGCCCTCAGCCTCTCCTCACACAGCTTCCCCTCAAGGCCCTTCGCCATCTTAGTTGCCCTCCTTTGGATGCCCTTGAATAGTTTAACATCTTTGTCATGGAGCGTGGCTGGACATGCAGGTTTATGCAGTGACTGGCAGAGATGTCCTCAGGGAGCCAGCTGCCCCGAGCTGGGAGATGCTCTGATATTCCAATATGGGGGGCTGGCTGTGTGGATCTGCACAGTGAGGGGTGTGAGGGGTGTGAGGGGTGTGAGGGGAGATTCCCCTCCTCAGAAGTGATATAAAGCTACAAACAGAAGTAATACAGACTAACACCCCACTGTCCACCACTTCAAACTCCCACACAGGGCTTCAACCTGTGAGGAACTATTGCAATTGGTTAGGTGGAGAGTCAGGGCTCTGGAATAGCTTTAAAATATTGGAAGAAGCTGCTATGAGTAACCTTTGGGGGTACTCTGACTCCACAGAAAGCTGGATTAAACTTTGGGTAATGAGGGACCCAGGTAACAAAACCTTAATTCTGTTTTCCTTGTTTCAGGTTGTCCACAAATGCAGATTTGTGCTGATGCTTTTTCTTCAGAGCTCAGCCCAGTGTCTTCCTCTATCTGAATGGCAGACCAAGGAAAGCTGACACACAGGTAGTGTACACAATTCCTATCAGATTCATATCTGATATGGAGCTCTATGTCTTAATTTCCTTATATTTTTAATAACTGAATGCATTTTACAAGTGTGACTGTCTTACTTATGAAAATAATTGAATACTGCAACACAGATACAGTGATGGAAAACATTATTAAACTCCATTCTGGATGATTCCAATAGTATTCCTAATGAAGACAATGTAGCCATATTTTCTGAAGATGATGGGAGTTGAACATGAAGGGTCAGAGAATAAGTTGCAGAGCCACAGGTTTATAAATGTGAGCTCGTTAAAAAGATTTTTTTTGAAATTTAAGTGATAAATCTTTGTCCAACACTTTGTAAACATATTTACTGTGTTCATTCCAGCTATCAAATACACCTGAGTGGGATTATATCCATTATATTTGATGTTAATGGAAGTGAGGTATTCAGTGCTTCATTTGACTGCATCCAGGAGAAAAATGTGCTTCCTCAAGCTGAACTCCCACTCATCTGCTTGGAATTTGAAGGCCAAGTGCCTTATAAGTCCCATGTAAAATCTATCTGTAATGTTTCTTACTGCATCCATTTAAATACTTTTTATACTATTAAGATGCACATTTGGCAGGGAGAAGGAAATGAACTCAGGGAAAAATATTAAGATTTGGCTGAACTGTAAACTCTATATCAGGAATTGATCCAAACTTTGATTTTGCCCTTTTTAAACCACAAAAGTGGATCTAGATTTTCAAATTCTGAGGCTCAGCTTGGTGTGGAATTGCAGAGTTCTCAAAAATCCAACCCAGGCCCTTGGGTTGGAAAACCCTTGGAGGCAACTCTGGCACAGCTTGAGTTAGAGTGAGAGCTAAAGAACCAGAGGAACCTCCCAGGCACTGCAGTCACATTCACTGAGTGATTGCAGTTTAAACTTCTGCAGTCTCTTTCCTGAGTGTCATCCTTAAAACATGTCACATAGAAAAGGTTATTCTATCTACAGAATTAACAAAGGAGCTTGGAGACTGCAGAAACTTGGGGGAAGATGAAACTCGTTGACAGGAGGGGAAAAAAAAAGGTCAAAAGTGGAAAGAAGGGAGGAAAATGGCTACTGTGAAAGACAGAAAAAATCACTGGAAATGTTTCCACCCCCACCCAGCATCCTGGCTCCAGTTCTGAGTCAAGTAATTTCTTTGGAAAAAGAGCCAGTGAGAGTACATTGCTGCTCAAGCCTGAGTGAGTGCGTTATAAAAATGGAGAGTAGCATGTAAATCATTCATGGGGACGGGGAAATAAATAACCCTTTATGCCCATATAAATACTTATCAGATGTTCATAAGGGGAATTTACATGGAGTTTTATTCAGTACTGTCAGCCATTCCTCTGTCTTCCATCATTCCTGCCGTGAAGACAATTCAAAATATGGTGGTGGAGAGAGCAACCTCTCCACCAGCGGATCCGCTGCACATCATGTAGAAAGCTCTGAACTCGCCCTCAGTACTGCTGTTATTTTTATTATGGCTCTTAGCCGAGTGAGATCATTCTTCCTGGTTTGCCTCCCAAGAAATAATGGGAAGCAGTATGTTTAGCCAGTGGATTGATTCAGTGATCTATTAGTCTAATCCCGACTCTGCCAATCATCTACTGGGTGACTGCAGGCGAATCACGTCACTTCTTTTGTGCCTCTGTTTCCTCTCTGACCTTCTGCCTGTCTTGTTTGTTTGGACTGTAAGTTATTGAGGGCAAGGGCTGCCTCTTGCTGTTTGTGTGTTTGGACCATGTCTGGTGCTCTGGGACCTCTGCGAGGCTCCAGCTCTAAGCGGTGCTGCATGTAAATAACAACATTCAGCTCCTCCTCTGGAAGCCACAGAAAGAGAAGGAGTTGGCAGTTGTATGAACTAGTGGCAAACTAGGACATGAGGAAGAGCCTCTACCATGAGCTGTTTTACTGGGTGTCAAACAGACACAGAGCAGAAAGGTGTTCCCTGCCCCACAGATTGAGGTGAGGCCACTTTGGCTATCACGAGCTGTCCTAAGGGCTCAGCACCAGGATTCAGGATTTAGGGACACTTTCTGAACATTGGGGACTGAGCCATGCGCAGTCACGAGGCAGATCCATGCCACGTGGCAAATGGAAAGAGATATATTTGACCAAAATTAGCCCATACTAGCCTCAATTATGTGGTATTTTATTGCATCTACTGTGAACAAGGAACACCTACATGTCAGGTGGAAAACTGTCAGCCCAGCCTTGGGTCATTCAGCTCAGGTTACAGCTATAATTCCCAGAAGGATTAGCTTGAAAATTCTTTTGGGTTTTGGGAACTCCATGTGTGGGCAAGATTCACACCTGTCACCAGGGCTGCACCAGAGATGTTTGTCATTGGTGGCAATACTGCTTTTTCAAAAAAAAATATCTTTTAACCACCATTTTGCATTTGAAGCCTCTCTTCTAAGTCCAGGAGTGACACCAGCATTAGGTAAGTTTGGGTTGTACTTGGCATTCCCTCAGCAGACTATTGTTCATGGATATGGTTGAAAACTTGTTCTTTTTTTTTTTTTTTTTTTTAAATGAGTGGCTCTATTTTTTGATAGACCTGATACATTTTCTGTGGTATTTCAGATACCACATTCTGGAAATCTTTGAAAGTGTCTCTGTTCTGTTCTGGTGGAGATCAGGAATGGAGATGGGCTGTGGGTCCTACAGTAAAGCCTGGGATTGTGTTTGCTACTCTGCTCATGTCTGGCTGATTACTCCCTGGTCCCTGGAAAATGCAGCCTAAAATATGAAAAGAAGAGGACAATACTGGATTTTTCTCCATAGTTTTTAACAGGAAATTCAGTGTGTTGCTATGTGTGTGTAATTCAACATCATCTTTCAGATACTCTTAATTCCTAAGTATAACCTAATTGCTAAAATCAATTTTGTATTTTGAATCATCCAGTTCAGTTACAATTTACTTTTGATTCTTGAAACAAAATTTGACCCATCAATTACAAAAAATAACAAGTTATCTCCCTTGGTTAAAAATGAAATAAGAAAATCGAAAATATAGATGTTGTTTGATATTTTCCTGATGGATGACTTATTAAAATTGGAGCTAGGGCTGTTCAAAGGTAAAGGTATCTTCTGAAATCATTGGGTGCAAGTATATTATAGAGCAATAATTTGGGAAATGTTATAAACCTGTTGAATGGGAATTTATGGAAGCAGATCCTACTAGTTTTAATGGGAGTAACAGGCATAAATCCCTGTGCAAGAAGATTAAACTAAACTTTCCAGCTTTAATTATTGGTGACATCACTTCTTTATTTGTCATGTGTCCTACTTGGTAAGGGAGCCTCAGTACAACTGCTCAGACAGACTGGGGAGCAAAGGTTTGTGAGAGCAGCCAATGCCTCTCCTCTTTTGAAAACCACCTCCAAATTGCATGTGTTCATTTTATTATCCATCCTCTGTGAGTCTTGTTCAGAGCCTGTATTTGTAATATTTGAAAAATACTGCAAAACTGGGCTGTGGCTGTGGTGAGCTGCCCTGTCAATTGCCACAGCACCTGGAGTCCTCCACGAGGCACCACCAGCTCACAAAGGTGTTGTCCACACTGGACTGAGAAAAAAGGACCAACCCAGCCTGTAAACCTAGGCTAGCTCTGTATTTCTAGAAAATAATGTAGGGAAACATCCTCATCTTACATAAATCAGAAATATCTCACTGAAAAACTTCAGTCGGCTTATTAATACACTTGAATTTTATGGTGCTACACTTATTTCTGCCAGATGACAGTCTGCCCCATCATTTTTCCCATTGCCAAAGACTGACAGTAGGTAAAAGGTAACATATTTCTATTATATGTGTATTTATATTAAAAAATATATGTATATATGTGTACTACATGTGCTGTAAAGGAAACACACGGTGAAACACTTGGAAAGAGCTGGTTTGAAAGTTAAAGCCTGAAATCGAAGCCTGAAATCCAAACATTGATTAAATTTTAAAAGGTTTGATAAATAACCCTTGAATTAATTGTGAGTGTATATGCATATTTATTTCTTGATATGTTTTCTTAAAATACCTTTGCCTAACATCTGAAATAATGATTGCCTTTTTCTGAAATCCATGTATTTTTAATTTTTGCAGAAAAGTAAATCAGACAGAAACATAAACTTAAAACACAGTGGTTAAATGCAAAAAATTAAGTACCTTGAATCAAAAATAGTAAGATCATTGCGCTGAAATTAGAAGAGATTCATCAAAGTAAAAGTAACTGTGACTAAGGACTATGAAAATATAAAGGGATTGACATATGTGGTAATAGGGCAATTAAATCCTTAGCTTTTTCACTGTGATGATTTTATAGCATCTTCTTACTGTTGCCAGTTTGGAAGCTGCCAGCAAATATTTTCTTAATTGCAAAAGGGGACAATATGTGCCCCACTGTTTCATTCATAACATTTGATTAAGTTAAAGAGGCTGCACTTCTATCTGGGAGAACAAAGAGTTGGAGATGGAAATAGCAAAGACACATTGTGCATTTGAAAAAAGATCCCAGGAACAAATGATTAACCAGAAATTTTACAGGGAAAAAAAGTCTACTTGTCTTGACAGAATAGCCTGATCCTGTAATAAACCCTCCCAAAGTCAACAGTTCATAAAGTCTTTTGTTCTAGTAAAAGGGTCTTTAATTTTTAACACAAACTCACACTTTGGTATGCATGAGCTTAAGTAAAATTAGAAGACATGTATATAATAGGATTTAATGGATTATCATCTGCATTTTCCAAAGATGTCAGCTTCTCTCGGCTCTGATGGAGTAGCACTTAATGTAAATTTAATTTGAAGTGATGTATGGAGGGCTTGAGGTGGTACTCTGTGATTCCCTAACTGCCTGGAGAGGCTCTGTGGGTAGCATCTGGATTTGGCTGCTCCACATGCCCAGCAGCATCTACTAACTAGGATTAATGAGGTGGCCTGTTCACCAGTGATCCAAAGGAGGTATGCTACATTTACTCCCAACAATATGAATAGGAGGGCCAGTTTCCTTTGGGGGCACACTGTTTGATGAAACTTAATGATGGTCTCGATATTAGGTGTAATAAATATACTGTATAGAAAGCACTTTTGCTTTGTCAGATTTAAATGTTATTTAATCATAAAATGGTGTTTGGCTTAGCAGGGCTGAGTTAAAGCTCATAATGGCCTCGGATGACATCTTTAAAGCTAATATTTTGCCTAAGTTGGGAAATGAAGTACCAACTTAAAAGGTCTAGTATTTACCTTTGAGACAATTCTTTTTTTTTAAGTTTGGGGATGAAAGGGAGGAAATGCCTGCTTGCTTGCAAAGTTGTGAGACGGCTTTAAAAAATATCTTTGCTCTTACCTCAATGTGTTTGTGTAGAAATCAACAGCTATTAACTTTTAGGCAAAACTTCTCTGTGTGGTCTCAGCCTCATTTACGCGTCAGAATTGTATTTTGCCTTTGTGTCTAACTGAGCATTGAATGAATTCTCAGCTAATTTCAAATTCCCTTTGTCATCATGGTTTTCAGCCAAAAGTCTATAATAAATGGTCAGAAGATGAGCTGAGACTGAATGAATAGTGAGTGGTATTCATCAGCCAAACATAGAGTCCAGATCCAATTATATGTATTCATTAAGTGATAATGATATCATGGTCTTTAACTAGGAAGAAAAGAGTGTAATTGAATAATAACAGTTGTACAATCCCAGCGGAACACACTTTCCATCCCAGCACAGCGACCCTCGGGGATGATGCAGAATTGATGGAATTCTATTACTCTTTGATAGATTTATTATGAAGGGCTGAGTGGACTTGCTACTCCACTTTGTCACTCACACTAATCAGTATCGTAAGGCCCCGAGCGTGCAGGCTTTTGTATCCCTTTGACAAAGACAAGGTTAGGGGAGGATGACAGACACCCAGACCTTTACAAACCCATACCGCAAGATGAAATGGGCCAGCTGAGCTCTGAGCTGGGACAGAATTTTAATTTGTTTATCAATGGCTCACATGTGCAACACCATAAGGATATTTGTCAGAGGAGTAACACTGAAGCTAAACTCTTTTGTTTGGCAAGTGGAGCTTGGAAAAATATTTATTGAACTGTAAAAAACAGGGTAAATGAAAGGAAGGTGAAAAGTCTAAATGGAGTGGAAAATAACTTGCATTACTGTGCATAAAGTATGAGGAGGATGGGTATCTTTGTCTATTTTTGTTTGTTTCTATTGAAGGAAATTTGCTCACAAACTACAGTCTGATCTCTTGTTGATTTACATTCTGAGGGGGGGACTCAGACAAAACAGAAGTGGGCAAAATGAATTTCAAGTGTTGCTTTTTATTGCTGTTTATTTATAAGAAGCTTCCAGTTCAGGCAGATGGATTGCTCTCCTGCTTTTTCACTATTAAAAAAACAGCAAAGTAAATAAAATACCCCGGCTTTAAAAGCTGGAACTTGTAAATACAGTCTCGTATTTATAAAAACAATCTTGTATGTGTTCAAGCGTGGCTGTTTCTCCTATCCATCGTTCCCATTCAAATGCAGGCAATAGGCTCTGTCAGCATGGTCAGTAGCTATCAGAGCCCACTGGATTCAGGGAAACAGACAATTTGTTGTGCTTCTGATCCCAACAGGAGCTGCAACCAACATTGGCATAAACAAGGCAGTGCATAGGAGCCTGCTGCCAGGGTTTGTTTTTTGTCAGTGCTGTTGAATGATAGATATTTCCATCCTTTTCTTCTCTCTGAATTGCTTTCGCTTTGCCTGTTTTTTAGCGAGGCATTCTGCATTCTAAGAGGCACTTGACAATTCAGTGTCTGGGTTCAGTGTCCCTGTCCATAAAAACAAATAAGTTGAGCAGTGCCATGTCCTGTGTGGAGTTGCTGTGCCAGCGCCTCCGTCCCTGGTTGGGATTTGTGTTGGAGGCAGCATGGCCAGCTGTGACCACAGCAATTGCCTGAGCTGGCATTCACTGTGGACAACGAGGAACAGGGATACCAGTGACCAGAGCAGAAAACATTTAGGACAACCTTAGTTTCCCACATTTTGTGCTGTGGATTCCCTTTGGAGGGCTCTTCTCCCACAGAAGCTCTTTTTTTCCCCCTCCAGCCAGAGGCACAATTGTGGGGATGTGGCAGTGGAGCTTGGTGGCCCTGCTGGGTACATCCAAACAGCAAACTGAAGGTGCATCTGGAGCATGGGAGGACCTGCCTACGCTGGTTGCTATCTTGCCAACAAAATCAGTGAAGGGAAGATGACCAAGGTTTGACCATATGTAGCAATCACAGCACAGAGTTGCTGGCTGGCTGGTGCTTGGCTCTGGTGCCCAGGCACAAGCCTGATCCTGTATCAGCATGGCTACAAAGTATTTTATGTTTTGTCTCTCTTCTTATTCTGTATAAATAAGTCTGAGGCCAGACAGTGGATCCTTGCTCTCTTCCAGGACCCGCCACATCCATAAACTCTGTGCTTACTGGGGTTCAGTGAATTTATTTGGTCAAGGTGCCAGGGAGTGAGTGAATATTTCAGAACTGAAAATGACTGTGCTACAAATCAGACCCTGGTGACAACAGCCCTTCCCTTGCACACTACAGCCCTGTGTGTGCTTTTGGGTTGGATGATGACAGCTTTCCCGCATAGGCACTTTTTTTTTACTTCTTCATCATGCACAGTCATGGCACGATGAACAGATGGCAGCGTTTTGCATCTGTTTTGCAAGAGGAAGCCCTGAAAATTCTGCAAATGGAGCACAAGAAGGGTAATCCTTTTCAGTGCCAAGTATCATGATGACAGCATGGAATCTCACAAGCCGCTGTTGCCTCTCCCAGGGGTTGGCAGCACTGCCTGGGAACAGCCAACTCCTGCCCGGCTCTGCTTTGCTCCCCTTCCTCGGCATGTGGTGATCCACAGGCGCAATCAGGTGGAAGGGGGTGTGACCAGCACGGCTCCACAGGGACGGTGCCTGCAGAGCAGATGTCCCCGGCAGCGTTCTGCTGCCTGCCCGGGGAAACCCTCGGTGTCTGCCCAAAGATCCGACCACCCTGCACAGCACAGGGCCTCCCAGCCAGATGGAAACAGGCACAGGCAGGCCAAGGACCACGTGTGAGCAGGAAATGTGTTGGGAATTGGGCAGTCTGAGCAGCCACGAGTGGCACAGCATCCTTCACTCTGAGCGCCTTCACCGCAGGGACAAGAGCAGGTCCAGCTGAGCGGGGAGTTAACTCTTTGCTGCCAGGAGGAGGCAATGGATTGGGTCTCTTGGCACTTTACACCCCGTGAGGTCAGTGGAGCTCCCCTGATACCACTGGAGCTAGAGGCAGAATCAGCCCCCTTGGATTTTCAGAGGTTTCAGTCCAGGCAGGATTCACCTCTCGATACAGATGTGCTCAACAAATCAGCCAACAGGGGTCATTCAGCTGGATGTTCTTTCATGGCAGATATCAAAATAATGACCTTTTTTTACCAGATGTTTTGTTACAGATGGCATGAAGCTCCTTGTGGAGCAAGGATTCATGTTCTGAGGAGTCCAGCTATAAGGAACAATCTGTTCCTTAGGGATCTCCACAGTGCTGTGGTGGAGGAGCCCCAGCCCTGCTGGCATGGCTGGTCCAGGCTCCTTGTGCTGCAGCTGAGTGAGGTGAATGTCTGCAGTTCTGCCAGCAAAATGGTGTGGAACCTGTTCCTGTGCATGTCCTGGGATTTACTTCCCACAAGACAGTACAGTGTACACTAGCTGACTTATCTGTGAACCATGGAAACATTTTGAAAAGGTAAAGCAGACAGTACACTGAAGAATCATTTGTCACAAGTAATTGCAGGCAGTCAGAAAGATCAGGGAGAGTATATGAATCATGACGTAAAAACAGTGAAGGGCAGGCATTTAGTCTGGTCTGTGGCTATAAGTGCAGTGACACAGGTTAGTCCTGGCATGATATACAAATGTTATGTGCAGAGGGACAAGTACAATGAATAAAGAATCCCCGTTTTCTCATTATCTCATGCGGCAGAGAGGTTTTTTACTTCACACATAACTCATAACTTTTAGTAGGCAGGAGATGGCTACATTGAATTAGTGGGAACATTTTGTTTCCTGAATTTAAATATTCTCCCTGTGACAATTTATTTCTAGTGTAAAATCCTGGTAGGATGCAGAGAGACAGGGAAATTAGCCCAAGCAGCCATTTCAGCTGGCCAGAGCTGGGGCTGGGCACCACAAACCCACCACCACCAGAATCTGGCACTTGACTGTGATAATCCTGACAGACCACCAGGGAATAATATTGATCAGGTTTGGCAGTTTCCTGGAGTGTAAACAGGAGAAGAGCTCCAAATAAGGAGCATTAGGAAAAAATAGTATAAAGAATTAGAAACAAACAAGAACAACATTTGTTTTTTTTGTTATTTTACTCTTTGGCTTCACAAATGGGTGTTTCCATTCTGAAATATTAAAAATAACAAAATCCATGCCACTTAGATAAGGAGAGAAGTGTATTTGGATCTGGAGGGAAAGCTATCATTGGGAAAGGAACAGCTGAGTGAGTAATCATGTACAACGCTATTGCTTATGAATTTGTTATAAAGGTAGACAACAGTGGGAACTTCTTATGTCTGCTTCAGGAATTTATTATTTATGGGCAAACACATGCATGATACATAATAACTTTTAGTTGTTCTGTAATTCTCTTCACTCAGACATCTCAAAATGATCTGTAAATGTAGGTAGAATTATTAGCTCCATTTCAGAGGCTTGCCAGCAGTTGTCCACAAGGAATGGCTGCTTTGAGGTGCAAATGTAGGACCTGAGAGTTCCAGTGCAGAATGGGAAAAGCATCTGCAAGTGGGGAATAAATTGATTTTCTCACTCCAGTATTGCATTAAGATAAGTCCATGGATTGACACTTCTGACTCACAGTCCCATCTGTATTTAGCCAATGAAGTTGAAAAGGTTATCACCTTTATTTCTTCCCCCATAAACAGGTGGCAGACAATTTTCAAATGAAAATGGGAGGGGAAAAAAGTTCCCAGAAAGTTGAAATATCCTGGTTTGACATTTTCAGAGCAAAAAGTGGAAATTTCAAATGTTGAAATTACTTTTCATTTCAAATATTCAAATTCTGTATTATATTTGAATGTTGTTAAGAGATAAAAAGGTCAAATTCTAAAAGGCCATGTTAGAATTATTGTTTCAATTTTGCACTGAAATTATTTCCCATGTTGTACAAATTTTCCTTCATTGAAAATTTCAGGTTTCATTTCTGGTCATAACCAAGACAAATGTTCAAACTTCAAAATCCTCTGCTCAGCTCTTCTCTCTCCTCAGAATGGCTCTCAGCCTGAGTTGTGAGAAGCCCAGTGGAATCAGGAATTTTTAGGAACCAAAAAATGTTCTTAAGCCAAGACACGCATTAGCCTTTTTTTTTGAAATTCACAAACAGAATTGATGAATTAGAACTTTTTCTTGATGGATAAAATAATAAATAAATCTAAGGTTCATCAAGTCAGATGGGAAAAAAAAACCTAGAAAAACCAGTCCCCATTTTTGCTCAAATATTTTAATTATTTTTTCTGTATAAAGAAAAAAAAAGGCAAAAAAGATAGGAGTAAATGATCTTTATAGATGTATTTATGTATATTTATTTTCTAAAGGCAAACTGCTTTACTCTAATTACTAGGCTTTCATTTCCAGTCTTTAGACTACAGATGTAAGTTCCTACGGCTCCTCACCTGTCCTCTCTTATGAAATGTGTATTTTCCTGGCTCTGCTCTTTGCTATATTTGGGTTCTTGTCTGGATATTTTTCTCTTGGCCTACTGTGGTGGGGCGAATCTGCAAAAGACTCCAACTCTGAACTTCAGTGGAACTGAAATCTCACCTTCATCTGGGGCCTTTATTCTGCACAAAAGTTTGTAATCCATTAGTATTTTTTCCTTCTTATCCATGCCACGTTTCTCCTTTGTTAAGCAGCTGCAGTAGCTACCCTTGAAGTGAAGGATCAAGCTCCAAATCTTACTGTTTTACAAGGGAAAAGAGATTTGGAATGTCAGGTCTTTTTCAGCCTTAACAATAACATCACTGCCAGCAACTCTATAACAAGGACTGTTATACTCCCACTCCTACTTAGTGGCAGAAATTGGTCTGTTTTATGTTGCTGCTCAGACATTTCCATTCATCTCTGCCTTGCTTTTAATGGCCCAATCTGTACTGCTCTCGTTAGTCAGTGTTTACGTTCATGGTCCATTTGGGTGGAACGATTTCTCACCTGAGAGCTGCGCAGCCACTCTGCTGTTTGGGTTTTGTGCACTGAGTGGATTTTTTGCTGAATTTGGCTAGGGTGGCCTGGTGTTTTAAGATATTGGTGGGGCTAAGGGTTGAGTGCTGTTGTGGCACAGGACAAAGGGTAGAGCAGGTCCTGTAGCACAGCCCTGTGTTTCTGTATCCTGCTTGTAGAAGAGTCCCTATTACCTCTGTGTCCTCTGAGAGCACTTTTCCCTCTGGGATTGCTACAGAGAGAATTCCATAGGTAATCTGGGTATATAAATAGATGGAGGTTATTCTGGGTACCAGATGGTCCCATTTTTGCAGAACTCTAGGAAAAGGTTGAGAGGACAGGTGGAAGGGAAAAAAAAAGGATGAAAAACACACTCTTAGTAATCAATTGATCTTTAATCACACAGCGTTTTTATGAAGCTTTCATTAAATCTGATTCAGATATAATTTAAACTGAATCAAAGAGATACTCAGATATCTATTACTCTAGAACAGCAATTTGTCTTGCCAACGTGTTCTGAGGAACAGAGGCTTTGCTACATCTGTGATTAGCACATTCCATGTTTAATTTTCTGCTCACCATGTCCTTTGAGTGGCTTTATAATGCAAATAAATTGTAATAATGGTATTATTTTTTCCATGAAGGGATTGGGTACCAAATATCAGCTTGTAAACGGCCTGTAGCTCCCAACCTAAAGTCCGTAAACAAATTCCTAGTGCCTTAGGTTAAGAACTTGAAGGATAGGCCCCAGTTTTTAGGGTACTATTGATGTATTTGTGAGGGGCAGCTTGAAGGTACAGAGCAGAATCTCTCAGCCATCCAAAGGTCATGGAAAACAATCAAGGGGACCTGAAAACTGAAAGTGTTATTATAGTGTGAGGAAAAAACTCCTCTTAGCTTTCTGTTCTCTCATCCTCCATGCTTAAATATTCCCTGTCAGCTTAAATCCATGCACAGGTACATTGCACTGACCCCTATTGTTACTCTTGGTACAGGTGTGTTTTCCTGTTATGTTTTTATGCAGCATAAACCTCCCCAAGTCAGAAGAGGTGTGAATGTCTAATTGTGTGTTTTGTCCCTCTAATATAACTTAACCTTGCAGCCAGCAAGTTTTTGTGTTAGAATCTCTTGGCATAGGGTCAAGGCATTGGGATATTTTCAAGAATCCCTGGATCTGAATTCCTGTGAATTTGTATGTCATCTCAGGATCAGAAGGGCTGCTCCAAATGGAACAGGTCTGGGCTGTGGTCTCTGCTTCCTCGGCAGGTTCAGCTCTCGGCCTTCAGCTCTGAGAGCACAACTGCTGCTGTAATGAGTCATTAACCAGCCCAGTCAGGAGAGCCTGCTTCAGAGAACCTGCTACTAAAACTCGTTAGGCTAATCAAATCATTGGCCAGGTCTGCACTAACCAGTGGCTACCTGGACAGTTGTGCCGGCCAATCCAAGGGGTCCCTAATCTCCAGTGGGTGTTGTGGGAGTAGGGAATTGCAGCAGTGCTAGGTCACCCTCCCAACAACATCCTTATTCTTTCCTTCTGCACAGTGCAGAGCAAATATCCTGATCTTAGGATGCCCCAGGGCCTGATTGCTTTGTGTTTATCCTGCTCATCCATTGCTGCCTGAAGGCTGTGTTTATCCCAAACCAAATGTGTTGGGATTCCATATTCCAGGCTGTTCTTGAAGTGAAGGGATAACTCATGTCCTGCAAGGCACTGTCAGACATCATGAAGAGGGAATATTAGAGACAACAAAGGATTTGTTGTTCTAAAACTGGGAGGGTTGCTGAACTGCAGCAAGGGAAATTTGGAAGGTTTTAGCCTGTTTTGAAAATGGATTTCTACATGACAAATGGTGACATTTATAAGCTGTTGGATAGGGCCCTAAAATAAAGGGAATGGAGGTCAAAAACATGAAGACCAGCCTGGAAGGAGATCAGGAGGAAAGATATTAATAGCAAACCCCTCCCTGAAATGCAGAGAAGTAATACAAGATTGCCAAGAACATTCCCACTGGTGGATTGATTTTTGCTATGACCCTTCTCAGAATATTTCATTTAGTTCTGCTGCTTCACAAAACTCTGTTGTCACACAGCTGGATTGTGTGTGACTACAGGAAAAAAGGCAAAGGTCTCTAGAGCAAAACCTCATAGCTCAAGGTAAAGTTCTTCTGCCTTCAGAGGGCTTCCTCTGGCTCACCAAGACTGCTCAGCTTTGAATGGAGAACCAGTACAGGCTCAAGAAGAGCATCAAGGGATGCACAAGAACCTAACACTCCATAAACAGAATTTGGGCTGTTAGGTTGGGTGTTTTCATATCTGAGCCTTTGGCTTCAACATCCAGTGAACATTCAGTATTGGCAGAATCACTTTTCAGGAAGAAATTACTGAAATTTCATTGAAATCTAGACATTGTTAATAGTTATTTAGTATAATAATATTCTATTTTTTTCTTTATTTAAAGAAAAGTATTTCAGATAGAACTGACAACCTGCAGCTCTGGTTGTGATTGAAGGAGGGACATTTCTGACTCAGTACCTTCTTTTCTGTAGCTCTTGTGCCCTGATGTCCTGTAGTAATGCAAATAAACACTGTACAGGTGGCATGTGAGAGCCTAAAGTGTGAAAACAAGGTCTTGAAAACCTGGGGGACTACCTTTTGATGTTGTTTTAGATAGCCTTGGCATCTTGGCTGCAATTGGATTATTACTTTCACTCTTCCTGCATTCTTGTTGAGGTCTCAGTGAAATACATTTTTCACTTTCCCTTTGGAATAGCTGACATTATTGTGGTATCACAGTGTGCTGCTAAATAGCTGATGCCTGCTCTCTGTATGGGGCTGTATTTCTCAGGAATCCCAAATAAATCTTCAAACAGAGAATGCAGCATAATGCCAAATTATCATTAGTGATACAAATCTGGAGAGTCCATTAAGAATGTCATAAAATATCAAGGATATACCTGAGATCCTTTAAAGTATAAAACAAACCCTTTCACAAAGGAAATCATTCTGGCACATGAACTGGCTGTGGACAGAGAACCATAAGCCACAGTATTTTGTTGTTCTCAAGTGGATCCTATTTCCTTTGAGATCTGAGTGTGGTTTAAATGGCCACTTTCTGTAGTTTCCAAGACCTATAACAGTTTCTTCTCCCACTTTATTTTAACAACTCCAGTAAATCATGGGCTGTTGTGACTGGGGAGTGCTACAGCTGTGGGGTTTGTAAGCACAAGAAAACTTTCATCACTGCTGGCTAGCACAGATGGAAGCAAAAGCAATCCAGAGCATGTCAAGAATCCCTCTCTCTCCTGCATGGATAAGCTTAATAAGGCAAACTTGTTGTTGAGGGAAGGCACTCAGCTGATTCCAGAAACAATTAGGAAATACAGCAAACAAATAAGCCTTGGTGATTTGATTTACTTGGGTGATCCACCTGATTCATCTGCTAAAAAAACATTTCCCTTAGTTATAGACTTGCTGTTATCTCACTGAGTTGGAGCAAAAGCTTTCAGCAAATCACTGCTCTTTATGCATTAAGTGTTACAATAAATGCTCATACCTACAGTAGGACTGTTAGGAGATGTGGGTCAGAGTTATGAAAATCGACAGATAATTTGGATGCCCAGATGCAGAAGTCCAAAGAAGACCCTGATTTTTTCCATGAAGTGCCAAATTCTCTTTTTCTGAAAATAAATTTTAGTGGTTCATGGTGATACTGTGATTTGGCTGTTAGCCAAACTGGCTACTGCCTTTCATTCTTCTCCAAAATAAGTTTTCCAAGCTCTTTATGGGTTGCTGCTGCATGAGGTGTGATCAGCGCATCAGGCAGGAAGAGAAATTTGGAGTCATGTTTGCTTTGTGATCACAGAAGTTACCCTGGCTCTTCGTTTTGTTATTAGATCATACCTGCAGTTTTAGAAGAGATGATATGGTGGATTTATGTAGTTAATTTTTATTGTAGTTTAATTTTGGTTAAATATATATTGTATTAATATATATACAAGCCAAAGGAAGGGCAAATGGGAATCCTGTTGTCTGGCCAACAGAGTTCTGCTGCCAACTCTGTGAGTATTGCCTGAGAAACCAGAGACCTGAAATGATGTTATACAGCCATAATTCAACTTTAATCTACTTTAAAGAAACAAGCCACTTGATTTTATATTACAGCAAAATAACACCCAACCCTGCACACAAAGGATGTTGCAGTGAGAGCGTCCTGCAGAAAAAAAAGGGAGATAATGATTTTGATTATGTTATCTCTAAATGCTGTGCTGTAATATGAAAGGGAACTAAATTAGAGTTGTTTGAAGCAAACTTAATTCTTGTATTCCAAATGAGTTGATTATTTGAAAGCTGATTTTATCTATGTGATTTCATAGGCAGTTAAATCGACAAAAATCTTGTATGAAACATCATATAATTACAGCTTGTCTGTCTGAAGAGCTGATACGTTTAGGTTTACCACAGTGACTTGGAATTTGAGTTCATGGATTGGATAATAACAGAAGGTGGATCCCACGTGTGAACCAGCACAGCACTGGCACGAGTCACACTTTGCCACTGGATTTCAGACTCTTCCTGTGAGCAGAGGAGTTGTGACATTCAGAAAGTCTGGGTTCCCCTTAAGTTTCAAGATATGGTCAGTCTTTTTCCCAGTTCTCTCATTCCAGTCCTGACCATTTCTCTACTTTTGCTTTTCTTCTTGGATCAGTCTCTCCCAAACATTTCTTGCCTCTAATCCATCACTCCCTCCTTCCCCGCTCTGCTTTGTCCCAACTCTTTGTCCTTACGTGGAAATTTCCTCTAATTCAATCTTAGTTTCTCTCTAAACCTCATCATCTCAGCTGATAAAGTTCTTCATCATTTATCAATGGCCCCCTAATTTCCCACCTGTTAGTTTCTTCCAGTCCTGCATTCCCTGGACTAGTTCTTTTTGCCAGCTCCTCCGACAAGGCTTTCACCAGCTCTCTGTGTCCTGGTCTATACTGCTCGATGCTGCCTCTCTCTGCCAGCCACGACGATTGTCTTCGGGGTGTATCCCTGCTTTTGCTGCCTGGGTGCTGGGAAGGAAATTATTGATGGTAGAAGGAAAGAGAGAAACTTCTTGGAACTGACTTCATGAAACTGGATTTCAGCTCGTATCTACAGGGTGTCTTTTTATTTCTGTGTTTTAGCTCTGGCCTGCCATCAAACATTGAATATTTCTGAGCTCTAAATGTAGCTCAGGAGAGAATAAAAACGCGACCGTGTAACTGCCAGTGGGGAGAAGGCTTGGAGGAGATGCCTCCCCCGGCCCGGAGCTGTGATCTGGGCGCTAACCAGGAGGTGGGGATATTCCATGGGAGGATGGAGCAGGGAATCCGAGCAGGGAATCCGAGCAGGGACCCTGCTCAGCGCTGCTGCGGCTGCTGCGGGGCTTCATCGAGGAACGGGGGAGAGGGGAAACACAGGGCAGAGTGGGCAGCAAGGCGAGATCCCCAGTCTGTTCACGCCTTTTTTTTTTTTTTTTTTTTTTTTTTTCCCCAGTTTCTGGCTTGAAATTTGGGATTGACCGGGAATGGATGATTAAGTGATTTTGTGGCTTTGCAAAAGTGTCTGTAAAAAAGGACACTGAGGTCTAGAGGAGTCGGCAGTGCCATAAGAACCAGGATTTCTCAAGGCTTGAGGGTTTGTCACTATTGCAATGTCTGCAATGGTGCTGAGCCTTTCTGGAGAGCCACATCCATAGATCAGTGCATTAGATTCCCTTTTTCCAGCAGCAAGGATCCAGAAATGCACCTTTGTGGTGTGCCCTCTTTCAGCCTTGAAGGGAACCTGCTGCGAAGCCAGAGAGGGATTCTCACCAGGAGCTGTAGTGACAGAACAAGGAGTAATGGGTACCAAAAGAAAACCTGAGCACCCTCATGGACCAATCCTTAACCAGCTGAGCACTGGAAAACTGGAAAAGCTCAGCAGGGGCTGAGGCTGGGTGTGCTGGGGCGGCAGCCTGCCCTGGTGTGGGTTAGATCCTG
Source organism: Lichenostomus cassidix (assembly GCF_008360975.1). Lineage (NCBI taxonomy): Eukaryota > Metazoa > Chordata > Aves > Passeriformes > Meliphagidae > Lichenostomus > Lichenostomus cassidix. The sequence continues at coordinate 1,928,561 of NC_139489.1, forward strand.
CCCTGAAGCAATGATAAAATATGCAGGAGGTGGCTGGAGTGTCCAGGGATGTTCTCCATGGAGACAGAGTGATTGGAACCATTCAGACAGCAGCCAGAATGCCAAGTACCCTGTAGGTCCTTGGACTTCTTTACCGATGAGATACATTAAAGCCAAATATAGCCCAGTTCCAAAGCAGCTAACCCCCAGTAACAATTCAAGGAACACATGGGATGAAAAAATAATGTAGCTAAAAAGTCATAAAAATGAAGACTATTTGATTAGATCCAAACCAGTGGTATCAACTGATTTTGCTCATTTAACCTGTCTCCTGATCGCAGTACAGCCATCATTTAGCTGCAGGGTGGATGTGTTCATACTGAACTATTAATCTGTTTCAAAATGCCATAACATTTCCATGAAGAACTTCCTAATTTTTTTTTTCAGAAATTAAATGTCTGTTTAAAGTTCATTCCCTCCTGCTGCAACTAATTGAAATGAGATTTGGTTTATCTTTATGACATGAAAATGAGATTGAGTTTCATAATAATAACAATAATGATAACTCTATAGATTTTAGGACTAGCAGTTAATAATTATAGTAATATGTGGAGATTGGAAAAGAGTAATGCAGCGTAAACAGTCCATTGTTATTTGTTGAGATATGGGATTAGGTATCAGTTCATACCATTTTTTCTGATTTTGTATCTGTTTTCAGTTCTCATTGAATTTTAGACAAGTGCATTAATTAATTTCACCCCAGTATCTGGTAGTTTAAGTAACCTTTTGTGAACTAGTGCTCCATCTAACCCATTCTAAATACAGAATTTAAATAGAGAAAATTCTTGAAAAGCAAAAAGCTGAGGAATATAAGGATTAATCAGCTGTCTGTCACCTCTCTCTCCTGGGGATGTAGGATCAGGAGCTGGCCTTGTGGGTGACTGGAGCAATCTGAAGTTGAACCTGAAGTCCATCATTCCCAACTGATGCACTGGAGTAGGGAAGGGACAGAAAGGATCCATGCCTTGCCCAGACTCTTTGCCTTCTGGTTTGCCAGGGCAGGAATCCTGGGGGTATTTCCTAGTTCTCCTTGAGGAAGGGTTTCTAATCCAAAATCTTTCAAACCACGTGGTACCCAAACCTGTACAAGCACTGGAGGAATGAGCTCCCTTTAGAATCACAGTGAGATTGGCTGTTGTGCCAAAATCCACTGCTAGAGAAGAGCAGATTGTTCTGGAAATGTCTTTGTATGGATATATGTGTATGTGCTATGTCTATATGTGTATGTATCTATATGAATATCTACATATAAAATACATACATGTATTTAATGAACACTCAAACCCATATTTGCCATCCTTTGAACAATCCTAGAAGTTGTATAACTGTTATGGTTTCGGACATTTCACAGCTAATGCTGCTTATTAAAAGGATAATAATTTGAGAAAGAAAAGCAACAATATAGCTCTGCAAAATTAAAGGGTATATTCCAGAGGAGAGCTATGTGTTCATTTTCCTCGTGACACTTTTCCTTTTTTTTTGTTTTACTTGGTTTGGTTGTTTTTATTCACTGAAATTTCAAGTCATATGTGGACAACCTACTTGTGCGGAAAAATACAATCACCTCGAATCATATTGCCTTTATCCATGCTGAGACTTACCTTTTAATATAAACAACCCACAGATTGCAAAGAGCTTTTTGGGAAGTAAAGTCTGATTAGTGGATTTGAGACTCCTGACACTTGAGGAAGTTCAGATTTCTCAGTCAAAACAGGAGCTAAAAAATCTTCCTGTAGATCTCCGTCCACAGCAGGTACAGAGCAGAACAGTGATGGTAAAAGGCCTCAGCACACTTAGATTTTGGAGCTTTTTGCCGTGGGACCATAGACCCTATGTGCCTCAGAGGGGGAAGGCTGAGGGTTTGATCGGGATGGGAGCAAGCTGGCCAGGAAAGACGCCCATGTGGTGTGGGCACGATGGTTTGGGGAGGAAGGGAATTGTTGTCATTGGAAGTTGGGTCTCCAAGGGGGACTCAGCTGAGCCCTTTTGGGTGGGAATAGAAGGAATTAGTTGACACAAAGGACAATTGGCTGTGAAGGCTCTTTCAGATGGTTCTGTTTTATTGTGTAAATGCATGTTTATCAGCTTTTTTAAAATGCAGATTAGACACCTAGCACTGCATTTAGACTTGGGGACGAAAACACCTTATTGACTCAACAAACCACTGCCTCTTCTTTTGAGCTGATTTGTTCCCTTGTACCAGAAGGTGTTCGGGCAGTGTTTAATGTGTGTATTGCATAACCAAGTAGTCAGCATGCTGCTGGCAGAGCTGAGGCATCAGAGGAGGTGCAGGACAAACAGCACCTTGGCAGTGTCCGAGAGAATTTGGACTTAAAGATCTCCCTTATTGTTGAGCGATCTCAACAATAAGATCTCCCTTATTGTTGAGCGCTGGTTTCAAGGTGGGAATGAACGTGCTGCCTTTAAGCTGGAAACCAATCCACTGTTAATAAGAAGTGCTGCCTTCCAAACTGTGGGTTAGATTTTGTCTGTGCAAGTTCACTGACTTTAGTGGGACCAAGTAGCTTCAGCAGAATAAGGTTTTGCTTGAGAGAGTCTTTTACACATCCTGTTCTGCTTCCAGAACTGCAATCTATCTGCTCTGGCTTTTCCTGCTGACTCATGGCAGGTTCAGCGAAGAAAAACTGTCTCTGTTTCTTCATTACCCCTGTGATTACCTTATAGCACAGACAGGTTGGCTCCAATCACCTCTCAGGGTGGTGCAAATTAGAAATGACTCCACAGAAGGGATTGGATGGAGAGACACTTCACACCTGTATCTGTGGGGGGAAAAAATGGTACTGTCATTTGCCAAATCATGGAATCATAGAATGGTTTGGATTGGAAGGGACCATGAAATTCTACCCCCTGTCATGGGCAAGGACACTTTCCACTATCCCTGTGCTCCAAGCCCTGTCCAAACTGCCCTTAGACACTTTCAGAGATGGGGAAGCCACAGCTTCTCTGGGCAGTTATTGTCCTAAGGGACAGAAATTACCTGTAAGGAGTTAAAAGAGATTTTTAAGAAAGAAAATAGATGATTAGTTCTCTGCGACTTAGTTACTAAAAAATGGAGATGATTTCAGCAGTGTGTAGGCTGAAGAATCAGGTCCAAATATTCATCTTAAACCTCTGGGTTTAGGGGATTCAGCAGTGCTGTGCCTTCTTCACATCATTCCACATTTTGTGCCAGCTACTGCCTGGAGGATCCTCTTTCCAAGGATCATGCTCAGTACCTTTCTGAATGCTTAAAAATATTTTTTTCCTCTCTTTAAACTTTTCACCACCATCATCCCAGGAAGATTTGCAGAAGATGAGATTAAAATACTCTTGGAAACCTTCAAATGGCCAGGCTGGTTTGTGTGGCAGCACGTGGGGACAGCTCTGTCCCCTCCGAGCAGCCACCAGCCCCCCTTCAACATGGGGCTCTCACATGAAGGGAGCACAATCAATAGGCCACAAGGGCAGCCCCAGAATAAATTTCCAAAGACATGTTCTTGGCTGTCTTCACAATAGGAGATATAATGACAGTGCTGACATGGAGTGGCACTGAAAGACTTCTGTAATAGGGCTGGTCAATTTTTTTCTGTGTTTAAAGGAAAATGAGGTTTTCTACTATGAATATCTTTCATGACAGGTGCCCACTTTCCTCTAAGCATGACAGTGTCTTGTTAAAACACAACACTTCCAAAGTGATGTATTTAATTTGAAAAGGAATGTTTTTCATCTTTTGTTACCTGACAAGAAGAAGGAATTTTGCCAGGAGAAGACACTGATGTTGATAGGAGAAAAAGACATAATTTTCTTAGGAAACAAATTACTGTTTTCTGTTTCACTCTGCCTTGTACCTACACCTGTAGGCAACTGCTTAGATACGGGGCATCAGTGATAACAATTTTCAAATGATGCCAATTTTGGGAGAAAAACTGTAAAAATATGTATTATTAGGCACAGGTAATGCTACCCTCCAGCAGGTCAACACTCAGGCCCAACTTAGTGTCATCTGTGAATTTACTGAGGATTCACTCAATCCCCTCAACCAGATCATTGATAAAGCTATTAAACAGGTCTGAAAGTCTGTATTAAGTATATTTGATATCTCCTGAAGAGGAAAAGTTGGTTAGACAAGTAAAAATGGAGCCATTGGAATGACATCTGTCCATAGCAGGTGATGCACAGATTTGGTATTTATGAAAATATTTGTTGAAACATGCTGGATTCAAACTGTGTGGTAAAGCTTTCAAATAACATTGAAACAGAGAAAATGTTAATCTTCATTATTCAAGGAGCCTGGCCCAGCCCTGTAACATGGTTTCTTGTCTCACAGTTCTAATGCATTTAGACATTGTAAAGCTGTAGCAGCTTGCACAAAAAAAGCAACCTCTTTGGTGGCATTGCAAATACTCACTCACTAAACCAGTACTTTTGGCACATATTTAATAAACCTTTGATCAACACTCCCTGGAACCACTTAGAATTTCCTAAAGGACAAAAATTTCATTATACTACTAATTTTTTAGTGCTGAGGTCCTCATATTTACTGAGATAAACATATTGTATTCTTCTAACACACAGCTGAATTACCATAAATGTTTTTAAAGGATGACACCCCAGATAATTCATTGGATTTTAATTTCTCTTGTGATGTTTCACAGAAAAGGAGGCCTTTGTTTTTTCTGGTGAGCCGAGTGCAGGCAGAACGATACTTTGATTTAGTGGCAGTACCTCAGGAGGCACGGCAGCGTCAGTTAAATGTGCAAGGTAGCCCTTGGGGATGAATACAGCACTTATTCCTACCCAGCAAACCATGTCCTGCTTGGCAACAACTGCTGACTGACTGACAGGGAGAAGCTTTTGATGTGTCAGCCCAAGGTGGCTGTCGGGGGGTTCCCTGGGCAGCACTCCCCTCCCGGTGTGGGGTGATGTCCGGCAGAGCTCACACCGACCCCGTGCGATGGCACAGCCACTTCAAACATGGCCTCATGAATAGGGGCTCGTTTGACCCTTGACCACAAGCAGCCTCTAAATTGGCAGACAGAGAATCAGAGTAATTTGTATCATTTCAATTAGTTACTAGCTGCATAACAGGGAGGTCATGACTTTTTTGGGATGATTATTGCCCATGGCAACCAAACTTCAATGTACCATCAGTTTCCAAATACTTTCACTTAATAAATGTAAGTTCATAAACAAGGCCCGATTGTTGGGGACACAACAAAGCCAATTATCTGCGCTGCTGCCGAGGGAGCGGAAGATGACATAACTTTGTCGGCAAAATTCTTTTTATTAGCAACAAGAGAAAAAAGTCCCTGATAAATGGCTTTAATAATGTTGGCTGAATGAACAGTATTGATCTTTGACTATGTAAAATGGCGAGGAAAGGCAAGTTTATATAAGAGCACTGTTGTTGTACTATTGAGAGCAGGCCGGTTTTGTTTCACAGTTTGTTCTATGCACCAAAATTCTGAAATTCTAAAATCAATGTTGCCATTGTTGGGCCAAAACAGCACACCCTTACCACAGACAATGCAAAGAATTTCAAAATATAGATAGCTCCCTGATACATACAGATCGGATTGTAAGAAACATTGGGTTGTTTTTCCTTTCTGAAGAAAGGGCAGCTTGTTCCAGGGTGCAGACAATGGTGTGTCTACATGCCTGTGAAACTTCATGAACCCAGTGCAATAATTCAAGCCTTTGATTTGAAAAATGTTTTGTATGTCTTCCTCCACATCTGCAAATACCTCCACTTTCCCTTGATGCCAGCCAAGAGTTGTTAGCAGGCGAATGTTTTCCACTTGAGGAAGAAAAAAAAAAGTTAGGCACGTACATAAGTTTTGCTATTTGGCTTTTGTTTTTTGAATTAAAATAAAGGTTTCCTTCTTTCATGTCACAATCTATTAGCCACTGGGATACCTGGTATCACAGTTCTTTCCCCTTCACCCCTGCATTTGTAGCAGATTTGACGGTGTGTGGAAACCAACACAGGCACTGCGCTGTGACTGCGTCACCTGCAATCAGCCGGAGATGCTGCTGAGATTAATCATGACAGTAGGCAATATTTCCAACATTATTAGAAGAGAAACCTAATATTTTGGGACATCAGGGATCTCTGAGCTGTTGTCCATCAAACTGAGAACCTTCATTTTCTACTCCTTGGATGGGTAACCTTAAGTTTTAACCATTTCACAGACGGCAGGTTCACACACACAAACACACAGGCACACTCTACACTGTGCCACATGCAGGGAGTAAATCCTGAGTCCTCCGTGGAGCTGCTCCCAGACACTTGTACAAACAGGGGCGTTGTGTCAGACCAAGTCTTTGTCTCCTCTTTAGGTTGTACTGAGCCATTGTTCACTGCCTTAACTCACCCTTTTGGTCATGTGTTTATAAATTTTTGGGCATTTGCAAGACAGAAATTCAGGCACTGTTGTTTGGCAAACATCTGTCCATTCCACTGCATGGCTGCAAAGGCGAATTAATTCACCCTGATGATGATCTCTTAAATACAACTTTAATGAATCACATTTGAAGAATGCCTAAAGTTTGAGGCTTTAGGTTGTACAGAGAACCCACTCTGATGTTTAATGACTCTCGATGAGCTGTTTAGACTGCATCATTTTGAAGGATAGAGTTAATGCAGCTTTTGTCTGAGGCTGAAGAAGTGCAATATCCACATTAATGGGCTGGGAATTTTCATCACAGTTTTACTTTTTTCTTGCAGCTGTTGGTTGTAGGTCAGTGACATAAATTTTATTTAAGGCTTCATCCTGCAAAACTTTATTATGGATGGTGGAGATTATTGTCAGTGATACTGGGCACAGCAGTAAGTGCAACCTTTCATGCTAAGGGCTTGCAGGGTCAAGCTGTGCTCTATTTGCAGGAGTAAGCAGTGCCTCAGGTTAAAAGATATTGGGGATCTGGCTCCTACACTTCAGGAAAATCTCTAAGACCACGCACAGCATCAAGCACATTTAGTTCCTCATGAATGCAGTGGGAGTTGAAGGCACTCAGCACCTTCTGGGATTTGGCCCAGAATAATTGTTTTCAAATGGGACTGCAATATTTGATTTTAGTTTTGAAACAACTGCAGTCCTCAGTCAGAAGGGAAGGCTGACATTGTTATGAAAAAAAAAATCAGCGATTTTGTCCTCCCTCAGCAGAGAGCCTGAACAATTGCCCTTTGATTTAGAAAGAAAGCTGGGAGCACAAGTGAGCTGCACACTGCAAATCTGAGATGGATTTGCATGTTTACTTTCAAGCTGTGCCTGAGAAGCTGGTGGGAAAGGATCTCTTGAAATCACCACTGCACCCTTGGCAGGACTGCTCTGCAGATTGGTATGGGACCTCCTCTTACACCTCACTCTGTTGCTCTGAGCTCACACACAAAGGTGAAGGTTCTTTGGAATAAACCAGCAGATCCTCTGAAGCCATAGCTAGCAAATTTCTTCTGTTCTCCTTTGAAACATCATCCTAAAAGAGATTGAGCTTCCTTGCTCTCCACAGACCTGCTAAATGAAGTGCTAGGACTGTGGCTTCCGTGGTTTCCATGACTTCCATCCATCTCCTCCACAGTTCCTCTGGATTTCAGTGGCACCCAGCCCCACTAGCAGCCCCTGAAGCAACTCAGACTTCCAAGTTTGGCCCACTGTGGAGCTCAGCATCCTGCAAGAGCTGCATGTCCTATCCAGCCATGAAAGTCCAAGAGAATTCATCTCATCTGGGATGGAGCCCTCAATATTCTCCCAACATTTCCAACACACTGAAAGTCATTAGCAAGCTCCTTAAGGCGAAAGGAGTGGTGAGACAGCAAATAAAATCCATTCTCTTGTGTTCCATAATACCGTCCAAGGAAACCAACAGCTCCTTCCTGTACCCTTTCTTCCCCCCTCCCCTCCATGATGCATTTCTGAATATCTCTAGAACCTTTTCACACTCCTTTGGCAGCTGATCCTATCCCTCCTTATCCATCATCATTGCTGCCTTGAGAGCTGATTCATTTATCTCATTGCTTTAGAGCTGTCACCCAGAGCTTTGGATACATAGACCCAATTTCTTGGATTTGGTCTTTCATGTGGCCTCTTCCCTGCTGGCATCCACTCAATCATCCCCTGTGCCAGCTGATCTCCTAAGCTCCTCATATGTCATACACTCCTCAACCACCTGGTGGTTGCACACACAATCTACTTTTAGATCTTTCTTTCCCCCCACATTGCCTGTTTACTGCCATATAATGCAGGATTCATCTTTGTGTGTCTTTGCAAGATGGTTTTTCCTTAATTACAGGCAGAGCACAGCAATGCAGACGAATTATGGGTTTGTGCCCATCCTTCTTTATACTGAGAAGAATTTTTCTCCTCTGGAAAATGTCTGATGGTTGTGAAATTCAGTTTGATTCAATGCCTCCTTTTCCTTATTTCTGTCTTCCTGTCTTGACCCTAAATTAAATTACTTACACTTAAAAATAATGTATGCACTTACATACTTTGTTCCCCACCATCCCCACAGGATCTGCCCTGCCATGTACCCCCAGATGTTCTCCTGGAATTGCCCTTGTTTTTCACAACCCACAGGCTCTGTCAGATGAGACTCTGCCATTCCAAGTTCCTTCCCTTTCACCTGCTCTCCTTTCCACCAGCCCCAATTAATATTCCTTGCTGTAGGAAGCATCTTCTGCATATTCCAGCACCTTTTGCTCTCTGAACATAATTCTTATATAACTCTTGATATGATAAGTCATACTGGCCAGAGTTAACCTTATTACTAGAGATGTACTGAGCAATCTTGCAGTCATGAGATACCAGGGATATTTCGGTAATGGGAAATCTGCTTCCCATACACGATTGATTTTAGTGATGACCTTTTGCTGGAATGATACCTGTAAATTCTTATCTGCATTAATTTCTTGTTTTCTCTTGTCACATGCTGTCAGTGTATGTGTATCTTGCAGATCTGACGTGTTAGGAACCAGACAATATGAAGTATTAAGAATCCCGTGACAGACTGTCTGTGAGGACCTGAAGTTATTGCAATCTGAAACTCAACTTTACTGGAGTGAAGTATCTGAGCTCCTGTACTGCCCCTGGGACACAGTGCTTAAAAAAATGCAAATCCTAATGCTGACTTTTCTGTTACTTACAGGCTGAGAATTATTTCAGAGCATCTTCATGTTTTCTTAACATGACGTAGTAATAAATACATAGCCACAGTACTCAATTTGCTAAAATAAGGGCTTGAAGAAACAAGATTAAATTGTAAGATTTTTTTAAAAAGGGTTTAATTTTCTAACATCATCTTTTCTTCCAACATGCTTTTTGTGGCATCTCAGTCACACAGGGTATTTGGGATTCTGGTTTTCTCCTTCTGATAGTTTGTTGTCATTGCTGATAAGTCTGAGTTCATTAAACTGTAAAAATGATCCATGAATTGGGGTTGAATATTCCCCTCAAAGATGGATTACAGCTCACACAGTAAGGTATGCTTGTTAGAGAAATCAGTGGGGAGGTCCTGTGGCCATTGTTATGCAAGAGGATGGTCCCCTTTGACCCTAAAATATGTGTGTGTGTAGAGATGAGAGGACCCTTACTGTGCCTCACAGAATCTTTACACCATTAATTAATTTTGGGGACCTTATGTGGCAATCAGCTCCCTAGTGCTCCTTTCTCTTTGCTGTGGACAATATTTATATGGTGCTCACTTAAACAAATTAACAATTTAAACTTCTGCTCCCTTATAGATGATCAACATTTGGGTGTCTTATTGTCTATAACTAGGAGATAAATGGCATTACAGATAATTTAGTAAAGCAGACATCCCATTTCCTTATTGCTGAAATGATTGCAGAGGAATCTCCCCATTCCATAAGATGATCATCCATGAAGAAATCTGTCCCTTCCAACCTTTAATGGGCCAGAGACTGTTCTTTACAAAGCATCTGATGGCCTTCTCTTATATCATAGAAAAAAGTGCTCACAGAGAAGACCTAATTAATAGTGTGGACCTGCTGTAGTAAAAATGTTTGCTCACTGCCTAAGATTGGTCAAAAAATATCTAAAAGGGAATGGAGAATCATCCTCAACATTCTATCAATGCTGGGAGCTATTCTTGTCTTTGACCTTCTGGTCAGTTCTAGTTGCTGTGTTTTGAAAAAGATATAGCAGAAATAGCAAAGAGCTCCAAAAGAACAATAAATACTGTTGGAAGCTTGAAAAGCTCATATATTGTAGGGGCCAAAGTGTGGCTTCTATGCTCAGTTCACCAAGAAGGTTGATGTTATTTGTTGTGTGAAATGCAGCACAGTGGGAGAAATGGCTGGGTTAACTTTTGTCCTGGTAGCCAAACAAGGGAACCACTGCGTGGATGTAACATTTTGAAAAATATAATCAATTAGGTTATGGAGTTCCCTGTCACTGGCCAGAGAGGCAGAAATAGGACAAAAATCAAAGTGAAGAAAAGAACATCTGTGGATACATTAGGTAAGGAAGAAATATAAAAGCCCTCTTAGTTCAGAATAAAATCAGCTGGTATTAGGAACATCCCCAATGGGTGTCTTATTGCATAACTGTCCGTTATAGGGATTTTACATCTAGCACTAGATGGACCATTGGTCTGATTTAGTATTGAAACTCCTCTCCTTCTTCCATCATTTTCTCTTAGGGATACTTCCCATCAAAGTCTGCAATGTCATTTGAGTTAATTCATTAATTTTCATTGGCTTCTTTCCTGTCTTAAGCTGGGTGCACTGACAAATCAATTATGGTCTCTTCCTGCAGCTGAACCTCCTTCTGGATCCCCTTGAAAGGTGTTTGTCACTGATCCCCCTCCGACCTGAGCCCTGAGCTGAGGAGCCAAAGCTGCCCATGTAGGACCTTCTCTTGTGCTGGTGACTGCAGCAGCTGAACTCCATTTCCCAACTGATTCTGTTCAGTTTTAATTGGGTTCTACTCTTTGTACCCTGCAAAGAGCTTAGCTCCTCTTTTTCTGTTTATCCTTTAATAAGGCCAATAGGAGAGTTTTCATTATCTTTTTCATTCTCTTATCTGCTTCATTTCTTTCTCCTAATTTCATCAGCTATATGAAATCCATTTTTCTACTGACTATTTTTAACAGATCACAGTGTGAATATCACAACATTTTGCCCTGGGAAACCTATTTGTCCCCAGTAGGAACTTCCCTATGAAATCAAAATACACAAATATGTCCTTATGTATTTTGTTGTATTTAATTTTTGAAACTGTGCATTATATGCAGCTGACTTACTGCCAGTGTGGGACCATAGGTAATGCAGCAAAACTCAAGTGAAGATAAATTGTCCTCCTCTGATCTAGTGACAAAATTCCTGTCACATTTTTTCTTAAGTTTGCCAAGATCAGCTCTATAATTTTGTGTTAACAAAATTGTGGGAAGGGAGAGTAAAAGCAGAAGCGGAAGGAAAGGGGACTGGGTGTGGAACTCGAAGAATAGGGTTCGTTAGGCCAAAAAGGAATGTGAGAATATCATTACCTAAACCCATCTCTTTGTGTGCCAAAGGAGGGAGAGTATACCCTATGAATTTTTCCTCCAGCATTTCTCAAAGCCTGGGTCCTACTCTGCATGGTGATCCTGTGCAAGCAGTGACAGTTCTCTGCTATGATTCATCTTTAATCCTCAAGGATTGCTTTCTCTCTTCTTAGGCAGCCAGGCTCTCTTACTGCCAGTTTCTCACCTTGTTTCTCCTGGGTCTGGTTGTGTTACCTTGCTGGAATTTAGGAATGGCAGGAGTGACTAGGACTACCAGTGCAAACTTCTGTCAGCTCCAGGTCTTCCTTAGCCTCACAAACTTTCTCCCAGGTCCTTGAGTGCCCTGTAATACCGATGGACTCAGGATATTGTAGTAATGAAAAACGTTTTCCTAAACTGCTCAGAACACAGTGAGGGACTCAGGTTTTTTAATGTCTTTAACCCATTCTGTCCAGCTGTGGGTGGTGACCAGCCCTCTGCACCCTTTCATCAGCCAGCCTGATGTGACAACATGAGAACGTGCTGACTTCAAGTGTTGACCCCCAGAGCATAAATCTCAGTGGTGTCACAGCACAGCCCAGAGTGAGGAGCTGCAGGACACAGCTCAGGTCATGTGGCCAGGTCACATAGCCAGGGGCTACAGGAAAGGTCTCACCCTTCTGTATTATTTGCTCACCCAGCTACAGTGGAGCCATAGAAAACACAGGTGCAGGCATTTGGGGACTGAGCAAAGCTCCCATGTCAGAGTGGGATAATTGTGCCTTGAGAGGTTATCCCTGATTGGCTGCCAGAGAGACAGAGGTCCAAAAACTGCCGTCAGAGGGCAATTTGGGAAAGTATGGAAGATCTCAGCACTCTTGGGATGTGATCTTTCATCTTCCACCTGCCACCCAATTTCTCTGACTCACCCAGGAGCACAAATGCTGCCTTGGGTTGAGCTGTTCTGTGTGTTGGGTGACACCAGGACCAGAGCAGCCCCTGTATCACCCCCTGATGAAACAATGCAGTGAAAACAATGCTTTAGCTTTTCTTACACTGCTTTCAGGCAATAAAGGAATCTGAAACACCGTGAGGAGCCCAGAATATCCAAGTTTCCATGTCTGATCTACAGGCAGCTGGAGACCTACTAATAATCCTTGGTGTTAGGATGGCAATATATGTGGCATTCACTCCTGCACTGTATATCTTCCCTCTCTTTCTTTTCCTGTTCTTGGAGTCTCTAACTTGAGCACAATCAGTCCCTAAGCCCTAACCTAGATTTTGAGTTCCCAGAGAACCTGGCTGCATGTTTTCAATGCCATTTTATCACCTTTTTACTAGCCAGTATTTGAGAAGCAAGGGAATAAACACAGAGCAATAGGCAGGCAAAGAATTACTTTGAGCTATTTTTTTAAATCTCTTTGACTGTTTTAGGCTTTCTTCACATTGCTTTTCCTTAATCACTGCCACCAGATCCGATTTAACATCTCTGGAAGACTCCTTGCTTTGTGCAGTGATGCTCCTTACTATCACACAACCAGTTAGAGCCTTCATGTAGCAAACTGTGGAGGAGCCTGTGTGGTTTTTTGTGCCATGAAATGTGTAATTCACAGAGGGGCAGAGCTGTGGCTGGCCAGGTGCTGCAGGCTCCATCACCCCGTACTGCGATTAATAGTTTGCTGCTCTTCCAGCAAAATTGTGGCTCTGGGCTTTGTTCTATTTTCGTGCTCATCCTATATGCATCTGTTCTCACTTTATTCTACATCCTGTTGCCATCCTCCTGCTCATCTGTCTCTGCCATCTTTAGACATCTTCCACTATCAGGTTGACACCACTGTAAATTCAGTGCCATCAAAGGAATTACTTCTGAGTTATGTCAGTAAGTAAAGATTTCAGGCCTTTGTTTTTCTCTCACACCCACCTTTCTTTTCTTGCCATGTGCAATTGGACCTCCTCTCAAGTGTGGGTATCAAAATTCTTTGCCATCAAATCCCATTGAAAAGTCATTAATGGCCTTATCACTCTCTGGACATTCTTTTGCCGAGGGTCAGGGCAGAACAGGATGGAGAGGATGATGTGAGGAGGAGCATGTCTGAGAGAAAGGGCTGCTTGATCCCAACCTGGCCCTCAGATGACTGAGGAAAAAGGTATTCCATGGAATTCAGTGGGGCAGGGTCAGCCCTCAGTCCTTTCAGTCATTCTTACCCTAGCATGTATCGACCTCGTGTAAAATTTGGTAAAATAATAAAAATGTTCCACTTAGATAAATGCTTGATAAATCAGTGGCTCTTAAAGCGGTATTTCCTTGCGCCTGCTACGAGTTTATGATGTAGTCACATGAAAAAAAAGAAACAGAATATAAAATGTGAAAACTCTGTCTGAAGAAGGTCCAATCTGTCATCACAGGATACACTAAAATTTCCTTAATTCTTGCCACGATCACAAAATCCCCTCTCTAAAATTCTGACATTTTCTCTCCGACAGCAAACAAAGGAGAGCAATATGCACGAGAAGGCAGTAGGAAGCCTGAGGCTATTAGCATGTCATTGTCAAAGGCAGAAATAAAAAACACAAAAGTTAAAGGATTCTGGAATATAGCAGAAATCTCCAGACATGAGTCAGACGCTAAAAATGCCCAAACTCATTTAAAAAGCTCTTTGTCACAGTCCAAAAAAACAACATTTTCAGTGTTTTTCCTTTTGCTTTACATCCCGCTATTGCAAGTACATGGCTAATTATGATCTGAATGATATCTATTATTCCTGTGTCCTTCTAGATCGAGCCGGATGTGTTCCAAATATGGCCACAAACATATTCCAGTGTCCAGTAAAATCAAAAGAATAAGATAATTCTGTTTTAAGGGTTAATGGTATTCACTCCCACTCAGTTTGACTCACTGGACAAAAGCTCCAGTGTGCCTATTCTAGGCAGCTGTGCTGAACAGTAAAGATTTGGAGTCCTTTGTAGGCTGGAGAAAAAGAAAGCCATTGTAAACTTTTTATTTAGTATATTCTACCAAACACCCATGTGTAACAGTTAAAACATTTGGAGTTGCAACAGGCTAAGGAAAGTTTGCGCAGATAAACAGAGTTATTCTAAATTTTGTGCCTACTAAGGTCTGAATCACAAAGTCTCATTGCATTTCATTTGAAGCGTATGTGCAAGGAATCAGTTCTCTTACCAGGGCCATTGTACCCTTTGGGCTTTGTTTAATCATGTTAAAAATGTTAATATAAAATAGAAAATCATGTGTGGCTTGAATCATGATGTTTGCAGTAATCTGGGAGTACTCATGCTGCAGAGCAGCATTGTTTTTATGCTGGTATAATTCTCTTTCCTTCACTGCTGTTCTTGGGTTAGACTGGTGAAGAGTCAGGCCCACAGGCACTAAAAAACAAACACATCCAGGCATATTCCTCCATCATCTGGATATATCCCTCTGAAACAAAATCAGCTTTTACGATACTCTCTCAGCCTTTGCGTGCCTCAGCACTTCCCCAAAATCCTGGCTAGGAAGGCACTGAGGTACTTAAACACAGAGACAGCACAGCAGATCTGCAGGAATCAGATCTCAGATCCATGGGAATTATAAACCCCCATGGATTGATCCAGGCTTGCTCCCTCCAACATAACATGAAGTATCTAAAGTCAGGACCATGGACATGTTTTAAGGCCCAAAAAAAAGGATGATTATGGTTATTTTCATCACTCAGTCATAAAAAAACAAGGGAGACAAAGAGTTGGGAGGCTGGCAAAGGCATTTTAACCCTCTACAACCTTCACCTCCTTCAGGAGCTCTCTGCTCCCGACAGGAGCATCCAGGGCTGGCTTGGCTGGGTCAGGTGTGAATTCAGTCCCTTCACTTCTCTTTCCAGTTACTCAGTATTTCACTGCCCATTTTACCAGCTGTGCTATTATTTCTAAATGTTTCCTTTCCAGCAGCTGCCTGCTGCACTGGGAACTGAATGGTGGCCTTTCCTATCCCAAGGAAGGCTGTGTTCCACTGGGATCCAATGGCTATTTCCCAGTTTTTAAAGGGTCTTGAGAAAAAAAGATGTCCCAGAAGTGGTTTCCCTCTTAATACAAAGAAGTGAGGAAATTACCTGTGTATTGGGGTGATGATCAAATCCTGAAGTTCTTACTCTGTTTTCAGTCAGTAAAATTCCTGGTAACTGGAATAGGAGTTTATTTCATCAGGACTGACAAAATTTTGTTCAGAATTCAAGCCACACTGAAATAGGTGCTTAAGCACATCCCATGAGAATAATGTAGATCTCTTCCTTTAACTCAAATATGTGCTTGACATAAAGCATATCCCTGAATGCCACAACCTGTTATTATTTGGGCATTTCTCAAGTTCATCAGATTGATACAACACCTAAACCTGAGCTTTTGAAGTCAAGCTGCATTTTTATCAAGGTGTCAAAATATTTGCTAAATTTTAAAGGAAAACCCCTCATATTTTTTCTGAGTATTGAATAATCTCCATCTTATTAAAGATTTTCCTACTTTCACGGATATAAATCTTGCCTCTTCCAGATATTTCAGTCAATATATAATGTCCTTCTTCACTGTGTTTATTAAGAGCACAAAAGAAGAAGGCACTTACTTAAAAACCATGTTAAAAATATATGTGGTGTTATTCTAGTTGCAATTATCTGAGGAAGAGTTGTGCTTCCTTTTCGCACTGATTTTGATGTACAGATTTGCCAAACTATTTGAAAGCTGCAGACACTTTAGCATTCATGGCACTATTATTCACTGCCATAAATCTAGATCAGATATGTGCTGTCTGAATTGATAGTGGGTATTCTGCCTGAGAAAAATGTGTTCCCCTTTAACTTTTCGCAGTGACATTGCTTATGTTACATCACTTTTCATGTTGCTGTGCATCACACTGGTCAAAGATGTCATTATTTATAGTGTAGGGATTGTGTCACTATAATTAACGTTGTGTTAGAGTTTATATTACCTTATAAAAACTCTGTTTTCAGGAGCTTCTAACTCCACAAGCAGATCCATTTTGGATGTGAAGGTTTCAGCTGGGGAGTGGAAGAAAAGAAACATTTGTGGTTTCAGTGGGCAATGGCCTCTGGTCTTCCACTTTGGGCCCTGCTTTTGTGACTTGGAGTCACTGCATGTTCTGGGTGGGTTTGCTTTCATCTGACAGTCATTGAGACATTCTTGCTTCTTTATATTTTCAAATGGTCAGACAACAGGAACAATGTGGGTACACTTTGTGAATCTGGGAAATGCCTGTTCTTGTATTTAACACCTGCTACAGGTGCCAGCAGGCTCAGGAGCTGATCCAATCAGGTCCTCTGGGTGCTGCCACTGTGCAAATAAAAATATGGGGTTAAAAAAGGTGGTTTTTTTTTTTTTTTGGTAAAGATAAGGCTACATCTTATTTAAAACAACTCTCAATTCGGAGTGGTGCATCACAAACCAGACATACTTAAAGTCATAAACGTGTTGATGAAAAACCTCAGATATTTTCTTTATAGACTAAGAGTAGAGCCAATGTTTGAGTAATCTCTTTTATTGGACTAACTGTGCACTATTGACAAACCACCTTGCTGGCTATAGGAATCCATTCTTGGAGTCAACCCCTTGCTGACCTGCAGGGGAGTTTTGTGTATCCCTAAAGCCAGACTGTCAATATTGCTGCATTAGTCCAATAAAAGGGATTACTTGAAACTTGACTTAAATTTTGTCTCACAAGTAAAGGCAAGTAATTAAAAATATTGAGTTGTGTAAGAAGACACACTGTGTGCCGTGATGTGCTAATAACCAACTCCTTCCACAATGATTTGCTATATTGGTTCCAGTGTACACAGTGGATAAAAGCAAGTGGGAAATTTCAAAAAAACCCAACAAACTACAGCCCATTTCTGATTTCCATGTAATTAACCGAGATGAATATGTGAATAGGCAAAAAGAGCAAAGAGTTAAACATCCTTTCTCCTTCCAGGAATGGAATGATCAAATGATATTTCCAACAAGACTTCCAAGCAAAATTCTTACTCACATACTCGTGCCACACAGTGGGCTTCCCCCTGACCATTCCCTTTGGAAACCTCAGAACTGCTCACATGGGAGGAGGCTCCTCAGCAGAAATAAAGGGATCAGAGCATGTGGCCCCTAAATATTATGGATTTGGTTAGGACTCTGTTGTAAACAAGACAGAGCTAGTACAAAAACTACTCTTGTGTTTTGAGCCCTCCAGCACTGAGCCTGTCCTTTTGTTCTTGAGCCTGTAACATCCCAGACATTTGTATGAGGAGCTGAAAGACCTTTATAGTACCCTGGTGTCTTAAGGACACTTGTAAAACAGGGAAAAACCTGCTCCTCTGCTCAGCAGAGGGTTCTCAGCTTGAACCTTGTACTTTATAGCACATTACAGCTGCCCTGTGTGGACTGGGCCATATGCTCAGTGCTCCACCCAAGCCCAAGCCTGGATTTTCCCGGAAAGATAGATGAGTTTGGGCTTCCCAGGAGTCCCAAATCCCTCCCCCGTCGTGTCAGCTAATGTCCTGGGAGGCAGTGTGGTAGCATTTCCATAGTCCCTGTGGAAAGATGCCAGGGCAATGCCTGGGATCTGTGCCATTCCACCCCGTGTCCCTCCTCATGTTCTTACAGAGGGCTGTTGCCATCACAAGGTCCCCAGTTTGGCCTGGGAAGAGGCTGGGAGGTCTCAGCCACCCAGTTCATAGAGGGGACACACCCTGAGGGTCTGGTGCCCACTGCCTGGGCACTGCCAGTAGCCCAATCCCACCTGAGGGTGCAAACTTCCCACTGTGCCAGGAATCCCATCCTGGATGTCTGTTGAAAACCACAAGTTGGAATTCCCTGCAAGCAGAACCTGGAAACTGAAAGCTGTCAAACTTGGGGAAAGCTGGGTTTGATTAGAGCTTTACTGCTCAGGCCATTTGCTTCCAGAGTCCCAGAGAAAAGCCAGCCTTGTTTGTGCTGCTCTCTTTCTGCTGCAGAGCAGAAAATGCTCTTTCAGATGGAGTCCCCGAATGACAATTTTTGGCACCCAGTTCATTCCCGTTGGCAGTGGAGCAGGAAAGGGAGAGCAGGAGAGGGGAGCATCAGAGTTAGTGCTGCACTGCAGTGGGCTGTGATTAGAGGAAGAAAAAATGTTTACATTCACCCTCTTGTTTTATTGCATATGACTTAATCCGTGTTCTCCCCTCTTCCCCATTGCTCCGGGAAGGTGAGGAAAGTGCACATATATTTTTTTTACTGGCTTTATTTACTCGGATGCTTCAGGTTACTAAGTTATGACAAATTCTTCTCCACAGTAGCTTTTGGCTTCCTTCTTCTTGGAGCTCTTTAGACCTTTGAACTGCTGCCATTACAGCTGCCTCCGAGCCTGTCATGTGGCTGTTGAATTGAGCTTTTGAGTGTGCCTCTGCACTGCTCTCATTCCTGACTGGTGTACTTCTAACAGTATCATTGTTTTGAATGAAATAGCACTTCTGTGCCAAAAAATGGAGGTTATTTCTCCACAGTACATTCTGGGCAGGCAGGCATTCAGTCTGCCTGCTCTCCAAGGCAGCTGAGAGCTCTGCAACCGCATGAACACAGTATTGAGCCTGACTAAATAAACTGGATTTGTGTTTGGGCAAAAGTTGTCTTGAAGCACTTGACTGATTCATGGCACAGTCAGAAGCAGCTGGTCTCTTCTGAGAATGTGTAGGATGGGTATATTTTAAACAGTGGGATATATTATTATTATTATACTCATCATCATCATAATTTCATCATCACCACCAAATACTTCTATGCCATTAATGGCTCTGATGGAATAAGTATTTCGCTGTGCATTCCCATCGATTATCCTGATTATCCCACCTTAATCCTGCAGACATTGACTCATATTTTTAACTTTTTTCCAAAATAAATTGGCTGAATGTGTATATGTGTATCTTATTCAGGTGTGTGACTGCTTTGTAGATGGGGACATTCAGAGCTCCCCGAGGCTGGGCTTTGTTTCCAACACACACATATATAAAGGCACTGAGCTAGAGCCTGAATTAATGCAATAGCAGCATTATCTACAGCCAAAAAACACTCATAAAAGATCATTTGGTTGCAAAAGACTATTAACAAAATTTTTTATTGTTTAGGTAGGGCCTCTCATTAGTATAACTCGAGCAAATATCCTTGGGAAAAAGCAGCAAAAATGTGTCTTGAGTGCAGTGAGTTAAACACACAGAGGCAGAGCTGCAGCAGCTCTCGGTAGGACAAATTTCAGAGGCAGAGCTGGGGGAAACAATTACTACCTGATGTTTTCTACAAATGCCACTTCAGAGATGAATCTGATGGCCTACAAGACTGTGCTTTTTTATTCTCTTTGAAGTAGCAGCATTAAATTAAAACTGAAGCAACAGAACAGTTAGCACTCAAGCTGGAGAACACATGATGAGCTTAAAACTAATGTTGAGGGAAAGACAACAGAGAATAGAAGAGGCTTTGTATCATGTTCGACTTCGTTTTCAAGCAAAACTAAACATCAAAATATTAGAGCACAGGCACAAAACCTCATTGTCAGTAAAACTAATTAGTGTTCTGCTGCTTAATGCAAAAGCCTACATGATGTCTTGACCTTTTTTACACATTGTGTCTGAGGGTGTGCAATAAAACAGAGGGAAGCACAGAGTGCCTCCAGTCAGCCCCAGAGGTTTTCTTCCTCGCAGAGTTCAATGGATCCCAACAATACAGGCTGTGTATGAGGCCCTTTTTAAAGCCTGGTGATTTCTTAGAGCTTGAGCCAGTGAATTAACGCTGCCCCGCTGGCAGGGGCTGCTCCCCAGGCTGATTGCCATTCCACAGTCCTGGGTTTTCAACAGCATACATGCAACAAAGATTCAAATATCTTGGAGAAGTAACTGCCTGTGAGGCATTCCCACAAACTCCTGACTCCTTGAGGTTTTCTGTGGCTAGTCCCTCTTGGAAACTGATAGCCGAATCCCTTTTATCTTGGGCAGATCTTGCAGAAATGCTGACCTCGGTAACGCTTTGCTCTAGGCTCATACAGCATCTTCTCTGACAGCACAAGGAGCCAAAAAACCTGTCAGAATTTGGGAAACACAGCTTACTGCATGCTTCTGCTAAAAACAGAAGTTTTAATCAGTCAAAAGTCACTCTTAAAGCAGAACAAAGACCACAAGTTTTTGGCTGGCAGCACAAAATCCTTAACTTCATTCAAAGTCACTGTTGGATATGCAGGTCCCTGAACTCTGGATATTTCCATTAAAAGCACTTAGGCAGGCTGAAATAAGCTTAGGTTAAAATTTCCATTAATATTTGGTGTTGACCCAAATGGGCTTCTGTTAAAATAATTAAAACTCCCAACCAAGTACAAAACTCCCATTGCTCAGCTGCCACATATAAGACTTTTGTGTTTTTGTATCAAACACAAAACAAGTAAATGTGGAACAACTAAAAGTGATTTTTTAAAATGATTTTGAAAGAAAGAAAAGAAGGAAGGTGAAAACAATATGAAAATTATTTGGTTTTATTTATCAGATAGAAGAGAGACTGGAAACCTCCTACAGATCTGAGAATGTGTTTCTTGTACTAATACAAAATTTGTTCCAAGGTTTTCACCAGTACAAGAAATCAGAAATGTTCTAAAGAGAACAACTTGTCAAACTGGAGTGAGCAAATTGCCCATTTATTTGAGTAAGACATCTTAGAAGAACTGTCAGAAAGCCTGTAAGTCAGGCTTGGAAAGGCACAGGGATTTTCCCTACCTGGGCTACTGAAATATTCCACTGGAGGGGATGGCTCTGTGCCTGGGAGAAAGGTGAGGCACGAAGGAGACTCATCCTACAGGGTCAGAAAAGGTTAAAACTGAGGGGCTGTTGTGAGTTACAAAACATGCTGAGTCCCTTCCCAAAGTCCTGGAAATCTCTCTACCATATTTTGGAGCACAAAATGTGATTGCATGAGGATAGGACAGGGAAGAAAAACTGGGGAAAAAGGAGATGCTGATACAGGTGGAACACAAAGCGGGAGACGGAGAAGGTCTTCGGTGTGACCACCTCCAAAAAATACAGATGTCCAACTACCAGAGTTACACTGACAAATTCGAGGCTGACTAAAATACTTGCTCTCATCCATGTGCTCTTGCCATCACTAAATCCTTTCTTGTAGCTTTCCCTGCATGTCAGGATCCGACTGTGCAAAGGTGGCATTCAGGTGTCAACTGGAGCATCCAGATTTGAGAAAGGAGCTGGAGCTGTTGTTGTATTGAGTGACAAACACAACCTCAGCCTTCTCCTTTCTCAGAATTAACATCCCAGGTCACAGAGTCTGAACCTGACCTCCACAGAAGATAATATTTTAAATTTTATGATCTGGTGGGTTGAAATTAAACATTTGCTAATTACAAAGGTACTGCAAGTCATGCCCAAACCTCTTTTTGTTGTCTGGAGAGTTATAACAATCCTTTTCTGGCAGTTAGTTTTAAGATCATTAAATGATCCTCATTTGCAATATATTTGCAGAAGATTACAGCCCATCTAAATTGACCCTGAAGGAAGACTTATTTCATTAATGGGCTGTCCTGTGCTAATGCATAAAGCTAGAAAAATATATCTATTAAATTCTTAATGTGTAAATGATGTTTCTGGCTTTCTTCTTAATTACAAAGCAAAATGAGCCTGAAGTGCACTCCGTCTAGGAAAAAATGATCAATTTAATCCATCTTCCAAGAGAAAACTTTTTCAGCGAGTTCCAAAATCCCAGCTATTCTCAGCTAAGGCTGGAGCCTTATTGCTCTGTTCAGAAACACAATAAAATGTGCCAACACAATTTATTTTTTCCCTAGATTCCAATGAACAGAGCTTTCTCACATCAGTTTAGTTTACTCGCTATCTGTTAAGTTTTTGAGGAAAAAGCAAATGCAGAACCTGGCTGAGCAGTGCTTTGGAGATGAGTAATGCCAGGAGATTATGGCTTGATGGGGTATATGCAGAATATTAATACAGCCCATAGAAGGAGATTTACAGTACAAATGGCTGTGCAATGTACTCTCTGAACAGAACCACCTCACTGTGCTCTGCCTCTCATCACAACACAACTCCTAGACAAAAAAAAACCTTATTAAGGTGAAGGGAAGGCTGTAAATCCATATCAATATTTTAGATGGGGAAAGGAAGGTAACAGAAGAGTGTGGTTTAAATGAACATCAGGAAATGAATTCTAAGTTAGTGTTACACTTACATCAACCAAAAGGTGGGAAATGTGGGAATGAGGGACAACACTCCTGTCACTCTGAGCACTCTGGGCTCTCAGTGACAAGTGTCCTCCTTGCTGACATGGTTAATCTCAGATATGCCTGCTTTGGCCACAGCCCTAGATGGCTGAGGACTTTTTAACTCCTCTGTCTGGTGGCATTTCACTCTGGGCTGATGACATTTGAAGTATCCAGTTTACACACAGAGTGACAATATTGTAATGAGGGGCTATAAAAGTCTGCAGATGCAAGTAAACAGCAGGAAGATTTTCCAGTCCATGTCCTGCAAGAAGCTGATTCCACCTTCTTCAGGTTTTTAATATGTTCCTGTAGTTGACCATGACGCATTAAAGACAGATCCTGGGTAAGGGAATATATGCTGTGTCCATCCCGGTGTGCTCGGGAGGCAGGGAAAATACCAAACCTCTTCCTGATGTGTAGGGACTTCTTGGAGAATGACCCACAGGTGACTCCCTCTTGTTTGTGCCCAGCTCTTTGTCAAGAGGCTCTTCCCTGATTCCAGGGCTTCAGCCTTTGGGAGTGAATTCCCCATTTCCCCCTGGTGACAAAAGCAGCACCAGAGAACCAGAGCACAGCAGGTACAGTGACCACAAGCAATGTCACCAGAGGAGCTGGGCTCTGATTTAGGCTGGGAACCTGATGTTAGTTAATATTTTTGATATCAAATGCCCAGCATGATCCTTCCTTGGTTGACCTTTTCCCCTAGTCAATGTTTCCAGTTGTCCAACAGAGCAAATCCCGGTGGAAGTGTTCCTTCCCCTTGGACACACACCTTCCTCCCTCACCTCCGTCCTTTCCTTCTGCAATTAGGTGTTTCCTCATTGTGTTTTTCCTTCCAAGCTCCCTGAATCTGCCAAGAATTTCTTGTGGCCGCCACCTACATGGGCTGGAAGCAGCAACAATAGTATCAGCAGTCATAATATCAGCCAGATGACATCTTCCTCTTCTTTTATACTGCTTTTCCCTCCGTTTTGGCACTGCAGAAGTACTGCTTGAACCTTGGAGTGATGGAGTTGTGCCTGTTTTGTGCACAAAAGTGTTTCAGGAGAGCTTGTTCAACTCTGGTTCCTGCTGAGAAGTGAAATCTGTGATGATATCCATGTTGGGCTGATGAACACTTGGTGTGCTATAGGAATTCTGTTGCAGATGTGGTGGACTTGTGTCTAAATTTAAATTTCTCTCGTGGGCAATGCCTGGTGCAACTGCATCCTTAAGAATAGTAGGGATCTACGGGTCTTAGATCTGCCAGGCTTTACTTCTTTCCATAAAAGCAGATATCTGAGGAATTTCTTCCTTCAGTTGAGTATTTATGTGAAATTCAACACCTTCAGTATATAATTATAAAACAAAACCGAAGTTCTATTATTTCAGAGAGCAAAATCTGCTCCTGCTTTGAATTCAAGCCTCCTGAAGTCTCAGTTTTATTTCCAATTTATTCCCACTTATTATTGCTACCATTCCACTTAATGAATTTGATATTTAGTACTTTATTCACACATTTTATTTTTGCACCAATTACAGGGAAGACAGATACATCGTTCTTACAGATTTCTGTACTCTTCAAGGCATTTTTTCCCCTTGAATTTTTTTATTTCTTAAAAAATAACAATCGTCTTGGTATTTAAAGAGAAAAGCAGCAGGAGCGACATCCTTTTAGCACTTGGGGTGTGTTTAAATGAATGTTTTCACTTCTATTTGCTAGAAAAACAAAAATAGTGAGAGAACATCTTGAGTTTATGTCCTTGATAGGTCAAATGAAGTGTGTGTGAAACTGAAGAAGTCCTGCTATTACCATGCCAGCGGAAATGAAAATTATACCACTCATACTAACAAGTACATTTCCAAAGGGGCTGGAGGTATTAGGAGACTCTAAACAGATGCCTCTGAACTTAAAATACACTTAATTCCAGAGGCTTGTCTTGTAATTAATTTAGCCAACACAGATCCTATGAAGAGAATGTAGAGCATAGCACAGCATTACTCAGCATCCCCAAACTTCAAGGAGCATAAGGACAAATCATTTAATTAATATAAAAACCCTCATTCACACTCATTTTTCACATTCATTTCCGTCAAGACCACGGTGGTGAACGTCAAAGAAAACATTCTCCAATTTACAGCTTAATCTCCTGCAAGAAAAATATCCACCTGCTATAAAAGGAAAGAGCACACATAAGCCACATCAAAAGGATATCACTCATACTTTAGTTTCAGTTTTTATTCCCATTAACTGGGGCTGGTGGTATGTAAGTCTGTAAACAGCCCATCGAACAAGTGGAATTTGTTCTGACTGTTTTAGTAACAAATACAGCTTTACCATGCTCAAGTTAACACAGCTTGGATTTCATTGGGAACCCCCAAATCTCAGCTGCTCCCTGAGAACTGACAGCTGTATTTTCCTAGCATGAAGGGATGTGGGAGCAGGGACACTGCAGGGGAATTTGTACCTCAGGGGAGAAGGAGGAACTCCCTTGAGCTTCTGCTGCAGGTTGGGCTGAGGTTATGTTGCTTGAAGAAAGTGATTGGTGGTGTTAATGGACTCCAGGCTGCTGCTCCTTCTTTTCACCAAATATATATAATAAATATTTCTGTCACACAGCTTTACACACAAACACCATAAACCTACAAGGAGCTTCATGGCATCAGGCTTGCTTGAGCTAAACATCATCTGGGAGGAGATGAGGATGGAGGAGAGAGGATTTTCCTCATCAAAAAATACCAAAAAATGTTTGGAGAACGGAAGGAGCAGCAGCCTGGAGTCACCTTTTTTTCACTTGATTTTATTGTGCTTCAGGATTTTCAAAAGACATTACCTGAGCACCAGGCTTCCAAGGAATGTCAGTGTGTATTGGCATCCCTCTTCTCTTGAAGATGATAAATTCTTCCTTAATAAATATCTTTGTATCTGATAAATCAGTAGTTCTGATTTGAAGAATTCCTGTTTCAGAGATGAAGGTCTCTGAGGGGTTTTCAATGGGACAATCATTAGGGCAGCAGCTTTTGATGCTCAGAAAGGACTGAGTCCCCCACTGACTCTGATGCCTCTGGGAATATCCTCAGCTGTGAAGGAATTTGGGCTACAAAACTTTCTTGCTGCTCCTGTTGTAATCCTGTTTAGGGCAGTTTAGCTTAATTTGGGCTGAAATCAGGGAATGTTATTGTGCTCTCAAACTTTCTGTCATAATTTCTGTACCATTAAATAATAAATAATTGTAGAAGCTTCTAGAAAACATGTTAGTCTGAGGAGGAGAATTGATAACCACAAAGGCAGTTGAGATTCACATTTAGGATGGAAGTAAATCTAAGTGCAAACAAATCCAGGTGGGAAGGTCTGAATTTCTGCTGCTGGAAACAGTGAGGAAAACTTGGAGCCCTACTCCACCCTGACCCAGCAAATATGGAAATAACATTTTTATTTCTTTACTTATTCTGTTAAGTGGTAACAACCAATCATTAGCAATATCTGTGCTTAATTGTTGGGTTTTGGTGCTGTTAATAACCTGAGAGAGAATCCTGCTTCTGAAAAAAATCATCACATCAGGCTCTCTTCACACTCAAGCAGACCTTATTACACACCTTCCTTTAGCCTTCCCACATTTTCATCACTCTTTTTTCCAGGGAAAACGTGGACTTTAAACACATTTTTGTTCAGCAAAACAGACCAGCAGATAATTACAGCAGGCTTTGAGGTGTTGCTACCATCCCAGAGTATTTAGCTGTGGTTAATTCTCTCCCACAATCTGAGTGTGACCTGTACAAGTGGCACCAAGAGAAAACTCCCTGACCTGCTCTTTGCTTACATTGTAGCATCAGGAGAGCCATCAATGCAAAGCTGCACTGAAAGACTGGTTTGCAGTGAAGACATAACTTTAGACAGCCATGTAATTTCCTTTTCATGTTGGTCCCTGACAAGAGACAATATGTTATAGTTCCAGGAATGGATAACAGGGGAAAGAGGGGAAAGTACAATGGCTTTATTTAAAAGTCTGTACAATCCTGCTCCGCTTTTCAAATAGCTTTTTGGACTCAGCTTGGTACTGTGCTCAATAAATTATACTATTTTTCCAGGTTTGCTATCAGTTAAGTGACTGGGCCAGGGTGTTTCCAGACATCTGGTCTGGTTTCCTGGAGGATTATGATTAATAAATGCTGGCATACAAAAGCACTTAAACACTTGTGCTCTGCCTTCCTTATAATCTCATATTTAAGATACATTATGCCAAATCCTTCGGTGCTTATGGACCCTCTGTAACTCCAGTGATGAGTTTCCCATTGCTGTTTAAGAAAAATGGATCTATCTGTTACCATCAGTTGTATTCAGATCAATAACGGAGCACGATACACTTCATTCAGCCTTCTTAAATTAATAATTTCCAGATTGCCTTTTGAAATTGGTTCTTGCATTGGTTTAGGGAAATTCTGAGTTATGCACGTGTTAGCTCAGGGCAGAAGTGTGCAATTTGTTTTCAGCAAGTGGTGAGAGACAATGTATATCCAATTTTGAGCATCGGTTGGAAAACTCATCTTGTGGAGTTGATGGGGAATTTTACCCCATCTGTATTGTACCACCATTCACCTGTTAAATTTCTCACTAGGCTCTATTTCCTGCCATCTGATTTCTTATCTTTTTTAAATGAAAAACTTTAATTAAAATTCAGAATTTTGACAGTTTAGATTGGCCAAATATTGCTCAGATATTTATAGAAATATTACCTTGTATTTTAACTACCTCTGCCTTCACTTTTCTCTCTAAAATACATGTTTAAATTTACTCCTTCTCCTGAAAACCTTTTTGTTTGTTCTGAGAAACAAACATTTTGGGGAAGTCTCAAATATCCTGTATATTATGACTTACAGGAAGTCTTTCTCAAATATCATGTATATTACAGATCCATGGTGGTGTTTGGATACCACAGTGATTGATAAGTGACAACAAAAAAATTCCCCTGTAGGGACCTCATGTGAGGATTATTCCCTCCCCTCCCTTCCCAGGTAGGATTGTTCCCTGTGGTGTCAGACATTTCTGAAGTTCATTAGCTAACCAAATTCCATCTTCTCTCCAGATTAAGACTTCGTTCAGATGTTTAAATTGACACAATTTCTTGCCATCTTTGCGGGTGTTCGAGTACAGCAAGCAGCCTAAATATGATCCATGAGGCAGCACTGCCTCCCATCCTTCAGATTCCGCCTCCCTGCAGCCAGGAAAAGGAAATCAAACTCCCAATCTGACTGTTTGCATTGCATTATTATAACAGAACAACTGAAATATGGAAGTGCTTCATGCCTTTAGTAATGTTTTGAAGAGCATTGGGAGACTATCTGGGTCTCCAGTAAATCCTGCAGAGCTCCAAATCATTGGGCATTAAAGGAATCCCCCATAATTGCCCCGAATTCCAATAAAATATTTGGGAAATCAGATTTGTGTAGATGCATCTCTGTGTGTGCATGAGCATCTCTGATGTTTTATCCTTAATATGCAGATAACAGTGGAGAAGAGGGAATGTTCTCTGCTGAGCGAGATCATTTCAGAGAGATGGGAAGAGGAATTTTACTGTATTGGTATTCGCGTGATAAATCACCTTCTATTGCTGCACTCCTGAAATTAGCAGATGAAATGGCATTCCACACTGAGAGGCACAATGTTGGGAAATTAAATTTATTGATAAACATAGCCGTGTTTATTATTTTATTCTTCCTAACCAGATATTTTACTGGGAAATATACGTCTTGTGTTTACTTCTGTTTGTTAATGCTTTGATAAATCAGACATTTTTAGTATTCTATCAATGGCAAAAGTCTAATTGCCTTATTGTATTCTGATTTATTTCTTTCCTTACTTTCTTTGCATCCGCAGCCCAACAAACGAGTCTCCAAAGAGATATATGTTATGATACAGTGTCAGTGAAATTAATCCTGATCAATTTTAAAGTTCACATTTTTATTTGATGACTTTCCTGGGAATCACTAAAACCGAGATTGACTCGGCCTCTTTTTGTTGGTTAAATATTGTTGTTTGAGAACACTGGATACAGCAGCAGAAATCTCATTATGATTTACCAGTTCTGTGTGAGGGAAAAGCCATAGAAGCAATGATTTTTGCTAATTAATAGCCACCAAATCCTGCTCTTTGCTGACACCAGCTAAGGGTCCCCAATTAGGGTCTAATGGTGAAAAGTGTCACTTGCCTGGGAACACCTTTACCTGTGAGGTCCCTGGATGTAAGAAATGGAACAAGATAAATACTCATGGCTTTCTAAAAGCCAGGCTCTCTGTTTCCATCAGGATTTCAGTCCTGCAGCTCTTAAGAGCACACTTTATCTCTAGAAGAAATTGGAATTTTAGGTTTTTGTGGGGAAACAGAGATGGGGTTTATTCCCATTTTTTCCCTTTTCTATTAGAAAACAGTTGTTTGGGGTTTTTTTTCTCAAATTGTAAATGCTTCCATACAATAACCATTCAGAAATATAAACCAGGCAGTGCATGTAGGTAATTTTTGGAGTGATTTTACTTGTTTGTATATTTGATTTGTCAACAGAACTCAGGGTTTTTTCAGGTCTTCGTGATAGGCAGTGCTTTTGACCCAAAGGAAACAAAAGACTTTCTGTTTTGGTTCTGTGATTCCTGCCTTCTCTGAATCAAGGGAGATGGGAACATACAAGAGTTATTGCTATCAAAAGGAAATAATGATATTGTCCACAGTGCCCAACAAATCAGACCTTAAGCCATTCTCCCCACTCTACCCCTACCTTGGTGAAGTTTAAACAGCATAACCAGCTTCTGTGAGGAACCCAGATTTTTTTTTATTATTTTTTTTTTATCCTTAATGTCAAACAAACATTTATTTCAGGTGCAAAGCCTCGGGATATGTTAGTGGAAACAGTGGCACTGCTGTTCTATTGCTTACTGCCCACTAAGTGGGTGGGAAAAGGGTACCGTGACCCTTTTACCCTTCCCACCAGTCTCCCTAACAGCTTTGGCCTTCGGGTCAGCTCAATTTCCCCTCCACTGAGTGGCCATTACTGAGCGAGGATGTGATAAATGCTTTTTGGAGGGGCCGGCAGCGAGCGCTGGGAAGGAGGGAGCAGGTCCAGCCGCACGGAGCCCAGGCACAGCCAGCCTGCCGAGCTCCCTCCTGTTCCCTAGCAACACGGCGAGAGCACCAAAAAATGAATAGACCCACAAACAAAAATGAAAAGGAGATAAAAAAGAGTAAAAGTCTATGGGGCTCAAAGGTTAATATTCCTCTATCTAATAACTTAGTTTCAGAAAATTGCATTTTAACCTTTTCCAAGCATCCAGGAGAGAGATTTCTTTGAAATTAAATTAGATCACATTTGTATGAAATGGGGGGCGAGAAATTAAATGCAGAATTTATTATTTTTTCCATCTTCCTACCCGGTATTTCTGCAATTCCTTGTATGTTCTGTTGACTTCCACTGCTCCATTCCCCAGTTGTGTGTAGCCTGCAGCCTGCTGTGGAGCTATTGATGGCTCCAGAGCGAAGCACTCTGGTATCATTTTGTATTTTGTGGAATTTTCTCTTGGAGAAACAGAAAACCTTGCCCAGCACGGCATTACCAGACCTTGTATCCCCTCTGCATTCCCCATCCATCTCGCACCTCTCAGAAGGAGGTGGAAGAGGTCTAAAAGCTGGAATGCAGCAGGAATTGGCTGGAAATGGAGAAGGTGGTAGGGTAGGGTAGCTCTGTGCTCCCAAGGTTTCCTCCTTTAGTAAATAGTTTTGCTTACTCTGATCTGTTTTCATTTAAACAAACAAAACTCTTTCAGATCAAATAACTTGTGAGGAGCTGCAGTCCATTTCTGTTAACTCCCACTCTGATCTGGGCAGATGGAGCTTTCACCTTGCCTTCCTTCCCCACGGGGAACCATTAGAAATTCCCATTTTATTACATAAGCCTTATTTAAACCTCTGGATCCAAATTCCTGCTCCAGCTCCCGTGGTGTAAATCTGGAGTAACTCCGTGTGTTCCTGTGGGGTTATTTTGAGGCTGCATCCAACCCCTGAATTCCTTGGCTGCCAGGGAAATCCGGGGAAAGCGATTGTTCTATTTGTGTCCTGGCTGTTATATTTAACTTCACAACAGAATGCCTTTAAACTTTACTGCCATCTTTAAACCAATGAGCTGTATGGTTAACTAATTTTCCTGTGCACTGTATAATACAGGATCGATAATGCTGTTTCCTCACATAATATATTTGCTCTCTTCCACTCACTCTCTTCATATATATCGTATAATTACAAATACTGAAATTTATGGGGCATGTAAACCCGTGTTTTAAATACAGGAGATCACTACATTTGGGATGTTGCTGTTGTTTAGCATATTCCAATCAACATCTCCCATTGGAGACAGGGAATCTGTGGGAGCACAGCAGGTGAAATTGTCCTATGCTGGTTGCATTGAGCAGCAAAACAATTCCTGAGAGGCTGAGATGTGAAGAGCCACTGTAGGCTTTCCTGGTGGCAGGGGAATGATGCTTCAGAATTCCAGAATGATTTGGGTTGGAAGAGTCATTGAAGTCATTGTCACCCCTGCCATGGGCAGGGACACCTTCAACTGTCCCAGGTTGCTTCAAGCTCCATCCAACTTGGCCTTGAACACTTCCAAGGGCAGCCACAACTTCTCTTCAACATGATCCATATACCCCTGGAAGAGGAACCAGGAGGTATATCCAGGTTCTCCTTTGTTAAGGAAAAAATTTAGTTTGCTATATCATAGAAGCCATAATTTTATATGACCCTGTTTTAATCCCTTATTACTGGCTACTTGGTTTGAGCTGTTTCCCTATTTCTTTCTCTGCAATGATACAGACAGTAATGAAAGGGCTAGAGCTAATTAAAAGACAATAATTTCATGAAGGGGTGGTGATGGTGATGAGGCAATAAACTGTGAGAACAAAGCTTGAGGGGTTTTAATGACTCATCAACCCCTTGATGGGAATTTAGCCTTACAATCACTATCCATTTATAATGATCAGTGATATACCTTCCTTAAGAGCAGGAAAAACACTCTGCTGGTGGTGCCTGTCCCTGGTCCCCAACACCTCGTCCTCACAGTGTCCCCAGGACTGCCAGGTTGCCCTGCCAGAGTGCTCCAGGTATCCCAAGTAATTTATGGCACTTTGCACTCTTGCTGTGTCACAGCCTCGAGACATTCAGGTGACAATGTCACATCAGTTGTGTCTGGTGTGACTTATGATGGATACAAGGATGAGGAGCCAGAGCAGAGGCAATGATGTGATTATGGATGCAGAGGGAGTTGTGTTCTCTAGGACAGGCTGGGGGCTCTTTTCTGAGCCCTGCTGCAGGATGTGGTTAATTAGGTTAAATTCATCCGTGAGAAAAACATCCCATCTTCCTCTCTGGTGTGGGATTGCACCCAGCTGGGGCTCTGGGCAGTGGGATTTGGGGTTGTTCCACATTCCCAGTGTGCTGCAGCTTCAGGTTTGCAGGAGCAAGAGGTGTGGGATCTGCTCAGGTGGGACTAGTGAGGAAGAAGCAGAAAAAATTCCAGGTGAAATGAAAGCAGCAGGGAGAGAATGGGAAAAAAGGTCATAGGCAGAGGTTTTAGTCTTATTTTTCTTTGGTGAGATGATCCAAAAGTCTGGACAAAAAATACACAATGAATTGGTGAAGGAAAACCTCACATTTTATGATGTCTTTCCTTTTGCAAGCTGTTTGGTTCTTCTCTCCCTCCTGAATTCCCTGATGCCTCAAAGACACATTTGTGCAAGGGAAGGAGTATTTCTTTGACCTTGCCATCTCGAAACTGAAAACACAACAACATGTATATTAAGAAAGAAGAAAAGGAATCTCTCCATACCCCCTGAACACACATCTTTCCCTGGAGAAATGACCAGGGGACAGATAACACATACTTCATGTGCTGTTGGAGGCCCCTGGATACTAATGATTAATAGAACAGAATAGGTTACGTTACTGTCCACAGCAAATCCACCTAAGTGTAATTAACAACTGCTCCTCCTGGCATCGGGCTGCGTCCATCTCTCTTTTCTCTGTCATTCTTCCCTGTTGTTTATGCCTTTCTCTTATTCTTTCTTTTTCCATTCTCTCTTTGTTACCCCACTGCCAACACCTAATGACCAAGGATTTCACAGTTACAAATCCTGTCGACCATTTTTTATTTGGTGGTCTTTTTCCCCTCAACCACTGCCTATCCTTCTCTTCTCCCTTTTCCATCATTTCATCACCTTCCTCTTTTCCTTTATTATTTTACCTAGAATGACAAGTCTATTTCTCTGTAATTTTTATAGGCACAAGACAGATCTATATTGTGTATTTTGATAGGGAGTAAGAGACTCTGTCTTGCTGGAATTGTGTTGTAGCTTTTGCTTTGTATTATGGCTCTTTAATGCCTCAGAGCCTTCTGATGCTGCCCCAGGCTCTGTCAGCCTCTTGGGCCAATTTTATTTACTATTCTTTCCTTTGCTTTTTAAATGAGCACTGAGGGCAGCCTGGAACTCTCTGCTTGAATCTCTTGGCCCCTGTGAGATGGTGAGGTCTGGAGGAGCCAGAATCTGGGGCAGAGTAATAAAATAAAGATATCCTAATCGTAATTTAGGGAGATTTTTGGATGGCTGCCTTCCCAAAAGTTTTCTAAAAGGATCCTTCTAAATCCATCATGTCAGATACATGGAGAAAAAGGTAGGACCATTCTGGAAAGTCATAATAGAGTTATTTGTATTCTGTTCTGAAAGTGAGATTCCGAGATATAAAGCACATTTCACTATGTGAAACGTACAGAAATGCTTCCAGTCCAGTTGTTTGCATCCAAGTGAGATATTTTTGTTCACTCCTACTTTCTAATACCAATTAAGAGAAAGGATCCAAGCTGCCCAGTGGTTTTGAAGTTCAGCTGTGTTTCTCTGCACACCAGTGCAGCAACTTGAACTACCAATTATTGCAAATGGCAAATGAGCTCACTCCTTTAAACTCTGTGTAAGAATTTGGCTTTCCTCAGTGCATCTTAAGGTTTTTACTCACAGTCAAGCTCTGAGTGGTTGTGCTTATTAAATTGGTGCAGTCCCCATGCAAATGAAACCATACCTGCCTTGCCTGCACATACAAAGAGGCCATGTGAGGAAATTAGTGTTCATCCTTGATTATTTCATTAAAGTACATTCTCCTGTGTTACAAGGGGGAAAAACACACACACACACACAAAAATACTTCCAAGTGAGTTATTTTGTCTTCATTATCATTCATAATTTGCCTTTGCTATAATTCACATCCCTTCACAAAATAGCAACATATTAGTTGGAGCTTTTAATTAAACCCCCAACACCTGCAGGTGGGAAAACACAGATGGATTCGCTCCTCCATGGAAACACTCAATTCCATGTGAACTGGCCACAGAGCCACAGAAAAATAGGTGTTAAAATAACACTCAGCTCCTCACAGTGACTCCATTCATTCCTGCACAAACAAACATACCTGGAGTGCCACCACAGCTTAACCCTTTGCTGTCCCTTTGTCAGCTGTGTCTGCTGCCTCCATCAGAGCCAGGCTTGGGTCTCAAAATGGCATCCAAAAAACACCTTTGTGAGTTAGGTGGGAGCTTTGGATTCCTCACTGTGCCAAAAAGGAGATTTGATGGCTCCTAAATTTATTTCTCTCCACTAGATCTCTGGCTTTTCCTTTTGTCCCCCTGCTCTTCCAGAACCATGAGTCAAACTCAATTTGAGAATTTGCTAATCCCATTCTGAGCTCTGCAAAATGACACAGACCAGGATGCAGTAAAGCTGCTCTCTGCTATGTGCACAGATCCTGTACCTGTGTAAACCCATCTGCATTTGTATTTCTATATTTTATAGATTTATCTATAAATTGTCTACAGATAAATCCTGCTCACCAGCATCCCTGATGGATAGACTCTCTTGCACACTGGCTCTTATTCCCAGTCAGCTCCCAGTTGGGAGTATTGGGCTGACACAGTGCTATCCCATTATATTAACCTTTTTTCCATTACTACTATAATTTGCTATTAAGAACTAAAATTAATGGCTGTATTACTGAGGGGTTTGGGGGAGCAGATGAGAACAAATTTTGATTTTAGGCAAGTGAAGCTGGTGAGATACTAATTGTCCATATTGGACACCATTATATTCTGCCTTGTTAAAACCGACATAATTTATTTTTCTGTTTATACTATTTTTGAGGTTCTAGCAATGGATGATGAATGTAAGGAAAAGTGCATTTATATGTGTTCCATAAGGAAAGAGGGTGAACTGAGCATTGTCTGAGTTGCAAAATCAAACACCTGAAGAATAACTAGCAGCAGGAATTCCCTGGGAGTTTTTCCATGTAGTCTAGCAGGATTTAGATCAAGACCAGCATATTTCACATGTTACAGGTGAACTTTAAACCTACTCTATAGCAGAGGCCAATTAAAAGTAGATTTGTAGTACATTGAGAAAACAACTTCTTCTCTATACTCTTACAAATTATGTTTGAATTAGGACTGACACTTTTGATGGTGATTTTTAATGTAAAAATGATGAAAATATCGTAGTAATACCCTGCCTGTGTGCTGCAAAAGACAAGCTCATGGCATGATGCCCACTGCAAGGATTAGGAGGAAGAGGAGATGGGGAGGAAGGAGGTTGGGCCTGAAGGATCAAAGGACTGGAGACTCCAAGTGAGGCACAGAACCAGTTGTGTTTCACGTGCCTGGGCAAAGGGCCAGGGCCAGACCAGAGCTGAGAAGCTGAGGCTTGTGTTCAGTGTTTTAGTACTGTGAAAGGCTGGAACTCATGGGAATTGAGCAACAGAATCTGCCGGAGTCCAGGCTTAAACAAAGTGTTTCTTCCCACCTGAGCTTCAGAGCCCCAACTCATCCCCCAATGGTAGAAGCCTATATGAGTATTCTTTGAAAGAAGAGGAATTTCACTCTTTAGAAGTTGAATGTTATATAACAACAGAGCAATCAGAGCTCTTTGCTCAAGGAGTTGAACTCAATTCCACTCCAAACTCTTGGATTCTGTTCTGAACCTCCGCCTGGTCAGCAGTTTCCTATTCTGGATCTCAAACTGAAGAGTTTCTCACGTTCATCAGTGAGACATGAATAGGTGGGTTCCACTCTCCAGAGCACTGCTCACCTGGCTGACCCACAGACCAACATCCTGGGCATGCTCAAGCATGGGAGTGTCCTGAGACAACCTCCATGTTCCAAACCAGCCCAGCTCCCTCAAAGCTCTGTTTGCTGATCCATTCATATTCCACCCCAATCATCCTCCCTTCCTGTCCCCTCTGAACACTCTGATCTTGCACTTTCACCCTCGTTTCCCCACCCTGTGCCAGTGGCTGGACATTAAATAACTGACATTGACAGTGTATCCTGTTATGAACTTGCTTTTCCCTGGTTCCATCACAACCTTCTCATTAGGTGCTGGGAGGTGATGTTTGGTGTCTGCAAACGTTAATGAGACAGGTTGAGCACCTTCAAGCAAGCACAAGAAGGAGGGGGAAATGAGGTGTGAATCCAGGCTGAAATTCGGGCTGCTGGAGGAACAGACACATCCACTACCCAGTTACAAACAAAACCGGGGGAAAATTGCTTTCCAAGCATGCATTTGTCATTTTTTATTCACTTTTCTAGCTAATTACAAAAAGCTTCCACGGGAAGGACTTCCAGGAGAGGATGAGGATGTTTGAGCTGTGCTGGGCAGAAGCAGAGCTAGGAGTGAACTCTGGCCTGCTCACTCTATTTAGCAAGCTCTGAGATGTGTAAGTACATTATCTGCAAGGCTGCTAAAGAGCGCTTAGGGAGGATTTGTGGGTCTGTGGGAAGGACAAAGAAAAATGTTTTCTAATAAATTATTCACAGCCTCACAATCCCTTTTGGGCAGATTGTTGCTCTGTTTGCCCCAGCGCTTCCCGGCTTCTCTCTCAGCGTTCACACGCCGAGTTTCTCACCTCCAGAGAGCAGCAGAGATCTCAGGCAGGCTGCTGCAGCTAATGGTGGCAATTAATAACTTGTCATAATCCCGAGGATGAAAGGGAGGGCTCGCCATCAGCAGTCAGGTCATGGCGCTTCTCTAAAGCAAATGAGGTGCAGGTGTTGTCCAGATTTAAGAGCTTTGCTCCGCTGTCAGTGCACTGCAGTGCCAAGGCACAGCCACAGCATCACCCTACAGGTACATAACTTACTGCAGGAGTTTTCATGCTCCAGGTGCACACGCATTTTCCAGCCTTCCCCCCCTCCGCCACTGTTCATTAGCGGCAGAGAGGAATCCTCGGAACGTTTCAATAAATCATAACCCGGCACGGTTAATTCCAGACCTGTAATTGCAGCGTGCCCGGATATTTGCACACACCAGGCAGAGCGGGGAAGCTTCATTTTGCATTTGTAAACAGAAATGTGTTTGGAAGAGGACGTGTTATCTTTGTCTTTTAATTGAACCTTGTACATAAATAGCTTGGCTACCTAACAGCAGCTCAGGTCCATGTTCTCTGTTCAAGCTTGAGAGAATGAAACCTCATTATGCCTTTGGTTAAACAACAAACTAGAGAATCGCTTCTTTCCTAGACAGCTCTGTCGGCTTCTCCTTTTTCCGTGGCTGTGGGTCAGTTCTGCTTGAAATGAACCAAGTTTACAAATCTCTGCTGGTTTGTACACTCCTATTATGCAGACTAGGTTATGCATTTGTAACTGTCACGCGAGTCAGGGTGATCCAGCATTCTCATCTGACCCTATTCATTTAAATGGGTGCGTCTTGTTGACATTGATTCATGTTATAACTTATATCGATGCATTATAATCCCTTTGTGTCACCCCACTGGTTATTTCTACTCAAATGTTGTGAATAAATGCTGGCAATAATGGTCAGTAGGATTTGGAGCTGTTTTAAGGCATGTGGAGCCCACCTGAAGTCCCGGATCAGTGCCTTGTGCTGGCTTTTTTCTCTGGAAGACAATTAACATGCAAAGTATCCCATTCCTGTGCATTTGCATGGCAAAGTGTCTCCTGGCTTATTAATAATTTGGGGCTGCGCGTTCCAAATGTATATTGCACTCAACTAAAGGGATAAGTAAACACGATTATGCATGCATGTAGGTCTTTATCAAGGTGT
Source organism: Lichenostomus cassidix (assembly GCF_008360975.1). Taxonomy (NCBI): domain Eukaryota; kingdom Metazoa; phylum Chordata; class Aves; order Passeriformes; family Meliphagidae; genus Lichenostomus; species Lichenostomus cassidix. The sequence continues at coordinate 1,966,467 of NC_139489.1, forward strand.
GGTTGATAATGTTTTAAAGCAGAACTATTTCTCATGAAAATAGCTCCTCTTAATAGCCTCTGTCTCTCTATTGTGCTTCTTAGTGAAACATAAATCACTAATATGTTTTCAGCTGCAAACTACTCTCTTTTTCCATTGTATTCACAGATTTAGTGGCATTTCAAATAGATAAACACAAGCAACATCTATCAACACTACAAAAAGGGGGCCTTAATCAAAGCTCCAGGTCCCAGGTCTCAGCATCTCCATTTACCTTGAGATAAATCCATTGGTGTGACCACCACTGCACAGGGTGACAAATCACCCCAGTCAGCTGAGCAGTGCAAGGGCTTATTGGCCTTTCTTTAAGTGGTCTTACCCTTCAATGAAAAGGATGGTGCTTGTCAAGCAGGGCCAGATTAAAGTTAGACAAAAAGAAATGATCTGTTATTAGAAAACTCCGATTGAGAATCACAAAACAGGAAAGAAATATGAATAAGGATTTACAGTGAGGATGCTCCCCCCACCTTTTCTCATCCTTCCCCAAGCAGAAATTAACTTTAATTACTTTCCCAGCTTAGCACATGATGAATGTCAAGACAACGAGGCATTAACATTAAATAAATATGTGGCTCTGGGGATGTGCCTGGTGGAGCAGAGGACAAGGGCAGCCTGTGCCTGGTGGGGCCTGGGCTGGAGAACATCCCTGGAGTGCTTCCTGCAGGGCTGGCAGGGTTGGATCCACAGCATGGAATGGCTCTGGAGAGATCCATGGCATCACCTGCTGGGAGCAGCCCTGCCTGGGCATGGAGCTCTGGAATTGGGAGGACTGGGGTTGAGAGGGAGGAGAGGGACTGACAAAAGAGCAGAGTCATGGCCTGGCTGGTCAAGAGCCTGTTGGTGCCAAGGGCAGCCTGGAAAGGCTCCTGGTGCTTCCAGGAACCATTCTGACCTTGGTTACAATGACACAACTGCAGGAGCATCAAAATCTCCTGGCCAGGTTGGTCCTTAGGATTTCAGCTCACATAGTTCCTAAAAAGAAACTTGTGCTTAAAACAAAGCATTTCCAGATAAGCTAAAGCCTCCCGAATGTCATTAAATTGTCTCAATAAATAATGGGCAAATTCTGTCCTCTAAGAGTACCCAAAGTCTTGTGTTCTGGTGAGACACACAAATATAAAATTGTGGTTTAGAGCCTCTCCAAAAAATCCTACTTGAAAAAAGGAAACGACTGAACAGACAGCAACTGAAAAATTTGAGAGCAAACCTACTTGGAAAACTGAGCAAATATTTGCCCATCCAATCAGTTTGTTTGCTAAAAAAATTCACAGGGAGAGTCTGGTGAGGTAGTAAGAGGAAAAAGAAGGAAATTATCCATGGGTTTTTTGTTTTTTTTCATAGGGCTGGTGTGTATGGCTAGGTGGATGGTGGTGGGGTTTAGTTTTTTTTTCTTATACCATTGAGATTCATGCATTTAAAATGCACTTGGTTTCTCGTGACTTGATAGACCACTATAGAAAGATTAATTTTCTGTAATCATTTGATTTGATAAATGTCTACACAGCCCAGCACAAGTTTATTTTCTACTTATCCCGATCCTGAAATTAGTTGCTAAGGGTACTCCAGGGAAACACTTCCATAATTATAAATAGGGCCTGACAACAGACATTTACAATTGCAATAATGTAAAATGGTTATATTTCACACCAGAACAGAAAATGCTCTGGTAGGGACCTACAGAGGAAGTGTGTGCTGCTTGCCTGTGCTTAAATAGACACAGCCTTGCCTGGCAAAAATGTCAATAGTGTCTGTTCTTCATGAATTATTTGATATTTGAAGGTGTAGACAGTAAGATACAGAAAAATTAAGGGACTTGCTTAAGATGACAGCAGAAGCCAACAGCAGAGGTGGGGAAAGGTCAAAGCTTCCCAACTCCTTAAATGGAGAGAAAACTGTGCTCTGCCAATTTGTGAGGTAATTCCAAATTAATGTTTGGATTGGTACCTCCAAAGTTGTATCCAAACCCCAGTGAAACCGTGGGGATGAAAGGCTGGGCTCAGGATTGCTTTATGGTGACATTACTTGTCTTCACATTTGGACCTCAGGAGGAGAAGGTGCTGGGGCTGCAGCACCAGGTGACCCCTGAGGTGTCAGCAGGGCTGTGACCCAGGAAAACACACAGAAAAATACCATTTCCAAGCCTTGAAGGCTGCAAAGTGGTTTGAAGAGGCACAGAACATCCTGTAGGTGGAGAATTATTGGCCACAGTCCTTCGGTGAGGCCAAGCAGTAGGAAAAGATGGATTGAAGTCAATTTGTCCTTCCTTCGTGGCAGCATCCTGGGGCTGTGGGACATCTTCAGGTGCAGCAGGGAGCTCTGCTCTGGCAGAGGGTGTTTGCTGTTTATGAGGCACCTAAACCAAAAAACACAGCAGAGACAATTAAAAAGTATCATCTCGAACTGCCTTTTGCAGTCACAGTTACTGTGCTAGTCCAGATGTAATAAAATATCCCTTTAAAGATACCAGTTGTATAGATATAAAATATCAAGTAATGCTCAGAAGTTAAGGGAACATAATAATTATCTGATAAAATGTCTAATATACATAGGCATAGCCCTAAACTGCCATGGTGATTGCACAGTAATTTAATATAAATTGATTAAGTACATTTTTACTGATGCTTAAAGACTAGTCATAGCATGGGAAATGATGTTTTGTTATCAGCTGTTACCAAATGCACAGGATCTGCTGGAATAAATTCAAGTGCTGGCTTTAAGGCACAATATTTAAACAGTTTCCAGCTGCTGTTCCTGCACTCCAGGTTGAATAAATTTACCAAACACCACACCAGGACTTTGCAAATCCAGAGAGTTCTGACAAATCTTTGGGTTCTGACCCAAAAAGGCAGCTCACACCAAGGTACAATAGAACAGCAGAGTTGTCCCAGCCTTTAGAAGAAAACCAGTTCTTCTCACCAACATAAAAAGAGGAGAATCCTCACATTCCTCACAAATGTAGGAAGAAATCTTTAGCCTGGTGTGGTGATTAAAGGCAGCATCTTGTTTGAGGCAGAGATACTGAAATAAAGATCACTTCAATTTACACCTCCTGGTTGCTAAGAAATTTCTTCCTGATCTGCAAATCCCTGATTCACCCCTGGACAAGCATAACCTGCCAGATCATTAGGTTATTTTCTATTATGAAAATGGCATGAATATTATTAAAATTGTAACTATAAATATTTATGCTGATAGAAACCCCACTGTTGTTGCTATTATTTTTATTGCAATGCCTTAGAAGAGATGCCAGATAATGGCAGGATTCAGGAGGTCACTGGAGGTAAAGAGGGGAATTTTTCTGGAGTTATCATTGCTGAATACAAACTGCCAGCGAAGGTACAAGGATTTTTTTCACATCTGAAAAGTCACTATTTCTCTTTTAAGAAGAGAACATATTCTCTTTTAAATCTTTAAAGATCATCTGTTCTGCAGTGCCTGCAAATCATTACTGTTTCATACTGGTTTGCCAAGCAGAGAGCTCAGCTATCCATTTTTCTGCTGAGCTCTTCCCATCTTGGCTCAAACCCTCACCTTCCCTGCCTTGTTCACCCCAACCTCTGGGCAATGCTCTGGGAGCAAAAGCGGAATTTTGAATTTTACTGATGCAAAATAAAGTGATCATAATTGCAAATCTTGTGTTCTAAAGCCCAGAGTTTGAGTCAAGAGCTGTTTCTGAACTGAGTCTGAAGAGGGAGAGATTTTGGCAGACAAACTCCCACGCAAAACATGGACCATGAAGAAATATTTCCATGAAATCAGCCTGAGGTTTCTGAACTATTGAAATTATTATTTCTTCAGAGACAGACCCAGATATTAGCAATGCTGAGTGGATGAAGTAACTCAGGGGCTTTTACATTTAAGGGTAAAATAAATATTCATTCTTTATATAAATCCTAAAGAAAGATATTTTCTCTGAATGTTGACTCTTCAGTTTTGCCTAACTCCTTTAAAATGCAATTAAGAATTTTTGGTAGTTATGGTAGCAAAACCTAGTTAATTTAGTCCAATCAATAAATACTAGCATGGCCTCTGAGTCTAATCCACAGTTTTATACAATACAGGATATATTACAACTGTATAGTTTGGGCTTTCTGTAAGACCAGAGTGAGCAAAAGCCCACTGATATATTCCCAAGGGCTTGGAAAGTCTCTCTGGCAAAATACTGGGCAGAAAATCCTCCAGAGAATGAGGTAATTTGAGGTAAAAGAGAGAAAATTCTGTGTGTATGAGAGAGAGAGACATACAAAGAGTGGGATTTTTGTGGTGAATCTGGGAAGAGTGTAAAAGTGAGTTTAGAGCAGTGACATTCTCTGCAGGGTAAACAATCCCTGCCATGAGCAGAGAGTGTTTCAGTTCTCCTTCTGGATTGGTGTTTTTCCAAGACCAGAACAATTCAGACTGGTCTGTCTGTAAAGGCCTTTTGTCAAATAAACAAATCTGAGAGACAAGAGTCATAAATACCCTAAATACCCACTTGGTACTGGATGTGAGACACCTCAAGCAGAATTTTTGGGCCTTTTACTCTCTAGGATTTTTTGATTCTTGCTCTGTGAAATGTGGGTTAAATTCTCACCTCAGTAATTAATGACTCACTAATTCATGTTTGGAAAGTGCTGTGATCTTAAAGGTATTTCCCAACCCAAAGAAATCCACAAAAACACATGGCTGTGTAGCAAAATGTTGTATTACAAATATGAGTGTGATGAGAATTTCATATTTAACCCACGTTTTTATTTAACCTGTTAAATTCTCCTGTTAGATCTGAATTCCAGTTTCTTCCCAATAGGAATGGACAGCTCCTCATTTTCCTCACTCTTTGCTGGCTGTTTGAATGGTGTGGAATTTTACCAGCAGATTATTCCAGCTGCTGTTGAAAATCACAGGCTGCCAACAAACTCTTGAGGCCAGAATTTCTTACTCTTAAAATTTCTTTTTATACGAGTGTCCCATCCAAGCCCAGTTAGCAACCACCACTGGGGGAATCACTGCTTTTAGTGCTCTTTGCAATGCAAGCAGCAGAAACAGTGCTGGAGATATTTGGGTCATTAAAAGGCAGTGGACACGAGGAAAAACCTCTCTCACTTCATTAGCAGTAAAGATGCTGTTTGGTTCTTTCTGCTAAATCACACAATTTATCTAAACTGCATGGGACGTGGGGGAAACTGAGTCAGCAAAAACCCGGTGAGGAGTCCAAGTCCTGGAATGGCCAAATTTTGGTGAGCTAAGTGCAAACTTGTTTTATTGAATTTTACTTTTATATGCCATATTACCATCTCATTTGCATAGAGATTGCGCTCCATCTTTACTCGAAAAGCGCCCCGTCAGCAGTTCTGCTGCGCAGCCGAGGAGTGGCACAGCAGCCTTTCAGTACTCCTGGTAAATTTTAAAGCAAGGTGCAGGAGCTTTTGGTCAATCTGCTTCCTCGGTTGTCTGATACATTTGTCTTTCCCTTCCCAGTACAGTGATGGCTGGAGGCTGATTTTACTTACTTCTTTTAGGATTCTTGGAATGTTTCAGCTACACCAGGCACAGACTCCTTAGGAAATTCAGTGCTCTTCCCGTCTGGTTTCCATGCTCCTGTAATCCTACTTGTGGAAGCAACAGAGCAGCAACAGCATTGCCGGGGCAGTGGTTTGGCCACAACCTTCTGTTTGCTAGAGGAGGTGATCACTTCATCTCTTCTTGCTGTTACCAGTGGTAGAATTGCATGAGAGTCAAGCAGAGAGCCCAGAGTGCTGAGCAGAAGGAAATGTATATATATCCAGCACAAGCACATACATGCACTGGAGCAACTGGGTATGATCCATAATCATAACACAGATTTTTCTCCATGATCACAGACAATTCCCAGCTTCCCTCATTTTTTTTTTCAGCAACCAGCTCTTCATTTAGGAGTTCTAATAATTCTATTTGGAGGCTGAACAAATAAATACACTTAGCAGGCATTAGAGAACACGACAGAAATTACAGTGTGGTATTAGCAGTTGGTTTCTGCCATGCTGGAATAATAGAGATGAGAGTGATAATTCATAGATACATAGAGTGAATATGACTTGGCAGCTGTTGGTGGTGTAGCTGTCCTTGTGTGATCATGCAGAGGTGCAGTGTTTGGTGAAAACACTGGAATTTTTGGGATGTTGTAATTAATGCTAGCAGGTAACAATGCATGACATCGCCTCTTGTACTGCCACTAAGTGGATAAAGCAAATAATACGAAGATGTTCAGGAAATTTCAGAGCTGCATCCCCAAAATCGGAGCCTCTGGGGAATCTGTCCGGCCCTGAGCTTGGGATGGAGTTTTGTTAAATCCACCCAAGGCTTGGCTGCAAGCCAGAGCTGCGCTATTGTCCTGCCGCCGTGGCAGCAGTGCTTCAAACACAGGAGAACAAACCAACCGCTAATGGCAGTAATTAGGAGCCTTGGGGCTGATTTATACCTTTTGTCACTGTACAAGCGGTGGAAGTGCTGAGGTTTGCAAGGATAACAATTATTGGTTCGGGTGATGATTCTTTCATCAAAGACACACAGCTGATTTTTAACTGAATTCGGGGAAAACATTCCAATGAGTGGAACCAACGTGTCCAAACATTTGTTCTTAATTCATCTTAAAAATAAATCCATAACCAAAAAACTTACAAAGTGGCAATGTTGTGTGGCAGATTAAAACTCCAAGTTGATGATTATTTACATTATCTAAAAGTATAGGTGATATTATTTATATATTATATTATTTAGCTTTCAGAGACAGAAGTACAACTCTAATAGCACTAATGGCTTCTTATCTGAGTATCCCAAATATTGGTGAATGAAGTCTCTTCGTACTCTCAGCAGAGTTAATGGAAGCAGCTGATTATATTCTCAACACAAATCCCTACCCAGATTATCCCTAAATTCTGCAGTTATTGGAACTATAGCACACATTCCTGTCAGCCAACCAGTTGTTTATTCTGAATTAAGATTGTGCACACAACGTGTATTACTGAGAGCACTGGCACTGTCTGGTTTGGCACAGCTGGGATTTGAATTCTGATTTTGCTTTTTCCTAAAATCTTCAATTTGCCACCTAATTCTTGGAAGTGCCAGTGTGTGTCCCCTGTGATGGCCGCATGTGCTCCTGAGAAACATCTCCCTCTGGAGCAGCTTTATAACTGAGGGGGAGAAGGAAAACAGATCCAGAGTTCAAACATATCCTAAAAACACCTTCCTTTGCCAAAAGATAAAAACTCCTCAACCTTCCATTTCTTGTTCTGTACTGTTTGTGTGCAAAAGCTCCATTCCGAGGCGAGGCAGGATGACCTCCAGGAAAAGAGCAGGATATGTTTTAGAAAAGGGAGGAAATGTGATAGTCTGGAAGCTTGGAGTACAAGATCCAATCTCTCTCCATGGATGGCAAGAGCATGTCAGACATAATGGAATATTAAGAGAAGGAACCTATTGCAGGCTCAGGGGACACGAGTAAGGTAGCATTAAAAACTTTACTGCTATTAAATCTCGGGGAGCTGGAGATAATTTTGCTTTAGAGGAGCGTGGCTGCTGGTGTGGTTAAAAATGCTATCGAAAAATCCACTCAGGAGGAATCCCTCAATAAAACAGAAACAATTGGGGCTACATTGGAAGTTCCTGCTAAGGAAAACATCATTTGGCAGAGAAGATTGGAGAGGCTGCAGAGTGACAGCAGAAGTGGAGTTTTAGGACTGCAAACGGGAGCTGAGGGAAATGGTGGAAAGACTATCGAGACTTTATTAACTGCTACATTGGGGATCAGAAAAAGTGCTCCCCACAGAGAGAGAAAAAGCCTTTCACAGAGCACTGAAACATTTGGCATCAGCTGCTGTGCTCGGGAGAGGGATGAAACCATTCTTTTTTTATCTGAAAACCTGCAAATTGCACTCGCAGAGCAGATAACCAACAACAAAAAGACATTTCCTGCCAGCAAATGTTTTCATACAGGAGGTTTTATACTCCCAGAAAATTGTGACGTGTACAAGTATCAGAGAAACTGAAAATTGGGTCATATATAAATTCTTAAAAGCTGCCTTCTGGTTTGATTACTGGGTAGCTAATGACACCACATTCCCTGACTGCCCCTGGATTCTGGCATTCAGCCACCAGCCCTAGTTAATCCTTCATCCAGTACGTCTTCCTCACTAAGGACAAGGAAGAAAAATCAGGATATTCAGAAGAAAATAGAAATATTTTTATATATTAGGATTTTTTTTTTTTTTGCTAAGTGAAGATATGACTGAAGACACAGAAGACTCTTTCTACCCCATAAAAATTGGCACTGATTGGCTAATTTTGTTAAAGGACAGGAATGTGTAGCAGTGGAATTACCCTTTTATTTGTTAGGTTTTTATTTGAGTTCAATGCCTGCTGTGGCATTACTCAGGCTACAAAATACCCCAAATGGGGTAAATAAAGGCTGAGCAGGGCATCCCTGAGAGGAGCCAGAGGGGAGAGAAACACTCAGTGGAGGGAGGCAGTGAGGGGATTGGGAAGGAAAACCTGAGTTTTCTAAAATCTTTTTTAATGTCTTGAATTAGATCTCTCCTCTTTGAAAGCAGAAATTGCTGCTGGCACACTGGGGTCAGGGGGATTTCTGTGGTTTGCTCTTCCCTGAGGTGTCACTGCTCCTGGAGATCCCAATCCCTTCCATGGCTCTGTCTGGGAGGAGTTTGGAGTTGTCCCCAAACCCTGTGGTGTTGCACATCCCTTGGGTCCCCAGAATCCTTGCTGTCCTCCTTTCCTTGGGACTGAGCTGTCCCAAGAACTGATGTACCTCATGGATGTCTCCTTCCATGTCTCATCCGTGGAGATTCCCATTCCTTGTGCACTGGGGAAACTGCTGACAAGGCAGGAAATGGCAGAAATTTTACATTTTTATATTCATTCTTCATCTAATGCACTGTCCTCAAAGTCTTACTGTGAGTAGAGGAAAAATACCCTTGTCCTGTGTCAAGTAATAAGAATTCTGCTCTTTCCAAGATATTTGCTTTGAATTTTAGTGGGGAAAACGTTCTTCTATTACTCAACACTGAAGACAAAGATAAGGAAAGAGCAGAATTTTTATCAAAATCCTCCTTCAAAGCAACCCTGCCCCTTTTGTGCTCCAGCTGGGAGATCCATAACACGAAGTACAAGCAGGGGAGCCCAGAACAGCTGTCACAGCATCTGAAGACTTCCCTTCCTCAAAAGAAACCTACTTCAGTATGGAAACATAAAAAAACCCAGAAAGGCAATTTGAACAAAAAGAAAAGTCCTTTAATGAATTGCAAATAGACTGTAAACGAGCCCAGAAAAAACTGATGGGGTGAACAAAGTACATAAAAATCCCCTGTGCATACACTGTTTATAAATCAAGCTCTCACCCACCACGCTTGGAAGAGACATCCAAAGGAACATATCAAATTACACAAAAGGTCAGGGAATGTAAAATACTGAACAGACTGTTATGGGATCATCTTTAATCTTTTCCACCACCTAAAAACTTGTGGGGAGGGGTAAATTATAGTAAATGAATTGAAGACACTAATGAGAATTTTTGGATTATAAAGCCAAAATCAGGAGACATTTTGTTCATTCAAAAACTCCTGCACTTGCTGGAAATTCTGTCCAGTTACTGAAGACATTTGGGAAAGTCAATTTTCTGCTTAGTTTTTCTTAATGTACTACTGACTTTAAAAACCCAACAAGGTTTAAAAGTGTTTATGGCATTATTAAATTGTTAGAACTTCTAATTTGGTTGTTGCAGAACTCCTTTGGGGTGATGTTAACACTTTTATGGTCAAGAATCCCACACTATTCCTGCATCCTCCAGGTAACAGCTGAGGCAGGGAATTCTCAAAGCAATCTGAAATTAAATGAAGATATCCCATTCTGGCTGAATATTTTATTTCTCTCTGTTTAGACAGAAGAAAGTGTGGTTTGATCTCCAGGACCCCGAGTACTCACTGAGTACTTCTTGCCACAGGGAATAGATGAGTTGTAGAAGAGGCTTCCTCTTTCTCTCTGCTTTTTCCTTCCTCTTTGTTCTCTCACTTGTCAGCACTAAGAAGAAATTCTTATTTTGAGTTTATGAACCCCTGGTACAAATCTAGAGAATGAGGAGTTTGAGGGTTTTATGTGCTGGTTTTCGGCTGATGGAATTGGAGTCTCTGGGAGGTTACACTTGGTTTTGGTTAAATCAGAAATTTCCCTGGGCTAACAAACCCACATCACCTCTGCTTTTGAAACCTCCAATTAACCTTGTTCTTAAAATATTTTACATGTATTTTTTCTACAGCAGAGAAAATAAAAATTACCTCATTCATCCCAACCCACTTTTTTTTGTGAACTAGGTAGGGGCCAGATTTTTTTAGTTACCTCTGTCTAAATGTAACATTTCTTGGCTTTTCTGTCACTTTATGATAACTTGAATGAATGATGCTTTAAAAACCATGGAATCAAAAGTATCCAGTTGCAATCTAATGCATCAGCCCAGGGTTGTGACAAGGCTGGAGGTTTTACATACTAGGAAAGAGAAGTAATTCAGAAAGACTGAAACCTGGGTAATTCAAGGAGATTCAGGATTCAGCATCCTCATTGCAAGATGGTGAATACAGCAGGGTTCAATATGCCCAAGATATTTTAATTGGGATTTTCCCCTCAAAATTCCAGGTTCATACATTTTTTATTGAGACGTGTTTTATTTGTGGGCGTGATTTTATCCATCTGCATGCACAGCCATGTATTTGCTCTGTGGATGTCACAGATTTTGCACTTAGTGCTGGGAGCTTTTCATATTTTTTCTCTGGGAACATGCTGTGAGAGCTCCAGTATTTCAAAGAGCATGCAATCCAAAATCTGTCAGGAGGAAATATTTCTTTAAGGAAGAAAATGTGTTTTTTGTTAACTTTCTCAATCTCTCATCCATTCAGCTCGGTGTTGAATATATGTCCAAGCTGTTGCTGGGCTTGGGGTGGGACTTCTGTTGATTCCACCTTTTTAAAAAGGAGTTAACAAGAAGAATGTCAAAGTTTGAATCTCAATGTGAGGTTCCTTCCCAAAAATAAAGTTTTAAAAGTTCTGAATCAGACAGCTGATTTATAACCATCCTTAATGAGTCACTATTGGCCTTGCAAGGAAACAACATTTATTTATTATGTATTCTTGCCATATTAGTCTGAAGTGATTTTGCATGCCACAGGAAGACACTCAGGGAGAAGAATCCATGCAATTTCTATAGCATCAAAGCCTCGTCGGGGTTTCCAGGTGACTGAATTCAGATTTGTTGTTGGTGAACTTGGTTCCCAGTGATCTATTTAATTCTAAATTAGCATCTCTATTGCAACGCTTAGCCCTTGCCGTGTGCTTCCCAAACATACACTAATTTGGGCTCACACCATCCCTCACACAGGAAACAGGATAATGAGGTGTGGGATCTTTTCTTTTCCCTTTTAACTGTACTGTTATTAATGCCTGCGCTATTCTGGGGTCATATAACAAAAGAAGACAAAGCACATCAGTTTGCTGGGAGAGAAATGCAGCTGAGAGCAGCTCTGTCCCACTGCTGGCAGACAAACCTGACGAACACAAACCCATCCACAGTCACTAAAAAACTACAATCAACTCTGATTCTTCTCAACAAATCTTCGTTGTTCATTTTGCTTGAACCAAATTTTGATCCATTTTATAAAACCCCTACTGGTCGTCATCTTCTGCAGCTGAAAAAGTACTTTTTGAAATGAACTTAAACCAGTGCTTTGCCGAAGCACAAGGAATATCCACGTTTTATCTGAGACAGTGGTTTGCAGCCCATCTGTAACTGACCCCAGAATTATTCTGTGCATCTTGTATCGTGTGCCTGATGCACGATGAGGAGATGTTTGCAGTATTTTCAGATAAAAAACTTGATGATTAATAACAGATGTTGAACTGTGAGAAGTGTGAAAGATGGATAATTGCTTCCAGTCAAAAAAAGTTTTGGAACACTTTGATTTTAAAATATCAGTTACCTTACAAAAAAAAAAAAATTAGATCGTTTTGGTGTGTCCTAATCCCTTTGGTAAGTTCAAAGTATAATTTTTCCACGTTCTCTTTATCTTCATTCCCGTTTCAAAATTTGAATACCATTAAGGTCATCCTTCAATCCAGGAGAGGCCTGGATCTCCATTTTCCTCTCTCTGACTTCCTAGAAGAGCAGTAAGTACTATAAAATATTCTGTGCCATTCTAACTAATCACCCCTCTGGCATTCTGAGCAAATGCAGGTTAATGGTGAATCTTTTAATATTTCTATTAATTACGTATATTATCCTAATAACTCTATTGTCAATTTTTCATTGCTAGGTAATGACTAGAGCTGCCTTAGCTGTTCATAACTATCCATGGATTTAAAGGAAAATGAGGGTTTCTGTTTGTTTGTGAATTGCCTGCTGGCAAAGCCTAATTTCTACAAACATATTTGCTATATGAAATTAATTTAGGGATATTCTGTGCAGGTGTGATTGAGCAGAGGCACATTTATTACTTCTCCTCTGGACAGGGACATTTACACAGGGTATGGAAAAAGGGCTGTTGCATATCTGCGGTCATAGGAATTAATATTTGAAGTAGTTTTCAACCTGACCATTTTATTAAGCATGACAGGTGTATGTATGGAAATGAGAACACAGTGAGAGAATTGGGTTTTTTAGGGAGCCACTGTTCATCTGCTTAAATCCATAACTTGAAGTTCAGAGGAGGATTTCTGCAAAGGCTTCAGATTGAAGCCCTACAGAGAGGAGGCAGGAGATGGAATAATTCAATCAGCCCCAGGAATTCTTATTCTAATAAAGTTTCCTGTTTGGAGTGGCAGGAAAGGGCTCCTGCCACAATTGTCCATGTGCTCTGGTTCCTCCCACCATAATGAGGTGGAAACAGAACCGCAGCCAATTCAACAGGACTCGCGGTTTGATGAGCCCGCAGAAAGGTCTGAACATAAGGATTGTTTCACACAACATGGGCAGCAATGAAGCTGAAAATATCGATTCATAAATTTCCCAGGAAGAGGAGAGAAACTCTGCAATCGTTCCATGAGAAGTTGATGAACATTTCCAGCCCCAAATACAATGCACTGATGGGCGTGTTTGTATGGAAAGGTAAAGAGACACAGAAAGGTTTTCATGTGGCAGCATGTGAATAAGCAGAGGAAAATGTCCTTAAGGAAACACTAACAGGAAAATTTTGAAGGAGGGATCCTAGGAAAAATCATGGCACTGGGTTTGACATTGAAAGAGCCAGTGCAGCTGTCAGCACAGTCCAGGGGAGTGAGAAGTTACCCCAGGAACGTGCTGAAAGACTGATGCAAGGAGAGCTGCAGGAACTCCCAGGTGTGAAAAAAGGCTGTTAAAATGCCTTTTCTCCCTCTGAGTTTAATTTCTCAGCCAGAAATGTAACAGGTAGATGAGGCAAAACAAAACTGGGAGGCTGGCAGGAATGTGAGGCAGCAGTGCTGGAAGCTGACTGTGAATGCTGGGAGATTTTGAAGGTCCCTTCCAGCCCAAACCACTCTGTGATTTCCTGATTCTCTGCTGCAGTGCTGCAGCACTTAGACCATAGCTGATTGTGGGGTAGAAGTTGACAAATATCTCAGACAGCTCGAGCTCAGCTGTCCCTGGATGTGGGGACAGGAGCTTGTCCCTGAGGAGGGAGCAGTGACACACCAACAGCTCAGGTGCACATGGATTGTCCTGAAAGTTGCCATGATCCCTGTCTCAGGTGCTTTAGGCTCACTGGACACCTCAGTCATTTCCCTCATGCACAAGGCTTTCCCAGGCTGCCCGTGGGCTGTTGGAAATCCCAAACAAATGTAAGAAGAAGCAGTGGGGCACTGGGTGAAGTGGAACTGCAATAGAAAAGGGAAGAATCACGGTTCTTTCATATTTAAAATCGATTCAAATAGAGAAGTGGCGGTGATTTATAAACTTGAGGAAGGTTAGCCTTAATCTCCAGCTAGACATTTTCATTGCCTGAGTAAACTTTGAGCTCATACGAGCTACAGAGGCAGGAATTTGGTATTAATAGAGACACTTGAGGCAGTTTTCTTAACTGAACCACCCACGGTGTCAAGGGGTTTTGCCAGTGAAGCCTCACGAAATGGTTTGGCTGCTTAGGACAGCTCCAGTCCTGAGGGACCCTCTGTGCTGACAGTTCAGCTGCTTCCCAAAATAAAGGGAGAGTGCAGAAGGAAATATAATGAACCAGAAAAGTATAACAGCAAATGGGAATCAGCAGAATTGTACCCCAGAGCTGAAGGAAATCACTGCAGACTTGTAAGTGCTGTGTAAAACTCCCAGTGCCCAGAGATAAAACAAATAAACAACTGTTTTTACTTTGCTTTACATATCTTTAGTCATACCCACAGTTCTGGGTTTTTGTCAGGTTTTATAAACTCTTCTGCATCTAGGTTTTGAGTGAATTTTCCCACAAAACTACATGTAGTGGATTTTTTCTTAACTGCAACTCCCTAAGAGATCCAAGTAATGTAAATGACTTTAAAAAAGCCAATTAAATGTATGATTGAGTGTCATCCTTTCTGTCTGCAGCCTTCATAAGGAACTGGAAATGTGAGGTATTTTTTTACCTAATATTGAACACAGTTAATTAAAAAGGTAAAGATTACATTTTGCTTCAGTTAATTTGAAATAGAGAACCTCCATTTAAACAATAAATTTCAGATTTTAGTTCTAGCAATTAATAGACCAAACTGTGTACTTAAGGTTTTATTATATTGATTCTAAAATAATTAGATTAGCAAACACATTGCAAATATATTATCTAAAACAAATAAGATCATCACCACGCTTTTTGTTATACAGCACAGCAATAAAACATATCACAGTACAATCTAAGGCAATCTCATAAAGTTAATAGTCATGCAGCATATATTACATTCTTGCACTAAATGACAAAAGGCAGCATGTGGACAGTGTTGTACTGTTAAATATTTTGGTGCAGAATTTGTAAAAGTTAAGATGATGTTTGGTAGATAATTTGAGTGTCCCTTGTGTTTCCAGGAGCATTTCTGAGCAGCCCTGACAGTCTCTGCCCAGGTTACATTATTTTACCAGCATCTCCCACCCTCTCCCACCACACTTTCACATTCCTCTTTGCAGAGCAAATTGTAAAAAGTGTTTCAGCCCGAGACAGCAGTTTGAAAAGCCTCCGGGCTGTTTGAGAGGCCCTTTAAAAAGCATGACATTCAATCAGAGTTCAGGGAGGAAAGTTTTAATGAATAAACTTGGTAAATTAGAAAGCACCGCGGCAGAGCGATTAAGTCTCATTTGTGCATTAGTGTTAAAATTAATTAAAATGTTGAAGCCGTAGGAGGCAGGTTAGCTCCCCGAGACCTGGCTTTGCCCTCGGAGTCAGGCTGGACCCAGCAGCGATTCATCTCCCCGGGATGGGAGGAGGGCTGGAAGAAAAGCTCAGCCAGGACAAATGTGTTTGTCGCGGTGTCGCGCTGCGGGAAAGCCAGGGGGCCTGGCGCGGGGATCCCGGAGTGGGACACAATCATCCAGCAGGGATGGGCAGGGATGGGATAGGGAGGGAGGAGATCCTCCCTGCCCTGGAGAGCTGATGCCATTACCTGGGAGTGTTGGGTTGTGCTGCAGTGCCAAACAGGCTCGCTTTGCCTGACCCTGAAACTGGGGATTGTGCTTTCTTTATCAAGCATCAAGTATTTGATACAATTTAATTTTAAACTCATAGCTGTCATCACCTTTACCAACATCCTTTCTCTGTGTCAATTCATTACATGAGAACTAGCTGAACTCTCTGAATATAAGAGTATAAGGATTTATCTTAAAGCTTTGATGGCCATACATATTAGCAACCAATTTTCTGTGAAATCATAACATTAAAATCTTGTTTTCTTTTCAAAATCATTTTAGATCCGTTTCTTTCAAGAGCCAGGAGCCTGTAATTCTTCCTAGATGGACCTATTATGAAGTGGCTGTTTAACAAATCTGTGCTGGTTTGGAATTATAAATGACAGCCTATTTTATAAAAGGAAAAGTCTTCTTTGACAGGAGAACAATATCACACAAGTAACAAATGGCAAATTGTGCCATGCAGCTGAACAGTTGTTTTCCCATGTTCACCAAGGGCCAGTTATTAATTTTACATTGGTCAGAATTAAGGATTTTGGAGAAATTCATCTGAAACGGAAAGTATGAAAAATTCCTGCTCAACGAAAATTACCATTATTTGCTGTAGATCTATATTCATAACTTTAAAACCTGGCAGTCTTTCCTATTTTTTTCCTCTATAGATTTCTTGTCAACAAGAGTGTCAGAGGTCAATGTCAGAATGCCCCTCTGGCACCCATTAACTATAACCAGAAAACTTGTTCACTATTGATCTACGATGTCTAAATATCTATTATGTTGGATATAAAAGGTGGTTTCACGTCTTTCTAAAACAGATAATTCATACAGGCCATGGGGTCAGGTCTGGTGATATATTATTGTTTCACTGTATCAGTGAAGTGCAGGAGGGGACAGGCCAGGCGAGGTGTCACCGAACTGCTGGGGACACGGCTGTGTGTCCACATTCCCCACACACCCTGTGAAGCTGCTGGGGCTTTGCTCAGGGGTTTGAAGTGTCTGAACAAGTCATATTTATAGTTTTTGTTTGTGTTGTGGCAGCCAGACCTCTCATGAATCCCAGATTTGGGTGGAAGTCGAGTCTCTCACCATGTTCCTGACGGGCTGTGGTGCAACTCGGTACCTGTGGAGCATTTCACCCCACGATGGTCACCCTGCCAGGGCTCTGGGGGTGGTGCAATTGGAGTTTGACAAGAATTGTGCACAGAAGGGCAGTGCCCCCTGGGTTTAAGTTGTCACAGCTCCGGTGACTTCGGCAGAGCGATGGCCCTTGGTGCCCACAGAGGCTCTGCCCCAGAGCACGTGTCAGCCTGTGGCCACAGCTCCAAATTCATGTGTTTTCTGGACAGACACTTGTGTAATAGCACATGAATGATTTTGTTTGCTCATATCAACCCATCAAATTTATTGAGGCTCTTTTCATCTCCTCATTGCTTAACTACTGAGGTGCCTCTGCTCTGCTCGGGGCTCAAATGCAGCTGCATCTCTTTGTTCTGCTCATCCTACAGCAGAGCACAGAACACTGAGAGGGTGGAGGACACAATCCAGGGCTTATTTCCCCCCAGTGCTGTGAATTCAACCTTTGAGACTCGCTGGCATTTTCCAGAAGGCACCTATTACTGCTACAGGATGAGCCCCATAACAAGCAAACCCTCTTTGGAAGGCAGCTGATACTCTACTCTTTAATGGAGTTTATGGCCTTCTAGCAAGCCCCCAGAATGGTTCATATTCTTCCAGGCTACGTTTTTGAAGAAAGTAAATTGAGATGAATCATGCTAAGATGAGATAGTTAAAATGTCAGGCTCCATAAGTTTCAATGCATCCTTATAGCTCTGAACACTAAAATGCAACTGAACATTGGAATAAGGGAAACAAAAGAGAAGCAGATAACTAGTTCTTATAGAGGGGAAAAAAGTCATTTCTGCCTGCGCTGCTACACCATGGAAATCCACATAGTACAGTTTTAGAGCTGTACCTTAAAAAAAACAATTGCAGTTTCTTTTTATCACTGGCCTTGGTTACACATCACTGCCTACTCTATGGCACACTAGAATTGCAGAGTTTCTGAGGCAAACAATACAGCAGGAGCTTTATTTCTGTTTACAAATGTTACCTGGGGGAAATGTGCCTGTACCTGTTGGATAAATTACAAATCATCAGCACTAAATATGACCCACAGCAGTGACATAGAGGGGGAGAGGGACTGTGGTCTGTACATATTTGGTGTTAGAGAGGAGGAAAGTGCCTGGTCAGTGCTGCTGGGTTAATCAGTTTATGAAATCATACTGCTGGACTCTTTAAACTCAAGCTGTGCGATGCTTCCTCATTCATTTTCTGAACAACAGACACTTCTTCATTTCTACTTTATCATAATATTTACAATTGGTTTAATTAACTACCATTATTCTTTGAAGTGACTCCCTGTAGGTGTTGAGCACCGCCAGAAGTGTAAAACTGCAGCAGATTTGTGTCCAAAGGCTTTCTGGGCTCATAGGAAAAGGGCACTGGATGCAGAGAAACCTTGTGGGCCATGAAGCACCACATAGTCCAAGCCCAGAGGGGATGTGCAGCTGAGCGAAGAAAACTTCTGATAAGAACCAAGACCAAGGTTCTTGTTTCAAAATCGGGATCAAGCCATGACCCAAACCCCTCTGCTCCACGTTCCCTTCCCAGGGCTTGGCTGGGAGAGCTTTCCCTGCCCAGCTGGTGACATCAGGATGGGTTTCATCCTTCACCTAAACCCACCAGTGCTGGGTGCCTGATCACAACATGACCTTGAGCTGCTCCCAAGGCCATCAAAGCCTGGGTTTGTTGGGTTTGCTGTAAGCAGATCCCAGAGCTGGGAATGCCAAGGCTTTAGGGCCAGCAGCATGGATAACACCAGACACCAAATAGGGTCAGCAGAGACAACTGGGTTGTAACTGGAGCCTCTCACTCCCCTCTGGCTGCAACACAGATGGGCCACAATGAAGGCTATCACTCCTAGTTTATAGCCATTAGCAATCATGATCTCCCTAATATGAAACAGAAATAATAGTATTATTAATAATAATATCAAACTGACACATTATTAGCCTCTACAGATGGCTCTATTCCTTCTAATAATTTTTATTTTTATTTAATGTTTGGAGATGCTGTAAAAAGGGACTAGTGCTTCCAAATGTGACCTCTGTGGGGTTTAAAACCTACTGAATCAGATGAGATATTAAAGCATTCAATGTAATGTATGACTTAAAGCTATGTTTTTAAAACTTTAATAGGAAATGTCTGATGCTTTAGATTACTATTTCTTGAAGTATAGTAGGCTGAAGAATTTGCTTCAGAGGGTCTCTTTATACCCAAGAAGAGCCACGGTGAGAATACACAGTATGTTCTTCCCTCACCATGCCTCTAAATAGATGTAAAGGAATTAACATGTATTAATAATACATCATGTTTCTACTTTGTTTTATACTATTGTACATATGTTCTCACACCACAATCAACACCACCGTATTTAAATATCTCCAAGCAGTTCATTAAAGGAGGTGATTAACATCTGTCATGTGTTTTTTCCCACCTCCTGTCCCCAAGGAGGGGAGAATGTTCAGTGGCAGACTTGATTTTGGTTGGGATTTATCGTTTGTATGGGAGGCTTTTTTATTTTGCTGAGGTTTTATTTTATTGCACAAAACTACCTATTGGGATAAATGTTTGCAAAGGCAACTCCAAAAAAAAGGTCTGCTGAGCAGCTGAAGTGAAAAGGGGTGAGATTTAAGTGGAGTGGGTGAGGTTGGAGACTGGGGATGACGTGTGGTGGGAATCCTGCCACATCCTCATCTTGCCCCTGGGAGGTGGGAGAAAACTTTGGCTGGGGGATAATCTGTAAAGTCCTTTCCAACCCAAACCATTCCAAGATGAGGAAGGAAAAGAGTGACTGCTGTAGCAACACTGCTCTGAGAGCTTGTGGGGTGTCAGGTTATTGCCATCAGCCAGGTGAGGCTGTGCTAGGCCTTGCTAAGTTTCTGGTGAGCTTTCAGATATGTGAGGATCTGCTGTAGGATGATATTTTCATGGGTATTTTCGCCCTCAGTCAGATTATTGTGTGGGCAAGAGCAGAAATCAGATTAGTTACAGCATATTTCCTCACAGATTCTCCGAGCCTGGAATGACTGTGGTCTCCATTAGAGTCATTTTGCACCATCAACTCCACTGAGTTAAATTTTGCTAAGTTTTGCTTTCATTTTTACTTATCCATGGAAACCATCCAGGAAAAGCACAGCGATTGTCTGAATATCTACATTATCCCTGCAAGTTTTCATATTAACCACGAGACTACTGGTAGCTCTCAGTCATAAATTTACATCTGTCATAATATTTACTGATGCACCTGGCTCCCATTGATTGTGTTCTGTGTGCTTTTCCAAAGAGAATCAGATGGCTTCTCCATGACAGTGTGGCTTTGTACCAGCTGCTTTCCAGGGACAAGCTGGTTGTTTTTGTCTTTGCTGGATTTGTGTTTTCAGCTTCCGTCCCAGGAGGGAATTCCCTAGCCAGTTCTCTTCTACACTAAGGGGCATGGGGAGGTCTGATCCTTTCCTTGACTTTCCCAGTGCGCAAACCCTTGGATTATGAAGGTTTTATACCTCAGAAACATCTGGATATGGGAGAGATCCCTATCCATGGGATATTTGATAGGAATTAAAGGAGAGGGAGAAGGTCTGTGTGTGCACACAAGCCATGAACACACACACAGAAACTCACAAAGGTCCCAGTGGGGAATCCACACTAAAGGTTAATGCAGCCCCAGGCTGTAATTAGCCTTTTGCACAGAGTCTCCTTGTTGTGGAATCTCTCTTTATGAGGGTTTGCAGGGGCAATGAGCCACCAGTCCCCTCCCCCAGTGCCCCCAGTGAAGCCCACTGGCAGGAAGCTGGTGAGGATGCTGGGCTTTGGGAGCAATGCTCAGGACCAGTTCTTCCCCTCCAGTGGCTCAGGGTCCCCTTGAGGTCTCAAGGATTCTCAGAGTTGGAGAGAAGGAAAAAACCTTGCCCAACTTCATCCTTTTTTTTCCCCTGAGTAAAGGCTGGGGGAAAAACCTGCCCCCCATTTTAGGAACTCATGATCAGATCAGTTGGTGACAGCAAATTTGCCTCTTTATCAGATGTATCTGATACCAGAGAGAGGATTGGCACTGCCCTGTTGTAATTCACACAAGAAAGGTTCCTCTTCACTGAAGTGCACGAAATTAAAGGAATTAGAGAGCACAGTAAATATTACAATATCAATTCTGTGTTGCTTACCCAAGTTCACCTTCCAAAAAGATGGTGTTTGTCATTTGGGGGTGGCTGCTGGTTGCAAGGCCCAGTGAGGGTTTATTGCAGCCATCAACTCTTTGGTGGCTGCTGGAGTCAACTCCTGGAGTCAGTAACTTGGGCATGAAATCACATCAAGATATTTTGTTATGATCTGGGCTTGCAGATCTCGCATGTGTTGAAGTCAATACCACTATTGAATTTTACCAAATGAATGCCATTTATTTTTAAAATTCAAACAAAATATCTCCTCTACCGAGCATGACCTGTTCAGGAATCTGTGTAACACCAATGCACCACTAATGAATCCCTGCAACAGCTCAAAGAGGCCAATATTTAGGGGAAAATCATGTAGCATAGCAAAGCAAAAACTAGAAGGGAATCAAACTCCATTTGATTTGGTTTGGTGATCTCGTGCAGATGCTCTGAGCTCAAAGTGTGTTCTTGGTGTATGGAGGAGACAGGGAATTCCCAGCCCCATAGCAGAGTGGAGGGCTCTGTCCTGTTAGTGCAGAGTGGAATGACACTGGGCTGATAAACTGTGATAATGTTTTCAAAAGGCAAATCCCACAATATATTGAAGCCTCCTGGGACCACGGGTAGGTGTTGTCAGCTCCACTGCAGGCACAAATGCGAACTCCCACCACTGGGATATGTAACAATTTGTAATGCAACAATTAACAGAAATATTGACATAAGTATGTGCTCAGCAGGGAGCTGGTATCTCATAGACTCTCTGGAGTGACTGTAACACAATGTATACAGTACCACATCAATTCTTAATGCAGCCCGGGCTCCTGTATCAATTACCTATATGTGTACCCAGCTACTCGCACGGCGTGGCATAAAAAATAAACCTTCCCTTTCAGATCAGCTCCTTTTACTTGCTTGTGGGGAAAGTATGTTATAAAAATGCATATTTTTTAACATGAAATACCCGTCAAATTGTATTACCGTCATTGCCAATTTCACAACTGGCAAACCGTGTTAAACATAAATCTGCAAAATTATAATTAGGAAAACATTTTGCGAGCCGTCCTCCTGGGGATTTGGAGGTTAGTGGCATTATAAATGCTGTGGGGTTTATAGTGTGTGTGATTCCCACTCCCCCAAAGCACACACACACGCATCCACACGCGCTCTCCTCTTGTCCTCCAGCTCAACTAAAGTAAATAAGATATCCTCTGGCTAATGGAAACTCCACCAGCACTCTGTTAGTGCCTTTTCATGCCAATTAAACACATTTTATACAGTCATAGGAGATGCTCCACTGCCTGCGTAGTAGACTCCGGTAGAGCTCAACCAAACAACAGCCCAGAAAATGTGATGAGAGATACTTCGTGCAAGTTTCCCTTCTGGCTTTGTTTTTAGCCACTTGAAAATTATTCTGGTGGAAAAGGTTCATTGTGAGAGAGAAATATTTATAAATAGAGAAATGGAATTAGCCAACTTACTTGCAGCTGATTGCTTTGGTAATAAAGATCTCACTCTGCTTAATTTAAATTAATCCTTCCTGATTTAATGAAAACCCAGCTCACAGCACGCATAGATGTTGACAGATACACTTAATGCATAAATATACATTTATTTATTAATGATAAGACATTTTAGTTGGATTTCATGCTCAGCCCTTCTCCTAATTCTCCACAAAGACAGTGTTTGCATTTGAGTTTTTACACAAGGAATTTTTGCATTTCCTTTTGATTCATCTTAAAGGGTTTTTGTAGGGGAAACCTCTTCCCTCACCCTCTGCAAATTACACGACGGGATTTTATTGAAACACCTCGTCCTCATCAGGCGATAAATTTGAATTTACAACGGGGCCAAAACGCAACAGGATCAAACAGAGCCTTGAAAGGCCGGGCTGGGTTATCGATTAACCCCAAGCTCCGCAGCGAGAGCACAAAAAGGCCCTGATCCCTTTGAGTCTGCAGCCCAGCCTCGCCGGCCCTGCCTGTCCCACTCGGGCTCCGAGGCACAGCGACTCTGTGTCTGGAGGCCCCACTGAGTTGTGAAATGAGCGCGGCTCCAGCACCTGCTCAGCCCAGCAGAGCCCCGAGGCTCACCCAAGCCGCGTCTCCCTTCCTAAAGAGGTGACATATATCCTGCCTTAAAGACAAGAGCGCTATTACAAATCCAGGAATATAAATTACACTTTCATCTTTCTTTGGTTTTTCTTTCTTTTGCTTCAGTTTTCATTCCAGTATAAACTTTCCTGTCAAAAGGACATTTCTGATGTGTCAAATTCACCACTGTAATGAACAGGTTGACAAATGTTGAAGGTGAGCAGACATTTGGGTCTGCTGCAGCTGCCTGCAGCCAAGAGGAAACCATGACTTTCACAAGGATAACGAGGCTTTGAAAGATGGCTAAAATGTCGCCA